>NC_143083.1:1240000-1550000 GCF_052426305.1 Pelodiscus sinensis
CGGCCCCGCCCCGGGTGCCCCGCCTGTGAGCAGCCCCGTCCCTGAGCACCCGGCAGCCTCAAAAGGTTGGGGACCACTGATATAGACATACCTACTTTGCCACAGAGATCAGTAGACACACTTGCTGTGTGAAGGTGATCAATTTTGGCTCTTTTGGGTCGAAATTCACCTAAGACTTGGAGCTGGGAGAATGAAATGTTGTAATCCATATTGCATGATTAAAAGGTAAAAGACCTGAACTTAATATGGCCTGGCTTAGGGTCTACCATAACTTGAACACTAAGCAGAGGATAGTGAGTCACATCTAAGTGAAAGTCACAGAAGATGGAAACAGGTTTTATTTCTGGTGGTGTAGAGTCTATTTGGGAGTCCTCAATTATATGACACTTTCCATCAAGGCTGCGTCGAGACTGGCAAGTTTTTCCACAAAATCAGCTGCTTTTGGGGAAAAACTTGCCAGCTGTCTACACTAGCCGCTTGAATTTCCACAAGAACACTGACAATCTTACTTGCTTTTGCGCAAGAGGGCCAGTGTAGACAACGCGGTATTGTTTTGCGCAAAAAAGCCCTGATGGCGAAAATGGTGATCGGGGCTTTCTTGTGTAAAACCGCGTCTAGATTGGCATGGACGCTTTTCCATAAAAAGTGCTTTTGCAGAAAAGTGTCCATGCCAACCTAGATGCTCTTTTCCGCAAATGCTTTTAACGGAAAAGCTTTTCCATTAAAAGCATTTGCCGAAAATCATGCCAGTGTAGATGTAGCCCCAGTGTTTAAAGGCAGAGCTGACTAAAATCAATTGAGAGTCCTTGTCTTGTCTCAGTGATCGCTTGAGCAAAAATCATTGATAAAATCTTGTGTAAATTGACCTTGGACTCAACATGCAGGCAATGTGTTGAAGGGCAGTGCAAAGGAGGCAGTGGTGGGGAGGTACTATATTACCTAGTGAAATCAGTGGTGCTGAAATCACTAAGGACTGGAATTTGACCACAGAACTGACACTTTCTTAACAAAGGCTCCATTTTTGATATTTAAAAAGTAAATCAATGTAACAGAAAACTGCAACGCTCTCTGGTACCTTTTTAAAAATCAAACTTTAAACTTTATTGAAAAGATTGGATAGTTTGCAATTGAAAATATTTGACCTACACTTAAATCAACTGATTTAATTTTGTGTCAAATTTTGCATCATAAAGGATGGTATTTTTTTTAAATGTTCAACTATATTGATATACATTTTGATCAGATCTACTTCTGATGTGATATTTGTGTGTGGTTGTGGTTTGTTGTGTGGGTGCTTTTTTATTTTTTTTGCTCAACAAAAATCCTGGGTGGGGGGGGTCCCACCAAAACTGTTCAAATTGGGCACCGCACTTCCTAAAGCTGGCCCTGTGAGGAGTCAGTCTGCTTGCCTGAAAGGGGGTTGTGTGGAAACCTGCCGGGTGGGCTAGAGGGGATTCAGGGTGCAAGGAAATGCAGGAGGAGGAGTTTGTGGCTCAGCGGAGCAATGCTACTGTAGGGCTGGGGAAAGGTGAGCTTTGGCGTACAGGAGCTCATAGGGAAGAGAATCCTTATGGCGATTTTAGCAAGCAGTTTGCTGTGGGTAAGGTGAGTGAAGTGTGTGTCTCAGGTTCAGAGGAAGGATTTGCGTGGCTAAGTATGCAAAACAGAACAGCTTTGTAGTGAATCTCTGTAGAATGCAGGAGAGGGCAGGTAAACTCCCGTCTCTAGACACTGTGGACACTTGTAATCTATCAGTGAACTTAGCATCTGATTCCTTCTTGTGCAAAAGCCCCTTGCACAAAATGGCACCTCATTAATTATGCAAATGAGGCACTGCAATATTCATCGCTGTGCCTCATTTGCCTATGTTCTTGCACAAGACTGACCAGTGTAGACATAGCCCAAGAATGCATCTTTGGGAGCTTTGTAGAGATGTGCAAGGAGGATTCCCACTCTGTCTCCAGGCATGTTAAACTGTTCTGAGGCAGTGGGCTGCCACAGAGCAAACCCAATTACCTTAAGAACAGCTGTATTAAGCCAGACCAAATGTGCATCTAGCCCAGTATCCTGAATGAATGGCACAGTAATTATCAAGTGATCCACCCATTCCCAGCTTCTGGCAAACAGAGTAGGGATACCTAGTAGCCTTTGATAGACCTATCCTCCATGAATTTATCTAGCTGTATTCGGAACCCTTTTGGAGGGACACTTGGTGGCATGGGTTAATTCTTCTGAGTGAAAGAAAAGCACTAACAGCTGAAACTCTACTGCCTGACACTTCTCCTGAGCAGGACCTGCTGCTCTTAATATTCTATAGCTTTGGGAACTGTTGCTCAGTCATGCTTTGCAGAAAATTACTCCATGAATCCATTGCATCATTTGCCTTAGAAGAATAAGAACTACAGCCAAGTAGTTTTCCCCTCTCAAAGATCTTGGTAGCTGCCTGAACAAGGATGCTGCTGAACCTATTTCACCAAATGGCCCATAATGGATTGCCAGACTGTTGCAGCTCTTTCAGAAGGTGGAATTCTGATGCAAATATCTATTAATCCCAGTTCTTGGCATCTTCTACATCAAAAGCAAATTAAAACAGCCTTTCAACAGTGCCACACACTAGTGAAAGCTTGGTACTTCCCCTGGGATCCATTCTTTGTCCTTAACAGTTTAGGACCATTTTCTTTTGTGCCCAACATTCCCAACCCAAGAACTCCTGATCGAAAGCAGGAGTTGGGAGATAGTTGCTGCTCAAGCAGGGATTAAAGCTAGCTACATCAAATAAACCATTGTAGATAGTGATATTGAACCAGTGCTGGCAGTTATCAATCTAAGTTCCCTCTCAGTTGCATGACTATGCAGCTATTTTCAGAGGTTCAAAGCTCCCCCGCAGGCAGGGAGCTCAGCCGACCAGCGAGCGGCAGGGCATCTGTAAGCAGCAGCTAAACAGAGCTGTGTTGCTTGAGCTGAAGAGCTCCCAGACAAGATAAGCAAGGAATAAGTAGCTAAGGGGAGGGAGTGGGCAATCCATTAATTGGCTGGGGGTGTAGGGGAGAAGTCAAAGGGGAGGAGAGTTCAGAGAGTCCCGGCTGCTGGAAAAAAGAGAGAGAGACAGAGAGAGCGTGAGCAAGGCAGAAACCCAGCAGTCTCTTTAAACCTCCTGGGCAGGGAAGGGGGAGGTAAGGGGAAGACTGCATGGGAGTAAGTGGGGGAAATAGGGGATGGGGGGGTGCTGACATCTGTGTAGTATGGGGACAATTTGTTTGGGGTGTTCTGACTCACTTGAAGTCCTCCCTGGCTGGGTTGGAAGCAGTAGGGGAAAGTAGGTTGCCTGGGGGGTTTGTGTGCCAGGAGGATATTTGCATGATTACTTTTCAAATGAAGTTTACCTTGGTGTTCATGGCTCAACATAAGAAAGAAAAAGATTCTTGGAGTCTTTTTGGAGTACTGAAGAGATCTAAAATGTTGAACTTTCTTTTTTTTAAATCCTGTGTTAATTAATACATGGTAAATTGTATTGCATTAAGGTCAGATCTTTGCTATGTGGTAGAGTTCTGGCTCTTATGAGTCAGAAGTAGCAAGTACTAGGTGTTACACTAGTTTTGTAGGATGAAACCTTACTTGCAAGCCCTTTGCAACATACATCTGTCTACAAACCCTGAAGCCACGTGGTAATTTGTTCTGGAGCTTCTACTTTTCGAGTGGAAGAAGGCTAATTCCTTAACTTTGTAGTTAACTAAGGATACCTCACAGCAACTAGACAAACGTGTCTTGCTTTAATAGATTTTCTTCCACACATAGACTGCTTTTATTTTATATTGGTGGTGCACATCCAAACACTACAATATTTGTGTTGCACATAAGAAATTTGAATCCGGCCAAGGATAGAAAATGTTAGAGGAAACACATAATGCATAATGAGGGTGCTGAAGTCTAGATCAGAGGCCCCTAATCAAAGCAAACAGATGAACAGTACTAAAGGCTACAAACTGCCTAGATGACAAATTGTTGCTCTGAGGCAATGCAAAGACCCAGGAGAAAATTTGAGAACACATACTGACAAGGTCAGATCAGACAATATCGCCTACTGTTGCCTTTAGGAAGTCCCAATTTGAAGTAACAAATATCAAAGCAAGGTAAACTGGAGGACTCAAAGAAGTGCTCGGCCAATGGTGCCTTCAGAATAAGGAGATGATTGGTGCCATCTTGGTATAGACTCTGTGGCATTTAGCAGTTGATGCCATAACTGAAGTCCATTTTCCTAAACTGCTGAAGTGGTTGGTGGAGGCACTGAAGGTTAACATGACTTGAGGATGCCAGTGCATGGGTTCATAAAAGATACTATGGATGCAGGAGCACATTCATTAGCCCATTCCATATGACAGCAGTTGTCACCAGTACAAACCCTCAGTGCCTTGCTAAATCCTTATTTACTTTGGTGGAACTTAAAACTCATGAGTCTCATTGGGTCAGCCATAAATCAACCTCATTTAAGTTAATGCAGGCATCTAGGTTGTTCATGCTGGGATTCTTCAAGTACATGGTCCACCTCGGTCAGTTATGTTCTGAACCACGGCAGATGAGGTCAGTAAGGGACATTGTTTCATTGACTTCCACAAGTTCATTGACTTCCAACAACTTCCACAAGTACAAGGGTTGTCTTCCTTGATCCATTCCTGTAGTAAGAAAGGATTATAAAGAAAAAAAAAGGATTATAAAAAGGTCTATGCAGCATTGGTAAAACTAGAAAGGGACAAAGATAGGGAGAAGATGCCCAAAAGAGCTGAAAATAATTATATTAAAGGCTGCCGAGTCCCTGAGGAAGCAACAGTGCTTTCTCCTTTATGGGACAAGGACATGATCAGGATAGAGAAAGTGATGACATTTTGCATTAAAGGGACTTTGTTGTGGGAAAGAAATACAGAGATTTGGAAACTCAGAAGGGTATTGTTCTTCCCCAATTACTTATTTAAAAACAATGAAAGGAGGAGGGAATTTAAATATTACATTTTTATCCAACTGCCAATTCTCATTTGACATGCTTACCTCTCTCATTAAGCAACCATAGTTTCATGCCCTGCCCCAGGCGCGCGGTGCATGCGCGGTGCTGGTCCCAGGTGCGCTCCCCATGTGCCGCGCTGGCCCTGGGCAGCACCACCCCATGGCGCGCGGCACATGGGGAGCACTGGCTCCGGGCACGCAGCTATAAGCGGCCCCGCCCCTGGGCGTGCGGGGAATTGTCAGCCCTTCCCCCGGACGCGCAGCGCAAGGGGTCGCTGGCCCCAGGCGCACAGTGCATGCGTGGTCCCGCCCCCGCGGCACCCGGAAGTACCAAAAGGTTGGGGACCACTGCAGTACACTGTACCTCCTGAGAGAGACTGCACAGAAAAATCAGTCTGTGAGAAAGAGAATGATGGGACGAGAAGGGCTTTACATGTATGGGGGCGCACAGAATCAGGCTTTATACTACACTTTCGAATTCAGGGTGGTTGCAGATCATAATAGCATAACCCCAACAAATAGCTCTAATTTATAGAAGCCTTACTCAGACGGACCTGCAGCCCATAATCTCTGCAGTAGTGAGTGTTACGAGCATGCTTTCCTTCCATGGTTCCTGGCATCACTCCTACATTTGACATAGGCGCTGAATCTCCACTGGTCTACATTTTGTGTAATCATTTATCTCAGTGGATATTGTTTTATCTTTACTTTGTATTACAGGAGGCCCCTGCTTTACGACAGCCCAATTTACGACCCCCCCACACTTACAACCCATTCTGTAAGTGAGAAAGAGGCCGAAATCCACCGACTTATGTCCTCAGCCCCGCATTTACGACAGCGCATGACGCCCGTCATAAATGCGGGCTCAAGTTTGACACCCCCGACTTGCGATGCTATCCCAATAACTGATCGCGTCAAGTTGGGGGCAGCCTGTAATGACTAAACAGTTTGCAGGGACACAGAATCAGGTATGTTGCTTTTGATAATTTTGATCCATTTGGAAGATGGGATTTCAGAGCTGTTCCTGCTTGTCATGGTGATCAGGTTAGTGAGCAAACTGTGAAGTTAGCATTTTCACACTACGCTTTCGAAGGTTAGACATCAGCATATACTACTGATAACCAAAGAGTAACAAAACACTGAACACAATTTAGACAAAGACAACGCTGGAAACAAATCTAAATCCCATTTGTTGGGCTCAGCATATTTAAATGGGGTTTAGATCTCCTGGTGAGCTTTTTCTCTTCGCATATGCAGTTCCTGGACAAGCTTAATCCAATATGTTGCAGTAAACTCCACTTTCACAAGTTGATTCTAACTGATAATTTTTTCCCTTTTTAATGGAAAATCTCATGGAGGGCAAAAAGCGGATGACTTACCTTACTCTTACTTACTTGACTTACTCTTTAATTGCTAACACAAAATAATTAAGCTTAACATACTCCTCTGGACACAAATGGCTGCTTACTGCTGGAATCAAAGGAGACAACTTCTAGGCTAGACAAAGAGACTAACTTCAAAATGGAGTTTCTCTTGAAACAGGGTTCCTATGAGAGGAAGAGACTCGTCATGCTTCTTTCTAGGATCTTCAAAGCTGGTGGCACCTGACCTGCTGCAGAGAATCAGCTGGGATGACCTTCCATTAGACTCCAGCCACATGACGCCCAGAGGAGCCTAAGAGAACAATAATAGAAGCTCCACTAATTTTCTACCCAGTGCTATTTCAGAAACCAGCTGAGGACCATTTCATCTGGTCCTGCCCACCTGATTGCTTTTGTCACTCTGCTTGTGTGTGTGCATATATGTAAATATTTTCTTTAAAGGAGATAAATCCTTTTGTTTCCTCCAATTTCCTGGTATCTTTTTTCCTTGAGTATTCACTTGGAATCTTATGCAGTAATGTCCACCACAGAGAAGATGCTTCTACTTCAAGAGAAAAAATTTCTCTCCTTCCCAATCTCTTGATTTCAAGGAAGAACTTTTAAAGCACCTTCATTTTTTTATTTTTGCTGTCCAAATCAGGCAGAAAGGGAACATGTTATGGTGTGGGATAACCTTTCCACATTAATCTTAGCATAAATACAAGAGAATTTATAATGTCAGGAATAGATATGTTCTTTCTTCACTTTTCATCAAAATGTATCCTTTTTCCGAACTAGTTTAGAAGCAGTTAAATTAGCACAACAGCAATCTTAAACCATTTCTTTACCACACACCTCTGCTAACGTCTCATTGGAAAAAATTTTCTTTACAATAAAAGCTCCTCAAACTGAACCTGACATCTGAGTTAAACTAGATTGTTTGAAGTAAAATGGTTAATTTAGAACAGTATACTATGCAGGCAAAAAATAAAATCCAAGATACAATATTGGATTTCTACAGGAGCTTTAGCTGGAACACTTGATTAAAGACGTGCTGCTTTGCCCTAAATTAGAATTTATAGAAAAAGTTACTGACTAATAAAAAAATAGGATCTGGGGCATTCCTCAATCCATTGCTATTGAGTTGCTATCTGAAAATGTTTAATCTTGTTTTATCTTCATTGCTTGCAGCTGATCCTCCTTAAACCAATTGGAATATATTGTGTTCCCTGTCACAGCATCTGAATGATCCACAGGGAAAGCTTGGAATTACAATACATATGCAAATTCAATTCAATTAATTGTGGACTTAATCAAGATATGGGGTGGTGGAATCTTTATCAATGAAGGTGCTAACTACTTTCTGAATGGTATGCTTCCTGCCTTTATCCATCTACTGACTTCGATCTTTATCTACTCAGGTTTAGCACCCTCTCTCCTGATACTTTATACATAGAGGTAAGGGGGATGGGTGACAGAACATCTTTCTGTCCCCCCTCCCCCCCCACCTCGTTTCCTTCTCCTATTTATTTCGAGTTTCCTTATCCTCTAATCATAACTCTGGTCATCTGAAGAAGTAAGCTGTGCCCACGAAAGCTCATGATACCATCTACATGTTCTGTTAGTTTTTAAAGTGCTACCAGACCATTTGCTTGGAGGTTTTTTTTTTCTGTAAAAGACTAACTCGGCTACCCCCTGAAGCTCCTGAATGCTCCTTGAGCATCCATATCAAGGCCAGGAAAGGACTGCAGGAATGTAGGAAAGAATTCCCTTGGCACAGTAACAGCATAGGATAAACAAAAGTAGCCCAAGGTTGCTCACCTTCCCAGACCCTATCATCAATCAAAAAGAATGATTTCTCTGGCTGAAGAATAATGTTAGCGTAAGATGTAAGCTAAACCTCACCAGATGCTGGCCTCAGAGAGCATGGTTTTCTGACAGTGAATTAATGAAGAAAAATGAATGTGTCAGTTGAACACACAGAAGATACAGGGAACAAATGAAAGCAGGGCACTGAGATTCAGCTGGACAGAACACATACTGTTCTACTCAATGAACCAAAAACGTTCATGGCCTCTGTTACCAAAATTTATAAAATCTTCTGAATGTAAAACCAGATCTTACCACTACTTCTAGGAAAAGGCAACATTTAGACATGAGACAGGGAAAAGTCAATTGAAGTTCACTTCACCTTCCCATTTGATTTGAAGTCTGGATAGAAAGTTCTCATTTGCAGGTAGAACACTCCAATTCAAATGTTTACATTCAGATTTGCAATTCAAGCTACAATCTGGTTAAAATAAACATCTTTCTGTCAATGTAAACATCATCATTTGGCAGAGAAAACACCCAACATTTTTCCTGAAAAAGTAAAAAGTAAACCACATTCCTTATTTCAATTCCCTCTCTGCTGATAACATTACAAGTACTCAAAATCTGTACTGTAGTATCTCCCTGATTTTCTCATTTCATAAATGAACATAATTTAAATACTTCTGAAAAAATGTCACTATTCCAATCAGTTAATGCACAGTGTACAACAATAATCCCACCTCTGTGGAGAAAACAGGTAAGTATTTGAACAATTCAGTAAAAATTACGTAAAATCCTTAACTGTTAGTTTATATTTAAAAATACATTACTTTTCATTATAATTTAATCACTAACATTATGAAGTTTTGAACAGTTTAATAAAAATAGTAATGAAAATGTGGTAAAAAACAAAAATCCTGTTACATATTATTTACTTTGTATTTTTAAAAATTCTGAAAATGGAATGAAAGATTTTTGTGGTTTTTATTAATTTTGAGAATACCATTTAGAAAACAGAATGCTTGTAACTCCATCCACAGGGTTCTATAAAACTGATTCTCCTTTAATGGGACCTTTAAAGATTCAGTGTTCTTGAACATAGTTAGTTTCGTCGTTTAAAAAAAATCCAAGAATATGAATCATTATGCAAACTGAAGTTGGACTTTGTACATTTCTGAAACTACTAAACTCAACTAATTACATAAACACTCAAAATAACACAATGGGATGCAACTTCATTTTAGACATTTGGAAAGCAGTGTCATACTTTATTTTAAATAAACCCATGTAAAACAAAGTTAAAATGAAAAAAATGGTACCTGAAAAATAAATTATTTGATATAAAACAAATCAATAACTTAAAAGCATACTAATATACAAAATGATAACGATATACTGTACAGTATGGGAAACAACTGATAAAGCCTTCTGTCCCACAAACAGATTACTTTTAAACAAAATGTTACATAAGTTAAGAGAAATAAAATCAGTAAGGAGACTAGAAGTACAATATTAAAACTTACTGGTCAAATAAAGGTTTATCCCAACTTATGATGCTTCAAATGTCTCAAGTAATTTTCTTCTTAATGACCAAGTGAAAAAGTTTAGCTATATCACTGAAAAGTTGTTTAAAAGTTTAAAAATAGGGAACAATAATTAATATGAGAATGAAGTTTCTAAAATGTGAACACAAGAATTCAAGGTGGCTGTTCCACTATTACTGAATTTCCATCATCACAGCAACAAAAGAATTTAAGTGTCGAAAATTCCACTCAACAGAAAAATATTTCTAGTTAAAATTGTTCCGGTAAATTGTTTACCAAGTATAGTACACAACAAAGAATTGCAGCAAGATTGAACAAAGCAACAATAGGTTTTAAAGGCAAAGCCACTCGGTGCTTTGTGTTCTGTCTTAGAGATCATAAAAGCTTTAACATCAATTGTGTTTTTACCATGCACAGGGGAAAATATACACCCAACTTTTCATTAAATACTACATATGAATGCTATAAAAAGCCTACAGAAAGCTGTACCTGATTAGAACTAAGACAAGAAATTTAGAGACGTTAAACTTTAATTTTCAATTCCATTGGTTATACCTTGGACAAATTAAGTTGTGCATTACATGAAAATCTCAATTTAAAAAGGGGAGCGGGATCATTGTGTTTTCTTTGAAATCCATGTATTTTCATAATATAGTAGAAACCCAGTAGCATATACTATAGATTACAATGCTTAGCCTTCTGATCAATATCAATCTTACAGTGCTGAGGTTTCCCAGCATAAACAAGAAGTGTAGACACAATATTAAGGAACCTTCATTTAGCACAGCAGAAAATTCTTCTGCCATGAAATAGAGATTAAAGAAACTGTGGTACAAAAGTGATAAATTGGGTCCTTAACTAAATGAATACAACTCCACTGACTTAAATGGAGGTGAGCCCATTCATGCTTAGCGTGAATGTGGTCCCTTCACTCAAAAACTAATTATTAGGAGCCAAAAAAAAATAGAAACAGTGTAATAAGGTGCTTGCTCAACAATGTTACAAACTTACTTCCCCATTTTGGAAGTAATATTTCAGTAACCTTATATCAGAGGTAGTATTATGACAAAGTCCTAAGTGAAGGGCGTGCTCTGTGTTTTAAGAATTATGGAAAACCAGGACATCACCAATATTTCATTAAAAAGTTGTGAATTTTTTAAAAGTTTCTACAAACTACATAAGATGTTATAGGTAATTATATGCCGCCCTAATTCCAAAAAGCAAATGTGTTAGAACTAATCAAGTACTTTTGGGGATACCCTTATACAATTAATTAGTACATATTTTATTATTATAAAACTGTATACATTTAACTTTAATCACTCCAGCTTAGAATATTCTGAAGCTGAGACCCTTTTCTGACATTTCTGAAGAATCTCAACCACTTTAGGACTTCGGGAAATATCTACATTTTAGTTGAGACTTATTTCAATTGCTAAAAGTTGTCTCTATAGTAATTGCTACAGTAATTTATTTGAAAACTTTGAACTGCTTTGTACAAATAACATTGCTACAACTTTGTAAACTCCTATAAAACAAATGTGGAAAAGAGGAAAGATATTCAACGCCATTTGGTCATTTGCAATATAGTAAATGACCATATACTAATCACCTACATTTAACTGCAGTGAGAGTCATAACCTATTCCAATGACTTGAATACCTCAATATTATTAGTGTGTTTTCTGATGCTATCATAATGCAGATGTACTGAAAAAAAAAACCCAAGAGGAAAGAAAAAAAATTAGACAACACTGAGGGGGATACTGCCCTGGTGAGTGATGCCTCCTGCTCTTCCCCTTCCATCCACAGCATGATCTTGAAATACTTCACAGTCCCAAACCAACAGAATGGAAGAAGAGAGGTTGACATACACTATAGGGGAGGAGGCAGCATGACTGTTTTGGCTTAATTCTGTCCCCCTCCCACCTCGACCTCATATTAAAGTGGAGGCACAGGATTCTAAATTAACCTAAATATAATAGCTTCAAGGTTAAAAATACCCTTCTACTTACTCTAGAGATCATGGGAACAGTTTGCAAATAGGAGAATTAAGGGATCAATGTATTTGGAACAGACTAAAAACACTATGACAAGTTGCTTACTTCATCTCAGTTCATAGCTTTCATGATTCTCTGTATTATTTTGTTGCTGCCAACTCCTGTGAAAGAGCTGTATTTATCTTTGCATCTAGTAAAAAAGCACATCATAGCTTCTTTTTTTTTTTTTTTTTTTTTTAAAAGGTGAAATTCTCCCTGTGCAAATGCCAACACAAGTCTATATGGAAGGCTAACGTGGCACACAGGCTTTGTTAACCACCTACACAAGGGTGAATTCCATCCATATGGGATCTTGCAAAGTAAGTGAAAATGGATTGTTGGAAGGTTTAATAAATATTACTTATATTAATATAATACAAGTAAAAAACTGGAAAAAACCAATTTCTGAATACTTTTCCAATTAATTTGACTTCTTTTGAAAACATTGAATTTTACCAGATTAAAAATATTTAATATTTAAAATGTCTGTAACAATAGCTAATGCCCAGAACATTTTCATAGAATTTCAGACGTCATTTCATGGTTATAATTAGGATACTTTTGCCTTACCTATAAAAAGGTCTCATCTTAGAGTGAAACTCCAGCAGCAATGCCCATGTCAAATTCTGGATGCAGTCCTGTGCAGACAACGTGTTTAGCATCCAAATTCTGGTCCTGTAACAGCCTAATTGGAGCAAGAGCTGCAAGAGCCACAAGAGATGCTTGGCAAGACAGACAAATACAAATAGAAAGAAGAGGAAAACATAAGGAAGGATGCAAAGATTCCCATCCAACCTAAATTTCATGATGGAGAGCAGAGTGGCATGAAGAGAAGCAGACACATCTGCAGAAGACTAAGACTACTCATCAACTCTGATTATAGAAATCCTAGAGGGAATGAAAGAAATATCAGCTGAGATGAGTGCCCAAAGTTCTGAAGGAGGACCAACTATCAAAAGATTTGCAGGAGCAAATGCTAACAACTGCATTTACCAATAGGAAAAGGAATCCACCTTTCAAAAGCCAGGAATCTCTGTGTTTGGGAGAAAATGGAGTAGCTGAATACTATTAAATGAAGCAAACAGATCCATTTGTGGGTTGACCCACATGGAAAATGTTTGTGTTACTGATGTTCTCACTTGCCAGTTCCTTTTAGTATGCAGGTTGCCTAGAACAAAAGTGAATTTGAATTTTAAACTGACTAATTTTTCGAGATTATATAAACTGCCAAATTTGTTCTCTCAGAATGGCTGGTGAGGAGATGTAATGAAGGAAACCCTCTGCCCGCCAGACCCACTGTCCTTGATTCCAGGATGGTCAGATTCTTCTTTAGCTTTGTTGGACAAGAACCTTGACACAGTTTGTGACAAGTGCAAGCTCCATCCTTTGAAACCTTGTAATTCTGATGACAGAATTATCCTGGAAACATTACTTTAACAGCAAATTTCCCTTCAATAAGGATTTTTTACGTTACACCTCCTGAGTGATATCTGAACCTGGAGAAAAAGTAAATTATGCTGAGGCACCTTTCCAATTATCTTATACAAAATTAAGGCCTGAAGAATTTGTGTATGAACAAAACATGTAACTACAATGCTGGAAGTGTTGATGATCCAGGTAGAAAGTGAGAAGTGTGTAGCGTGCTGAATGATAGACACACCAAACAGAAGAAATAATTGATTACACTCAATTCTAATAAGATTAAAGACTGCAGAATTCAGGATGGAAACACAGGGATTGAGAGAGAGCAGCAGGCCTGGTATGGGTCAGAATTACCCATCTGGTTAGTTATAAAAAAAAAGTGAACATAGGCCTCCACCTGTGCAGTCAGACTGGAATTTTTAGGGACAGCAACAAAAAAGACTTTATATCTAGCCAGAGACTGAGCTTAAAGTGGCTCCTAAACCTGGATAACTGAAAGAGAAATGTGTAGCCTTACTGTCTGGCTAATTATGATCCCCTAAGGAATTAAACAAATGTTCTTCTCCCCAATTTTCTCCTAGCTAGCTGAGTTGTAGTTTGCGTGGGTGAATGGCCTCGCTGATAGATTAAGCATTCCCCACAAAACTGTTTAAGGAACCTTGGATAAGATGAGTCCTAGAAATAGAGTCCAAGTGTGAAACCAGGAAGTTGTATCTCATTCTTACTGAGCAAAGATGTAAGAAAAAAATCAGTATATTGCACGAAGCAGCCAACAATGGAGAGCTATGTCAAAGTCTTCAAGGATAATGGAGAGAGTTGCCTTTACTCTTTAAGAGCAGGGTTTGGCAAACTCACATCAATGAAGCTTTTGATATGCCTGCATGGGCCAGAGCCATTTGAATGGTTTAATATCATAGAGGCATCATAATCTCATTTTAAAGACTGGCCTGTGCAGCTCTCTACCAAACCCTTTACTGCAGCTGCCCTGTTCTGCTAAAATGTTTCTTAATGAGCCTTGAGATGAAAGGAGCTACAAGAAAGACTCCAGGATCTTTATAGATGACCTCTAGTGAAGGAGTCAAGGGCTGGTAAAAATGTTGACAGGACAGATGAGAGGACTTTACATAAGAATCTCAGATCTAACATGGGAGATATGGGTAGAGCAATCCCTGCAAGGCCGCTGAATACCCCAAACTAGCTACAGGATACAAGAAAATATGGCTCACTGGAAGGAAGCATGAATGATTGTTTGGAAACAGTGGAAATAGGAGCCAGCCCAATGAAGAGTTCACAGAGGGCCAAATCTCTACCTTTTACCTAATGGCAGCTGCTGGTTTTAGAGAACATTATCCTACAACTATCTGATACTGACTATACTTCTTGGAGCATGGATTACATGGGAACAGCAAAAAGGAAAGGCAGCGCACATTAGGCAGCAGAAAGCACTTAAATACACTGCACTGGAGCTAGGGCAGCTCATTTAGTATTGCCAGAGAACCTACAAAAGAGGTCTGCTCTTTTCTGGGCCCTTCTGAAGCCAGTAGAGAAAAGCTGTGTACAACCACAAAATAGCCAACCACTGAAGTAGTAAACAACCGCAAAAGGTGCCTGCTGCACATTAAAGGAAAGGCCAACAGCTCACTGAAGAAAGTGTAAAGAACCAAAAAATGAAGTACGGAAAAGGAGATCATAGAATTCTAGGGGCAACACAGGACTCCATCTCCTGATGCTGAAAAAAGAGAAATCAGAGTAACGATGGAAGACAGGATCCTAAAATGTTTGGGCATCACACAAAAGTTCTGCACAGAACTGCCTCCAGAATCTGAAGTAACTACGTCTTGGAATTGGTAAAGGTTCACTCAAAAGATAATTGCTGACAAGTCATCCCAATTTCTGCATTTCCTCCAGACTCTGAAGACAACACAGATATATTGTTCCATTTGTCTACACAGTAATATACGTGTGTTTCACTCAGTGTCTGGCACATACTTTCTATGCAACAGATTTATTATAATGCTTTTGTTTTTACACAAATATTTTCTCCTACAGATCTGTCAAAAAGATTAACAAATTTTAAATTTTAATGATCTATATACTTTAAAGCATTACTCTTAATATTGGACAATGTGCAATAGTTGGCAAAAAAATATAAAATAAAAAACAAAACAAAATTTGAGCAAAACAAAATCAAATTTAATGGTCTCAAATGCAAAAGTAAAAACAAACAAAAAACACAAAAAAGCAAAAGAAAATTAACAGAAACAGAACAACTCAAATTTTCAAGGCAGTCTGCAGAAAACTTAGGGACTAATCTTTAAATCTACAAATCAGTTTTTGTTAATATCTAACTTGCAAGAAGTACGTACTTTTCTGCTGAGTGTTCAATAAGGAAAGCTAGTTGTCAAAACAACATCCTATTAAAATAGAAAAATCTAACACTCGTTAGAAGGGATGCGAGAAACACAATGCTCAAATGTTTATAACTGTTTTTACAAAATGGAACTATCCTTAGGAATTCCAACTATAATGATCTTTGAAAGTGAATAATTATCTTTCCGCATTACAATGTACCAGTAAGTAGTGCACTATGCATTAAATATTTGGACAGAAGAAATTCAGTTTGATCAAGTAGAAACATATTCATACTGCTTTTGGAGTTTCGTTTTGACTCTGAAACCTTCCAAGTTTCTCTGAAACTCTTTGGTCCATTCCTATGAAAAACTGGGCTTTTTTTTTATGAAACCTTTTAATTTGACAACAGTTCAGTGTGCAACTTACCTCATCAATGGTGTTAAAAGTTATGCTGGCATGCTACTACTTATAAGACCTTCATGCTATGAAGTCTAATCCTCAACTAGATGTAGCAATGAAAATTACTTTATAAAGCAAAGTAGTGCTAACTAAAACATCAATATTTCTCAACTTTCCCTCCTCCCCCATCAGAGAACTGGGGGCTGGGGAGAAGAACCATACTAACAGCATCCACTTGACAGTTTAAAAAATTTTTTTTTTAAAAGTTCCAGTTTTTGTAGACAACATTTAACAGAAGAAATGTTAGTCTCATAAGTGAAAGCATGCGTCAATTTTACCACCATCTAGAGGGTCTAATTAATGCAATCTACTTAAGAGTTTATGGGGTTTTTTTTAATATATATTTTTAATGAAATAACTTAAGGAACTTAAAATTGGTCTAACGTGTGGGATTTCAAACATTTGAACATGTCAGTTGCATCCCAGAGTATAAAAACCTTTTTCACTTCTCATTTAGACTAAGACAAACACTTGTGAAAATTGGCGCAAAATGAGTTTTACACTAACAAAAATGTTTTTAAACTTCTGTCACTCAATTATCTATTCCATACAAAAAGCACGAGCAAGTTATTTGTGGGACTTGTTGGTTTTGAAGGAAACCTGTAAGATTTTGTCCCCCAGGCGGTAGCCATTAAGACTTGCTATGGCCATTGCAGCTTCTTCATAGTTTGTCATGGTCACAAAACCAAAACCTTTGCACTTGTTGGTGTTGAAATCTCGAATGACTTTCACATTTGTAACCGCACCAAAGGGACCAAACATCTGCCAGAGGATTCCCTCATCAGCATCTTGACCAAGGTTGTAGATGAAGATACACCAGCCAGAAGATGCGTTTCCTGGAACATTTACACCAGAAAGCCCACTCATGTGATCTACACCCATAGGAGAGAACCTAGCAAATAAAAAGCACAATATTACATGTAAAAGTTCAATACAATAATAAGTTTTAACTTGAAAGGGAAGCAATTGAGAATATTTTCTATATAAGCATCAAAACTTCTAGTAAGCATAAAATATTTCACCTTCCTCATTTATCTTAGGTCAATCAAACTGGTAGCTGGTAGAGAGAAGCATTAAATGCAGCAATAGCGCTACAATAATGAAAAACTGCATAACAATAGCTAGGCAACGAAAGCCTTGATGATATGACAATCATTAAATAGGATATACAAAAGGCTGATTTAGATACTCACATATTAGGGATGACTTAAGGAAGCAACATAGAACTACTCAGTGCTTAAAAATAGGCCAAGAATCTGTCCCATAGGCCTCAAGCTAGCTTTAAATCACCTTACTTTTGTCTACAAGTGGCTTGCATCAAATTCCTTCCTGGAGCTGATCCTGCTTGTACAGCAGGGTGTCCAGGTCTCAGAGGTCACAGGGTTTTCTGTAGCAGCAGATACAGCTTGACACTTTCCCCACCATAAGTATCTAAGTTTAAGTATCTAAAAGGGTGTTATGAGAAGGGAGAAAAATTGTTCTCTTTGGCCCCTTGAGGATAGGAGAAGCAGCAATAGACTTAAATTGCAGCAAGGGAGGTTTAGGTTGGACATCAAGGAGCTGATAGAGGAGGTATCTGAGCCTCTAGCTATCATCTTTGGAAAATCATGGGAGACAGGAGAGATTCCAGAGGACTGGAAAAGGGCAAATATAGTGCCCATCTATAAAAAGGGAAATAAGAACAACCCAGGGAACTACAGACCAGTTAGTTTAACTACTGTGCCAGGGTCCAAGTTAACGGAGCAAGTAATTAAGGAAATAATCTGTAAACACTTGGAAAGTGGCAAGGTGAAAGGGAACAGCCAGCATGGATCTGTAAAGAACAAATCATGTCAAACCAATCTGATAGCTTTCTTTAATAGGATAACGAGTCTTGTGGATAAGGGAGAAGCGGTGGATGTGGTATACTTAGACTTTAGTAAGGTGTTTGATACAGTCTCACATGATGTTCTTATCAATAAACTAGGTAAATACAACTTAGATGGGGCTACTATAAGGTGGGTGCATAACTGGCTGGATAACCATACTCAGAGTAGTTATTAATGGTTCACAATACTGCTGGAAAGGCATAACAAGTGGGATTCCGCAGGGGTCTGTTTTGGGACCAGCTCTGTTCAATATCTTCATCAACGATTTAGATATTGGTATAGAAAGTACGCTTATTAAGTTTGCAGATACCACCAAGCTAGGAGGGGTTGCGACTAATCTGGAGGATAGAGTCATAATTCAAAATGACCTGGACAAATTGGAGAAATGGTCTGAGGTAAATAGTTTAATAAAGACAAATGCAAGGTGCTCCACTTAGGAAGGAACAATCAGTTTCATACATACAGAATGGGAAGGGACTGTCTGGGAAGGAGTATGGCAGAAAGGGATCTAGGGTTTATAGTGGACCACAAGCTGAATATGAGTCAGCAGTGTGATGCTGTTGTAAAGAAAGCAAACATGATTCTGGGATGCATTAACAGGTGTGTTGTGAGCAAGACACGAGAAGTCATTCTTCCACTCTACTCTGCGCTGGTTAGGCCTCAATTGGAGTATTGTGTTCAGTTCTGGGCACTGCATTTCAAGGAAGATGTGGAGAAACTGGAGAGGGTCCAGAGAAGATCAACGAGAATGATTAAAGGTCTAGAGAACATGACCTATGAGGGAAGGCTGAAGGAATTGGGTTTGTCATTTAGTTTAGAAAAGATAAGATTAAGGGGGGGACACATGATAGCAGTTTTCAGGTATCTAAAAGGGTGTCATAAGGAGGAGGAAGAAAACTTGTTCATCTTGGCCTCTGGGGATAGAACAAGAAGCAACGGGGTTAAACTACAGCAAAGGAGGTTTAGGTTGAACATTAGGAAAAAGTTCCTAACTGTCAGGGTAGTCAAACACTGGAATAAATTGCCCAGGGAGGTTGTGGAATCTCCATCTCTGGAGATATTTAAGAGTAGGTTAGATAAATGTGTATCAGGGATGGTCTAGACAGTATTTGGTCCTGCCATGAGGGCCGGGGACTGGACTCAATGACCTCTCAAGGTCCCTTCCAGTCCTAGTATTCTGTGATTCAATCAGGAAAAACTTTCTGCCTGTCAAAGTGGTTAAACACTGGAATAAATTGCCTAGGAGGTTCAGGGATGATCTAGACAGTGCATGGTCCTGCCAGCAGGGCAGAGGATTGGACTCAATGGCCTCTCGAAGTCCCTTCTAGTTCTAGTGTTAAGATTCTATGATAAGGCACCAGAGAAACTCCTGCTCTCACCTGGCTGCTACACCGATCGCAGGCAGACCTCAAAGTCCCTACCATGCTAGGCAGGGAAGTACTAGAGATTCCAAATAACTTTATATTAGTTGGAATAACCCACAATTCCTCGTACAGCATTAATGTCACAAACAGTGCATTCTAATTATATTTTGGTAATGTATTCGCATAACTGATTTTTAATTTCAGAAACTATCATTTTTAATGTATTAAACTGCCATTTCAGTTGTTAAGGCCTGATTCCATAGTTTCTGCTACCAAACATAGATTAGCCATGAATGTATAATTTAAAAATAGTATGCGCCTTTAAAAAAAGTAAATCCAATGGGCTTACTTTATACCCATTTTACACTAGTAAAACTCCTGTTACTTCATGGGAGTGGACTCCTGATTTATATACAACTGAGAAGAGAACTAGATTCAACATGCCTGTTTTTCCTGACCCCAAATATACATCCCTCCCCCAGAATCCTGTCTTGACTCTTCTTGCCCAATGACATCTCAGAATTTCTGAACCGTTGCTCTTTTCTGTTTTGCCTTTTTTCTTATTCCCTCCCCCCCCACCACCACCACCACAATCCCTAGCTATTTCATTACCCTCTCCCCTGGTCTATTCTGCTAAGTAGTAAATTAAAATCAATAAAATTTTAATAAAACATTAGGGTTGCACAGGTAAGCAGTCAGATCAGCAAGTGGCAAAGTTAAGGCGAAAAGTACAATTTCATCTGTGATCCCATACATGTACATAGTTAATCTAAATATTCTACTTCATGTGTACTGTTATACAACTTCTGATCTATCAGTTCTTACTTAAAAAAATAAAACCGTATTGGCAAAGATGTGCACATAAGCAAGGATACCCATCTCAGATTCCTCCTCTTAAGAGGCTAAAAAGCGACAGGGATTAGAGATGTAAAGGGATAACTGGTTACCCGGTAAGCATGCCTGGTAATTGGTTAACTGGTGGGGGGGGGGGGGCACTTTCTCTAGTCCCCTCGGCCGATGTGACAGGCATGGCCAGAGTAGCCCCCAAAACGCGGTGTGGAAGTCCCTGCCAGGCCGGAGCAATCCTCCAACCATGGCATGGCAGTCCTTGTCCAGCCCCCCTGCTGCAGGATCACACTTAACCCCTTAAACATTACATTTAACTGGTTAACTTTTAACCAGGATTTTACATCCCTATCAGGGATGATATTAAAGTAAACTACAAAGAGTAACTGCAACAAGTATTTTCTAAAAACAAACACGGAAAACAGGTTTAACATTAAGAAAAAACCAATCAGGATAAAATATTCCCCAAACCACAACAGATTATACACATTTCATATTATATATATAGGCTATGCAGTGTTGTTGTAGCCATGTTGGTCTCAGATAGAGTGATAAGATAGGAAAGGTAACAGATTGTAAAAGCTTGTTTCATTCATCAACAGAAGCTGGTCCAGTAAAATTTACTTCACCCACTCTTGCTATGTCTAGACTACGAAGATTCAAAAGAGGATATGCAAATTATGCAGGAATTTGCATATCTTCTTCCGATCTCACTTTAAAGTAGTTGGGACAAAGCTTTTTCGGCAACCCCCCCTTTTTTGAAAAGCCGGTTTTCCTCAAAAAATGAGGCTTACGTGGCTTTTAAAAAAAAGGGTGGGGGGAAGGAGGTTTGCTGAAAAAGCCACGTCCCGACTACTTTCATTTTCGAAAGCTCTGCTTTCAAAAGTGAGATCGGAAGAAGAAATATCCTCTTTTGAATATTCTGCATAGTCTAGATGAGCCCTCTGTGTCTAAAGAAAGAACTAAAATTTCCTAAGTTGCACATTTCTACCCCTGCTGAAGACAATCTAGCTAACACGGTTGATAAGATAACATGGTTTATTAAAAGCAAAGCTTTTGATAGGGTCCCCACAGTATTCTTGTCAGCAAATTAAGGAAGTATGGATCGGATAAATGGACTGTAAGGTGGACAGAAAGCTGGCTAAATTGTCAGGCTCAAATGGTAATGATCAATGGTTCAATGTCTGGTTGATGGTCGGTGTCAAGTGTCCCTGGGGTCAGTTCTGGGGCCCTTTTTGTTCAACACCTTTATTAATGATCTGGGTGAGGGGATAGATTGCACCCTCAGCAAGTTTGCAAATGACACTAAACTAGGGGGAGAGGTAGATATATTGGAGGGTAGTGATAAGATCCAGAGTGACCTAGACAAACTGGAGGGTTGGGCCAAAAGAAATCTGATGAGGTTCAATAAGGACAAGTACAGAGACCTGCACTTGAGACAGAACCACCCCATGCACGGCTACAGACTGGGACCACACTGGCAGCAGTTCAGCAAAAAAGGACCAGGGATTACAGTGGATGAGAAGCTGGATATGAATCAACAGCGTGCAAGGGCCAAGAAAGCTAATGGCATATTAGTGTGCATTAGAAGGAGCATTGCCAGCAGAAGTGATTATTCCCCTTTATTTGGCAATGGTGAGGCCACACCTGGAGTACTGCATCCAGTTTTGCCCCCCCCCCCCATTACAGAAAGGATGTAGACACATCGGTTGCCCTCTGCTGGATCCTCTCCAAAATGATTAGGGGACTGGAGCACATGACCTATTAGGAGAGGCTGAGGGATTTGGTTTTATTTAGTCTGCAGAAGAGAAGAGTGAAGGGGGATTTGATAGCAGCCTTTAACTTCCTAAAGGGAGGTTCCAAAGAGGATGGAGAGAGGCTGTTCTCAGTGGTGACAGATGGCAGAACAAGGAGAAATGGTCTCAAATTACAGTGGGGGATGTCTAGGTTGGATATTAGGAAAAACAATTTCCCTAGGAGGTTTGATGAAGCACTGGAATGGGTTACCTAGGGAGGTGGTGGAATCTCCATCCCTAGAGGTTTTTAAGTCCTGGCTTGACAAAGCCCTGGCTGGAATGACTGAGTTGGGGTTGGGTCTGCTTTGGGAAGGGGGCTGAACTCGACCTCCTGAGGTTTCTTCCAGCCCTAGGATTCTATGTTTCTATGATATTTAGTCTAGCAGTGCCTTTCCACGCCATGCATGTGCAGTTGCCATCTTGTGCTGTTTTGTCAGTTAGCTGTGTGTACTGTGTGGGTCCCTCTACTGCTTTTCTACCAGAAATCCAACAAGGGACTCCAAAGCAGACAGACATCTCGAAGAACCATTGTTAGGGGGGGGGGCTGGACTCGATGACCTCTTGAGGTCCCTTCCAGTCCTATTATTCTATGATACTGCACAACACGAGTAATTTTTCCTTCAAGTAGTGTCTCTGTGGGTTCTCCACTCAGGTTACTAAAGAGTATTATCTGCAGTGTTATGCGGAGGAGAGCTTTGGAGTCATGTCCAAGAGGTGGCAAGGACAGCCGTGCCCACAGAGGTGGATGGAATTGGTCCCTGCTGCAATGTGTAGCGTTGTGCAAAAGTATGATGGAGGACTAGGTAGCCACCCTGCAGCTGCCAACAAGGGGCAAGAAAAGAAAGGCAGTAGATGTTGCCATTGCTCACGTAGAATGGGTGGGATATTGCCATTGCTCTTGTAGAATGGGTTCTCCTGTGGCAGGAACTTGTTGCAAAGCTTGTAACAGATGCATAGAGAAGTTGATATCGTTTTGATATTTGCTGAGCGGAGATAGCTGTTTCCTTAGAGGGACTGAAGGTAGATATAAAAAGTTTATTTCATATTCAGAATTGTCTTGTCCTGTCCAAGCAGAATGCCACAGCTTGACGCATAGTCAGGGTGTGTAATATTCATTGCCTAATGGAGTTATGATGTTTTGGATAGAACGTGGGTAAACATATGGGCTCACTGATATGAAAAGAGGAGACTACCTTTGGTAAACACTTCGGGTGTGGCCATAAAGTAATCTTATCTGTGTCTGCCATCAGGGCTGCAATTTACCCTCCTCCTCTGGCCAATGTGATTGCAACTAAATATGCTACTTTCATGGCCATTTTCTGGAAAAAGGACGTTGCGAGAGGCTCAACAGGAGGTCTTGTTAGGGTATTCAAGACCAGTGGTAGATCCCATGGTGAGAGCTGTGGCCATACATCATGACGTGTCTTGCATAGGCCGGAAAGAAAACATTTCATAATAGGGTGAGCAAACATGGAAACATCGTCCACTAGATCGTGAAAGATTGTGATGGCCGTTGGGTGGACTTTTATGGAGCTATTTCGTTTAAGAAAAAACTAAGAATGAGTAAAAGTAGCAAAAGAACTGGATTAACCAAGTAAAAATTTCTCTTTCTTTCAGAAGAAATCGCACTGCTCACAGACAACTCCTGCCGAGGATGGTAGAAAAGGAACTACTTTGCATGTGCGCAAAGCTAATGGACAAAACAGCACGCGATGGTGACTGCGCATGTGTAGTGCAGGAAAGCACTGTTAAGCTAAAAATCACCAACTGTTGGTGCAAGGATGCTCTGACACCTGAGTGGAGCACCCACAGGGATACTACTCAAAGGAGTAAATATATTTACAGAACTACTATATGACTACCTTGAAAATCTCTAGTATGCAGAAAGTTGGTGATTTCCTGCCCTACCAGATTTACATACGAAATGCCATGCAAGGTTAAACTAATGAACCTTCTAGAACCAATGCAAGAAGCATCAGGGAAAGGTGAAAAAAATGTCCAATGCTAAACAACTAGGGAATGATCTGCCTCAATTCCCCCCCCCCTCAATCTTAGATAGTGGCCAACTTATGTCCTGGAGCATACTATTTCATAGCCTTTATATTTTTGAGGTTCTAGCATTAGGAGTGTGAGTGACAGCTACCTATCTGTAGATTTATTAAAAAAATATCTATTTTTAAAAATCCTCAACTTTACTATCCTGTGGCCAAGATTTCCATTACTTTATAAATAAGCATTTCTTTTTTATTAGCATTAAATTTGCTGGCTTTTAACTTTTTGGCTGTTTTCTTGTTCTAGTATTATGAGATATATTTTAGATCTTCGTTTACCTTTGCTATACCATTCACTACTTTACATATCTGTCATGTCCTCTTGTCTCATTTCTAAACTAGATTTAATTTATTCAATACCTTTCACACTTAAAATATTTTATTTGTTTGTGACATTAAATTCTATATTCTTTACAAAATTATGCTTATATTCATGTAACATGTCTTGCATAAAGGATATTTTAATTAACTCATGTAAGATCATTAGAAAGATTATTAATGACTGAATATGATTATCCTGTTTGTGCACATGTATAATTTTTCATCTGAAGTTAGGAATATTGACCAATGGGTTTGTAGATCAACTATGCTACTTTGGGTGATGCCCACTACTAACATTTTAGGCACAGCGATGGAAAACCCAGAAAGGGCAAATGGCCCATCAGCAAAGACAATACACTGTGAAAATGTTTGGAACTCCTATGAATGCTGTGATGCTAGAGAGTCCAGTGAGTTGGTCACCTGATAATAACTACCCTCTTGGACTGCTGTACTTTCCCACTAGGGGTAAGGAATCAAACAAAGGATTTCTGCCTTATGGAAATTCTATATAAGGCTAGGGAGGAAAACAATGTCTTCAGTTCATTTTTCTTCTGCTTTCCTGCCCAAAGAGATACTTGGAAACACCCGGAAAAAAAAGAACAAGAATTGGGTGAGGAAAGAGGAGAAAAACTGCTTGATCCAGGCTAGCATGATCCCTCTAACCCATGAAGGACACCACCTAAATAATATCTAGGGAGAAGAATTATTATTTGTAACCAATTATTTAGTTTATTTAGCTTAGTTTGTGTACTCTATTTTTTTAGTAATCTGCTTTGTTCTGTTTGCTACCTCTTTAGCCACTTAATAAACTTTTTCTTATTTAATAAACTTATTTCTGGTTTACAATGTAACTCAAGTTATACAATTTTTAACAGGAGTGGGAGGACAAGAAATTGTGCATACCATTCTCCACATTGATGGAGGTGGCAAATTCTATATAATTTAGGGTTGGTAATCCAAGAGGTTTTGGTAAATCCCTAATACTGAGTCTTTCCAGAGCTGATTTTAGTGCATGTATAAGTCTTCAGCTGACTGTGGCCCTGCCTGTGTGCTTGGCTGGAAGAGGCTTGTGAGCCTGGCCCAGCAAGATAGGTTAAAGGGTGCCCAGGCTAGCAAAAAAGGTGATGTCATTGACATGTCAGCATATTGGATGACATCAAGGCATCAACCCCCTCATTGTCTTTCCCTAGATCATTCTGTTCTAGTTGTATCTTTTTTGGGATGAGCTGTTCAGAACTGGACATAACATTCCATGTGAGAGTATTCCCTCAATTTGCATAATAATGACTTACTCGATTCCTTTATCATCGTTTAATGTTGGTTTGGACACATCTGCACACTGAGCTGAGTTTTTTTTAACTGAGTTTCTCCTGAGTGGATTAGATGCTAGTCATGGTTCAGATCAGTCCATTATTTACTTTAAGGGTTGCCAACCTGTGGCTCCAGAAGTTAACATGTATAGGCGCTGACTCTGGGGCTAGAGCTAGTGATGCCATTTTTCCAGTGTGCTGGGAGGTGCTCATTGATTAATCCCTGGCACTGCCCCAGACTTTGCTCCCTGATTCTACTTCTTTGCTCCCTTAACACTCTTGCCCCCTTACCTTGCTCCTGTGGCCAAAGAGTCTCCTGCACATAGGAAAACAGCTAATCACAGTGGGCAGACTGTGCAGAGGGGAAGGAGAGACACTGATTGACGAGTCTACTAGCACACACAAGAAGTTGAGGATGGGAGCTGATGAGGGGTTGCTGACTTATTACTGTGGCTCTTCGGCAATATAAATTGGTAAATTTTGGCTCCTCCTCAGGCTCAGGTTGGCCACCCCTGGTTTACCATATGGGTGCTGACAACAACTTCACATGCAGGCTTTCCAGCCTGAAACAGTGAATAATGTAATCCCACAATCATGGGTTACAGAGAGCAGTCCTAAGTGAAATAAGAGCATTCAGTATCAACTTTTCTCTAGAATTCTGATGTGCTATTGCTCTGTCTAGACCAGTGGTTTGCAAACTATGGGGTGGGCCTCCCAAGGAAGTAAAAGCTATGTGTTTTTTCTGATATTTGGGAGGAGGGAGGTAGAGCTCTGGCTTTCAGCCCTAGGTGGCTAGGGTTTATGCAGAAGGGCTCTACATACCTGGGAAGCAAGGATAAAATGGGACAGCAAGGGGCTCTCCTTCCCTATGCTGCCCTCTTTCTCTTACTGAGAGGCGTCCCAGGTTGGGGATCTCTCCTTCTGCCCACCCTGAAGGCAGTAGGGCTCTGGATGTCAGCCCGGGATAGCAGCAGCAGCACAGAAATAAGGGTAGCATTAAGTCTGGTGTGAAAAGTGGCATTAATAAACATCGCTTTTCACAGTGTCAGTCTTAGTTCTGGGCTGATGCAGGGATGGCGCTGCTTTCAGAGTTGGGTGCCCAGCCAGCAGCCACTGCTTTCTACTTTGACCTGTAAGCTGGGTGGCATATGTACTTGTGAGGAGTGAGGGAACATAAATGACTACAGACAAAGAGGGGGGACATGATGAAATAAGTTTGAGAATCACCCACCTAGAAAGACCAAGTACTGTGGAAGTGAAGCTCTTCTCTGTGGGCTTTCCATTCCATGCAAGATGCAGCAAAACTTTTTTTAAAAGTTACTAACCTCCTGCAACTGTTGTTCTTCAAGATGTGTTGCTCATATTCCATCTAATGTAGGCATGTGCTACTCCTGAACACTGCTGCTGGAAAGATTTTTCCTTGATAGTAGTTGGCAGATTTTCTCTGATGCCCCGTGGAGCCACCCTTTCACAGTACTGGTATATAGGGCCAGTTGGCCCTTCACTTCCTTCTTGCTGGCTAACTCCAATGGTGGGTATTTTGGAATGGAAATGAGCTTCATTTCCCTAAGTACAGTTACAGGAGGTTAATAACTCTTTTTCTTTAAGGTGAACTCCCAAGCACCTGTGCAGGTGGAGGGATGGGAGGGATGGGAATTCACTGACTGAAGAAATACTCTGCTGACGTTCGCATCGGCTCTAGCTTGCTGGGTGATGGTGCAGAGTGATGCAGTCAAATGGACTGGCTACCACATTCCTGCTCTACAGATAATTGAAACCTGTGCCACAAACATAGCTGATCATGCCTAAGTTCTTTTTAGAATGGGCTGTCAACTGAGTAGCTGGGATACAGGGCATAATCCATGATGACATTGCTGGGCTGAGACTGGACGGCCTTTCATTCTGTCCATGGTGGCTAGAAACAGTTGTCCTAAAGGGTTTAAGCCCTTCTATGTAAATTATATACACCCAGCTCACTTCCATTGAGTGGAGTCTCTATTCATCCCTGTTAGTATGTGAATTAGGACAGAAGATGGTCAGAAATATACCTCATGTTACTATGAAATTGCGAGAGAATCTTTGCCAGAAAGAACAGATGTGGACACAACTGTACCTTGCCCTTGAAAAAGACTATGATGCAGTGGTAAGAGCTCAGATCTTTCAGACCCTTCTGGCAGAAGTAATGGTGAGTAGGAAGGCCACCTTCTAAATAAGATAGGTAGAGCAGAGAATACATTGCTAGTGGATCGAATGGGGGTTCTGTTAGCCTTGCCAGCGCCAAACTGAGGTCCCAACGAGGTGGTGGCTGGTATACCTGTGGGTATAGCCATGTCAGCTCCTTAAGAAAATGGCCACAGACCAAGTTTGAGAAGACCCATGGGTGAAAGTCTCAATGACAGCTAGATGGACCTTATGGATGACACTAGGCCTTGCAGCTTTAGGTGGAGTAGGTATTTCAGAATAAAGGGCAGTGATGACTTATTGAATGAAACAGCCTTTTGTGCTGACCAAATTGAGAATCTCTTCTACTTTGCTCTATTAAGTGACTATTAGACGACACAGTGCTCCTTTAAAGCACCTAGCAAACAGACCTGTAGGAAGCCAGTACTGCTGAGTTCAGCCATGGAGCTTCCACATTGTAAGGAGAAGAGATTCTAAGTTCAGATAACAGACGGTCATGATCTTGAGAGATCAAGTCTGGATTCAACAGTAGGCTGGTCGGTATGTTCGTTATGAGATCTAGGAGAACGGTGAGCCAGTATTAGTATAGCTTGCTTGGGGCTATCCGGATCAGACAGGTCCTGGCATTTTGACCTTTAACAGGGCCCTGTGTAAAGAGTGATGGAAGGAAACGTGTAAAAGAGCTGATCCATCCAAAGGAGGAGAAAGGTATCTGAGTGAGCCTGGGCTGTGGCTTAACAAGGAGCAGTAGTGAAGACACTCCTTGTTGTATTTCATTTCAAAACAGATTTAAACTGGGGATATCCCACCTCTGGAAAACATCTGGGTGAATGGATCACTCATCATGGTTGGAAAAGGATCTGCTGAGATTATCCGCTAACTCATTCTGCAACTTTAGAAGGTATGGAGCTTCGAATGGATTGAATAGGATATACAGAATTTCCACAGATGAACAGCAGCTTGGCATAAGGGGGAAGAGTGCACTCCGCTCTGTTTATGTAAAGCCTTGCTATTGAGTTTTCTGAGGACCGACACAGTTACTCTACTGATGGGGTTGGAAAGCATGGCAGGCTAGGCACACTGCCCTCAATTTGGTCACACTGATGATCATGGAGAGTGCCTCTAACAACCAGAGGCCTTGAATTCTGAGGGTTCCCAAGTGAGCCCTGCAGCCCACTGCCATTGTGTCTGTGATACAACACATTGTTAGTGGGGATCTCAAGAACAGCATATACCATCCCAGCATCTAGTCAACAAAGGAAGGAGGAAATTACTGACAAGGGAAGTGAGACCATCTTGTCAAGATGGGGGTCAACCTGGTATGTATACTGACATTAACCAAGACTTGAGCATTCCTAGTCACTGTCCTTTGTGTTGAACTACATAGATGCATGACGCCATATGTACCAAGAATAAGGATTTTCTTGTAGCAATGACTGGGTGACCTCTCAGACTCTCTGTGAGCACTCCTATAGCTCTGAACCTGTTTTCTGGGAGAAAGGCTCTGGCCTGGATTGAGTCGACCATAGCCCCAATACATCCTATCCTTTTAAAAAGGGAAAAGGTGGATTTTTGCATGACCTGGAAGGTTGACTTTATGTTTGCCTGCACCTGGTCCTTGGATTCAGGGCCGGCCTTAGGCTGATTCCCCAGCGTGGGGCCCTGCGCCTAGGGAAACGACGCATGCGCCGGGAGCATGGTGCATGCATTGTGCGCCCGGGGGGGCCACACCTGCGTTGTACTCCCGGGGCACTGTGCATGTGTGGGCCCCTGGGCTCACAGCGCATGCATCATGATATCCAGGAAGCACGGCGCATGCATCATACCTCCGGCACGCAATGCTTGTGCCATGCCGCCCGGGGCCCTGCGCATGTGCGGCCCCGCGCTCTGTAGAGCCGCCCTGCTTGGAGTGACCTCTGACAGTCACGTAGGCATGGAAAGACCTGAACTCCTTGTCTCCTCCGAAAGGCTGCAACGACTGTCATGCACTTCACAAATACACGAGGAGCTGCTGACAGGCCAAACAGGAGTAGTGTAAATTGGTAGTATTTTTTTTGTAGTTGACAAACTGTTTATCACCCCTCATCTCCTTTATCCCCAAATAATAACACTGAAGAATTAGAAGATCTAAGTATAATTAATGCCAATCAATATTGTTTCATGAGAAAATATATCAAACAAATATGACACAGTTCTTTTACAAGATAATAAGTATCGTTAAGATATCTCAGCCTGCCAAGGTTTGACACAAGACACTGAACATATGACAAAATGCCAACTGTGGAACAACTGTTATTGTGTTGCACCAAACAGATCTCTCCGCAACACAAACTGCTATTCGCAGACAAGGATATCCTCAGACAGAAATCAGTATTTGCTCAACTGTAAGCCTCTATTCCCAGGAATCGCAGAAGCCAAAGGAAAAGAACATGGAGCCACTGCTCTGACAAGACAGCACCCCACACTGGCAGCTCTTCTTGGCCATGTGACTTTACCACCCCCCCAAGCTCTTCCACACAGCTACATCTCCTGTCAGGGGTCATACAGCCTCACTGGGGGTGGGGCTGGTATAGCCAATTGGCCAGAGGGAGCTTCTGATGCCGACAGCTAGCTCCTGGGAACCACAGTACCACTTTCTTCTCCTTTGGCCACTGAAATTCTGAGTAGAGCCCTGTGGTTCAGCAAATACTAATTTCTATCCACAAGATAGAAACTGCATCCGTGCAGGACTCAGGCCAGAAGCAATAGTTAACCTATGAAGAAGTTTTATAGCTAAACTACGTTTTCTCACTTTGGGTGTGTCTAGACTACATGCCTCCTTCGACGGAGGCATGTAGATTAGCCAGATCGGAAGAGGGAAATGAAGCCGCGATTAAAATAATCGCGGCTTCATTTAAATTTAAATGGCTGCCCCGATCTGCCGATCAGCTGTTTGTCGGCAGATCGGGGCAGTCTGGACGCGATGTGCCGACAAAGAAGCCTTTCTTCATCGGCACAGGTAAACCTGGTTTCACGAGGCTTACCTGTGCCGATGAAGAAAGGCTTCTTTGTCGGCGCATCGCGTCCAGACTGCCCCGATCTGCCGACAAACAGCTGATCGGCAGATCGGGGCAGCCATTTAAATTTAAATGAAGCTGCGATTATTTTAATCGCGGCTTCATTTCCCTCTTCCGATCTGGCTAATCTACATGCCTCCGTCGAAGGAGGCATGTAGTCTAGACACACCCACAATGAATCAAACCAAGTTTTACCATCTGCTGAACATGGGCTGACACTTAGTAAGCTTCTCATGTGGCACCAGGGAAGAGGGATAGCCCCTACCTACAAGTCAATCAACGCAATTCCCTTCTACCTCATAATATATTTAATGCAGGCTGGCTCTTCCTGCTGGGGCCATTACTTTTGTCTGGTATCCTCTGGGGCCATTTAGTTCTCAGCTGCTGTTTCTCCACCAGCAATTCTGGGTCCTTGATCTCCTCCTCAAGAAGCAGAGCAACCAGGAGCTGCTGATGGTAACATTTGGATGAGGAGGGGAAGTGGGAACAGGCAAGTTGGGTGGACATAGTCAATAGAAGTTCTGAGACCAACATGGCTACACCACCACTTCATACACTTTCTATGTGCCACTTTGTAGAACTAGAAACTTGATTGGATTCAACACAGTTAATTTTATTACTTTAATCATATTCTACTTGAGCAATTTTTAGATACATACACATGCATATATACACATGCATGCACACACCACAAAAATACACAAATGCATCTTTTATTCACACCTTTATTACTTTGCAGATGAAACAGTGCAATACTTCTCAGAAGAAGTGAGGGTGACAGCATAGAGCTTAAATTAGGGATGTAACATCCCATTTAATCTGTTACCTGATTTAAAGCTGGTAATCGATTAACCAGTTAACCGCTTAAATAAGGATGGGCAAGGGGGCTGCTCCAGTTAACCATAACTGGCAAGCATAACTTAGTAAGGGTAATGCTTACTGGTTAAACAATCACATCCCTACTTTACATGGATTATTCTTCCTAACGTACCTGAATCTTTGTGCTTGGTGATGAACTGGCCCTCCAAATCGTCTAGCTGGTGAATGATATAGCTGTGATAATAGTGCCACATTTTTGTTCTGGTTAGGATTGGCTGCAAACTTCACAGTTATGGGTTCAGAGGAACCTGGGGGTTTGTGACCATTGAAACTTGTAATTGCCTCTTCTGCTTCTGACCTTTTGTCAAAGCGGATAAAAGCGACCCCTCTGGACAAACCTTTTAATCAAACCAAAAAAAAAAAAAAAAAAACCATTCAGGATAAGTTCAAAACAATTTGCAAAGTGAAACAACAACAATTAAGCATTTCTAAGGCCATAGCTTTAAGTTCTACAGTTTTACTGACTTTTTAACAGGAAAAAGTCCAAACTTTTAAAAATACAGAAATTACACAAATGAGCACATTTACTTCAATATCTGAGGATGGTAAGCAAAACATTTACAAAATGGAAGTTTATAGTCCAAAAATAAAAAACTGCACAATGTACAAGCATTCTAGCAAATCCACTCAACTGACATTAAAAGTATTTCAGGTAAACTTAAATTTTTTCCAAGGAGAAATGTGAAGGGACTGTTGGACTAAAACCCGTTTGTTTTTGCTCAGGTTTTTTTTTTTTTTTTTTTTTAAACTCAAAACATCTAGAGACCTCAACCAGAAACATAGTTTTCAAATAGGAAATTAATCTATGCTGATGATACACACTATTACTCAGATTCAAAGGCTAGAAGAGACCCCATTAGGATTATTTAGTCTGTTGAACAGAAGCCACAGAATATCCCCCTGTGATTCTTACACCAACCCCATTATTTGTGGTTAGGGTACAGCAGAGGTGGGCAAAAATGTTTGCCCGGGGGCCACTTCAAAAATTTTTGAAGTAGCCCTGGGCCACCCTGGAAAGGGCAGGGCCTAAACAGGAAGGGGTGGGGCTACCCATACCCAGACCATGATTGGAAGAGGCGGGGGAGCGCAGGAAGCTTCCTCCCACCCTGCGAGGAGCAAGTGGTACTTTGAAGTGCCACGGGCTCCTCACACGGTCGGGGCAGGGCGAAGGAAGTTTGAGGGCGGGGGAATGCGCGAAGCCTCCTCTGCTCTCCCCCCTGCCCTGCGAGCAGCGTGCGGTGCTTCAAAGCGCCATGTGCTCCTGGCAGAGTGGGGAGAGGCTTTGTGCTCTGACCCCACCCTGCGAGAAGCAGGGCCTCCCCACGGGCTGGATCCACCCGCTTGGTGGGCCGGATGCAGCCTGTAGAGGCCCTTTTGCCCACCCTGGGCTAGAGTAACAGTTCTCAAAATGTGGGATGGGACCCCAAAGTGGGTCAAACCCATATTAATGGGGTTGCAAGGGATGGCTTAAACTTGCCGAGGCCTGGGGCTGAAGCTTGAGTCCCACTGCCCAGGGCCTACGGCAAAACACAAAAACTTCAGCACTGGTCGGCAGGGCTCAGGTTACAGGTCCCCTGGGCTTCAGCTTTAGCCCTCCCAAACTTGAGTAGTGAGGCTCAGGCTTTGCTCCTCATTCCTAGCCATCATGATTTAAAGACTTCCAAGTGATGCATACTTCCACCACACCCTCAAACTTTTCCAATCGTTAATCACACTAAAAAATGTGCACTTAATTTCGAATTTGATTTTTATGTAGCTTCAAATTTCAGCCACCGGATTTTGTTATGCCTTTGGTAGATAAAAGAGCCCTCTACTATCAGAAAACTATTCCAAGCATGAACTGTCATTGCTCAACTCTTGCTTTGAAAACTAAAATGAACAAGCTTCTTAGGTCATTGTAGATAGGTCTGACAGATGTAGAATCATTCTACTGGATCTTCTCTGAACCTTTCCCCTTTTAAAAAATATGTACTTAGGTATACTACCAAGAGCCACATTTTTTAAAGATTTAACATATGTAGATCAGAAAGCTTTTTGAAAAGGTGGGTATGCATTACCTCCATTTTACACAGGGAGGAAAAGGAAGCATAGAGTGTTTAAGTGATGTAATCAAGGCCATCAAGCAATGAATCAGAGCTAGATGGAACCCACTTCCTGCTTCCTAGTACAGTTATGGTTCCATTATTTCACCTGAGGTATTGGGAGTCTGTCATTCAGGAGCTTTTGCCCCATTTACTGCATGATTTTAAAGTACATGGGACTGAAACTAAGCATGACATACCTCAATCCCTGTACTAAGGAAACACTGTGTAGCTCTGAGGCCTCTGAACTAGGTATTTACTGAGGAAATCCACACAAGCACAAGGATTACCCCAGGAACTGTGTGCAATACAAACTCAGAGACAGCACTACACTGGGAATTATTTGACCCAGATCACAACAAAAGAGCTTTCTAGTAAGTGAAAAGTAGGTATAAAAGGGAGACAATGTAGTGTATTGAGCTCAGTTTTCAGGTTTTGTTTATTGACTTTGTTCTTTTCCTTCTCTCTTATAACCACTTAACATTTGGCTTTGTAGTTAATTACATTATTTCTTGTTTACCACACAGCCCAATTTGTGCAGGTCCTATTTTGGAGGCGGGAGGGTGGAGAAGCAGCTGTGCATACCATTCTCCACACTGAGGGAGAAGGCAAATTTTGGCAAGCTTACATTGTGCAAATCTTTCCATGCAGCGCAAGCCAGTATTATTTCGGGTTTCTCCCCCAAAAGGAGTGTGGCACAAGCACGCCAGATAAATCCTCTCACATTAAGATGAATTCAGACTATGTCTGCAGCTAGATGTTGCCCTACCTGTGTGTATGCTGCAAGAGGCTATATAACCTAACTCAGCAAAGCTGGAAGAGGGAATCCAGTTTGATGGAGCAGGAAGAAACTCAGTGAAACCCCAGTAAATTAGGTGGGATCCTAGACATGGGGATCCAACCCATTACACTATCCTTGTCCTTTTACATTTTGCTTGTCCTTTCCTGAGCATAGAGATTCAACTCAGTAATGCCAACGACACTAGCCTCACCAAAATTAGCTGGGAAGGAAAAGTGCCATAAATGTGTTATGTTATTCTATGATCTTCCACTTCGGGTATTCTCACGTCTTGAATATAGTATTAATTACGGATAAAAACTGGAGACTTGACGTGATGGATCACTAGTGAGATCAAGTTTGGTTATGTCCACACATACCCCCGTGCACTAGCCAGAAGAGATGTTCGTATGCCAGGAGAAAAAAGAAAAAATTAAATCCTTGCAAAGGGAGTCACAGCAGCTGCATCTCCTAGCTTTAAGCAGGTGCTATGCCAGAGCCTGATTTCTCTTCTACTCTGTGCTTTTCTAGTTCTCTCCCCTGCCCTACGTAGGTTGCCATTTTGAAATATATCACCTATAATTAGCTTGCTCTAAAACAGCCGTCAGGTTTTTTTTTTTTTTTTAAATCGTGTTCAATTTCCGCTATTCCCTTCTCGTGTTCATGTTATATGCTTATCTGAGTAAGCTTGTAAACTCTTTAGGTCAGGGAGTTAAAGTTATGCATCTATAAACATGTTTTCTAAAATTAACACTGTCTGTCCTTTGTATGGGACATAAGAGACGAAACTACACAGGAAACTTAAAGAATTACATACTAAGGGAAGAAGTCTTGTCATGAAACAGATTCAAAATCGGTTAAGGGACAACCAGGTTAATACACATCTGTTCTTTAACATGCACAAAAGTTATTAATAAGGTGCTATAAGACTCAATATTTAAGACCAACATTACAACTGCTACACTTTAACAGCTATAATTGAAAATATTGAGTATTTCTGTGAAGCCCCTGAAACTTTCACACACTGGAATGAAGTTCTCTGGGACTGGTCTCTATTTCGGAGGATGTCTAATCAAATAGTTTCACTGTGTGAGAGAGAGAGAGAGAACTTCTTCCATTATCAAAATGTGACTAGTTTTGGACAGATCTTTCTCCAAAACAACTGTAAGCAGAAAGCTGGAATTTGGCATGAGAATGGCTCTCACTGAGGAGCATCTGAGTGTAGCAGACATGCATGTGCAATTTTTACCAATATTTTAAAGGGAAGGAATGCTGTGCTGCACATGGCATGGCTAAATTAGCTGTACAATGTGTACAGGATACTTCCTGCAACAGCTGCACCGTTACTGTCATTTGGGGTTCAGACAGTGCACTTGTGGAATATTTCAAAAGCTACCATCTCCTACCATGCCCTTTAAATTAGACAGACTCACTGCAAAGCCCTCTCTCACTCACTGCACATTAGCTTCACAGCTGAAAACCTCATGTGTCAGACAAAGGTTTTAATGGTACAAGGAGCATTTCAAGAGAAATTATGGAATTACTTTTCTACTTTTAAAGAAATCCAGTATATTCTATTACAAACAGTAGATCATTAAAACAACTTGCACAAGTATACAATGAATAAGGCAAGGCAGTTGTAGATATACTTACATCATTCATAAATGATGAATGGATAGCCAGGAACACACTGTAGATTTCCAACTTGAAGAAATTGCTATTACACAGTTTGACAACTGATTACATAAAATACTAAGGCTGTATTTTAATATACACACAAGCAGGCAGAATTAAGGTTGTAAGAACAGCCCTTAACTTTGGTTATTCCTGACCTGTGCGTTCAACTAAGCAATTCTTAATGTAATTTTTTCTTTAATTCAGTATACTCAGAAAAGAAAGAAAATACTTCACAAATTTGCAAATCAAAATTCTTTTGGTTAGTGGGAACTAGCTAGGACTGTGAGAAACTCCAGATATACTTAAATGTAACGAGAAATTATGAAGCACAATGACAGAATAATTTCAAGTTGCTTAAGTGTAAATTATGAAAGTAGCCGCACACAAAACAATAAGGCAGATTTATGGTTAAATAATATCTACCTGTGAAAAGTGCTTTCTTGTTTTGCCTTGTGCAGCAGCTGGGGTCCAGATTTACAGATCATGCTGATTTATAAATTTAAGAAACTAGATGGCCAAATCTGATGTTCTTGGGTTGAAATTGGAGTTTTCATTCTCTTAGATGAGTTGCCTGTCAGTGCTCCCTCTAGGATTTCCCATCCATGAATGGAGTGAGTTTTGTCTTGTGCAACAAAATTGAGATCAATGTGAGCTTGCTCGGATGTGCGCCACCGTGGCACCAACCAGTTAGATATATAATATAAAATTTTGTTTCTAAGAAACAATATTACATCAAAGGATAATTAACAAGGTGCATGATCCTGTGGTACAGGAATCAGGGCAGGGAATGGGAGGAATGGGAGAGGGGGACTCAGGCCAGGGGATGCAGGATTCAGGGAAGGGGGTACTCAAGATGTGGGGGCTCAGAGGTTGGGGAGGTGGCAGCTCCTCGCTGACCTAATCTGGGCTGCCTATTCCTTCAGCAGTTCCTTGCAGGGGGTGGCCCAGGACAGGGCTGCCCATCCTCCCCCAGAAGCTGCTCACTGTGGGGGAAGCAGGGCTGGGCTGCCTGACCCCTGGCCAGCCCACAGCTCTTTATGGGAGGAAGGGCTGGGGCTGGGCTGCCTGACTCCCTCAACTGGTGGGCAAGGGAGAAGCTAGGGCTGCGCTGCTCAGTGCTGCTAGCCGGCAGCTCTTGGGATAAGGGGGACAGGACTGCAGGGTAGCAGCCACCCACCTGGTCAGTGCTGAAGCTGGGGGATTAGGCTTTTTTTTGGGGGGGGGGGGGTCCACACAACAGGTTCAGCCCTTGCAGAACTGCTGCTGCTGCCCGCCATGAGGTGGCTCTGGCTCTGGCCCTGGCCAGGGCTGCCCGCTATGGGGCTCTGGGCAGGGCCGCCTGCGCAGCAGCCACCCACCACGTGGCCCCGCCAGCTGGGCTGCAGCGTCCCGCCCACCGTAGCTGGAATCAGGACCAGTGAGGCTGCCCCAACAGGGACAGCCTCACTGTACCACGGCTCCAGCCTGAGCAAAGGGGGGCAGGGTACCTGTCCACTGCCACGCAGCCCCACCAGAACCGCCCCCATCACCACTCACCTTCTGGTCCAGCAGGAAAATGAGTGGTGGTGAGCGCTGCTATGCAGCTTGGCAGGCAAGATGGACAGGCGTGAAATTTGTTGTGCGTGGCCAATGCAGGCTCACAGCTTAGAGTGAACCCTATTGCCTGCCACAGCTGACAATCTCCCTCTGTCCAAAAGAGGTAGAGAGGTGACGCAACATGCCCAACCTCTGTTGCAGAGCTGGGAATACAACTCAGGAATCCTGTATGCCAAACTTATACCCTCTAAACCAGGAGCAGGGAACCTTAGGCCCAGATGCAACCCTGGGCTTGCCTGGATCCAAGTCCCAAGGCTCAGGATCTCCCACCCCCCACACTGCGGAGTCTGCACTGGTGCTCCAGCCCCCCTGCTGCTACATCGTGGGGCTGTTGCCACTTTGTGGGGCTGGAACACACAAGATCTACTAGACTGGGCCCCCCTAGGCTTTGATGTGGAAGGGGAATGTGGGGAGTATCTTTTTCCTTCTCCGTCAGGAGCCACCTTTTTTGTTGTTGCTTCTCACTTGTGCGCAGCCCCCAACTGATTTTTTCTTTTGTCGGTCAGGGGTCCCCAACCCAAAAAAGGTTCCCCGCCTCTACACTGTGTCATACCTTTAACTTTTCACAAGGAGACTAATAAAATCTCCTGCTTCAGGTTGCAAACGGATCCCCTACAATGATAACATACTGCATAATCAGATAGCGTATTATTCTATGTTAAGCACCCAGTCGTGGCCAATTGGTGGATAAAGATATAGAATTTGGCAGACCTATGATCCGATTGGTATTAAAAACACAGGATTTGTTGTAACCTCTCTCAATTTACAGAGCATAGTCTATAAAATGTACTCTAAATCGTGTGTTTCAGAAAAGGATCCAAAACAGGGATGTTTGCCATTCTAGTTCTATACTTCTGTAGATGTAGTGATCAATACCAAATTCAATAACTAATTTCTGAATATGTATAAAAAATTACCAGGAAATTTTAAAGTTAATTTTAAGCACCAGTAATCTTTGAATTAATATTTGTAGGTGTCCTATATTGTCACATTTTTAATAGTTAACATTATTGTGAATACCTGTTGTTTGATCCACAAGTACGCGTGAGTTGATGATGCGGCCAAACCGTGAAAACATATCTTCTACATCTTTTTGCGTCATTGTCCTTGGTAGTCCACTAATATACAAGTTAGCATCTTTAATAACTTCAGAACTTGGACGAGCATATGACACCTTCAAAAGAATTATTTTATGGTATGAAATTACATGAATGATTTGCTGTGTAGTAAGACACCCATCTAAAATCTTTCCTTTGCAATTTGGGCTATGATAGTTTCATAAAAGGAAGAAGATTCCCAGCAAATGAAAAGTAAGAGAGAAAAATGGTTTTTGTGTCTGATTAAAAAATGATACACAATCCTCTTCACTATTGGACTCTACTGACAATGAAACAAAGTGGCAGCATTACTCGGATGAGCCAATAAAAAGCCTAGCATTGAGCCTACCAACTGACACGATACACTGAGCAGCCCCTGAAGTAACTTTTGCTTTATGCATGGTATCTATTATTTCCTAATAATTTCAAAGAACCAGTAGCTATATTCAAGCACAGAACTTATCAGTTGAAGAACTCATGACATCTGTACAGGCTTTCAGCATCTGAGTTAGCAACAGTTCACTAGCGAAAGTACAGCTTTTAGCCTCTTTTCTAGCCTTCTACTTCAGAAAGAGTTACAAGCAAACATTTCAACAGAGCTGACAATTTGTCCTTTTCAGGACAATGATATTCATACATTGTGCACGTCTCCCTTGTTTTAAGGCAGAGCTCACTGAGTACCTGAGATTTACATGAGTTCAATCCAAAAGCCAGGCAACAATCTGGAATAATCTTACCTACTGTGCACAGACACCACAGTCGTCATATGTGGCATTGGGATAGAACCCATGACCTGCCAGTAATTATGTACACCAGGAGTATGTAAATTGGCACCTAGATACTATAGTGATGGGTGCTCTAAAAATGGAGGGAAGGAGAGAGAGAGAGAGAAAGAGAATCTTTGAAATAAAGCTATTACAGAAGCTGAGGTGTTTGACAGCTCATTCCACTACACTGTTCCCTTATATACACTGTTCTCGGTTTCTGGTGCTCACTGAAGCACAACATTAATTCAAGAAGAGCAAATGACAAAATTAAATACTCATCTGAGCATGGAACCTAAAAAGTCACAGGCTTATAAGAACTTTTTTCAATGTAAGTTACCAATATAATTCACAAATACATTTATAAAACAAATGGCCACTTTGAGCCACCTACATGGGCTGACCCCATTATGCTTTAAGAGTGATATTAAAAAAACAGACACTTCGGAATCTTAGAGAAGAAAAAGGGCTGAAAACTCAGCAATCCACACTTCAGTGGCAGCTGCTAGTTACCAACATTTATGAAAATTAGTCCAAATGCTCTCAAAGCAATTTTAATACCGTAATGAAAGAACAAAACACTAATTAAATATTTTCAAAATAATTTCTCACCAGTCAAGCTTTTCAAATATTTTCTTGTGTCAAAAGAAGCACTGCTTTAAGTTATACAAGATATTAAATCAACAGGATTCATACTTGAACTTTTAATTTTACAGGGCAGATAAGGAGGTCTAAAAGGAATTACAGACACAACCAGAAAAGCTGACAGACTTGCCAGGCCCTTGGGCAAAGTCACGAACAAGCTCTGTGCTCCTGGGAAGGGCAGGGCCACTGGCCCTCAGTGCCACCTAGATCGTCCCAGGTAGAGATTTGAACCCCCACCCTCCATCAGCAGGCCTACTAGAAAAATGCATTAAAGTTTTAGAAGACAGAGTTCCAGTTAACTGTTCTTTATGTATAAGCTGCACTTTTATAATATTAAGCTTGTTACCTTAATTGTTTTTGACTGAAGTCTCAGGCCATTCAACGTGTTTATTGCTCTTTCAGCATCTTTAGCACTCACGTAGTTCACAAAACCATAACCTAAGCTGTGTCCTGCATGAAAGAACATTTTATATTAATCCCAAAGAAAAGAAAGGGGTCACTGTTGCAATTAAGTTAAATATATGTAATAAATCAAGTCTTTAGATAAAACTTCATCTAAAACATACAAAAACTTATTCCCACAATCACAAGTTAAGTAACTCAGGCCTGCCACAAACCATACACATCCATTTGCCACTTCAGACACTTGTCTGTCCTTGAGGCTATTTCACCCCAGGTGGCAAATGGGAGCCTCAACAAGACATTCAAGTCTGAAACAATGACTCAGGTACCCTGTGACTTCTGTGATCACAAATCAGCAACTATTTTGTCACTTAGGGCAGATTTAGACATGCAACATTTTCTGCTTTCATTTCTGATCTTCTCTTCCCCCCTCATTCTATATAGTACTAATCTGAGAACAATTAAAATCCATGCAAAAACAAATGACCCAAGTATATAAACATACAAAGCTTGAAAAAAAGAGACAGTGGCAAGTACGAAAGTTTGGCAAATCACTGTGCACCACAAAAGTCCTAAGATTATCAGTTTATCTGCTACTGACACAACTCAATCCTCCATCCCTGGTGGTAGAGTAGAGAAAAGGGTTTTTTCCCCTCCTATCTTTCATACCATTCTTATTTTGTTAAATATGTCATGCTCTGTATGTAAGACTGGAGAAAAGCTTCGGTCCAGGTGATTCATGCCATCTCTTTTACACCCACACCCACCCCCCTTCTGGATGGATATTCATGTCCATCCTTTTCTTAAATTATTCTTCATATCCCATAAATTGTTTGAGAATAAAATTTCACCTTTAAATCATCACAGACAGGAGGAACATCCCCGATTCTTAGATTGTAGATAAATAAGGCAGTCTAGACCAGGCCTGATACAGTTAATTTGAAGAGATGAATTCTCAAACATTCCTTCTCCAAATGTCAGCCCCAGCTGAGGTACCAAATACTAAGCCCATTTCAGGGTGCCTTTTGCCTTCTGGTTAGGCACTGCCACAAGATTATGCACATTTAAAGGATCTCAAATAATCTCACCTCAATACACTGACTCTCCTTCAAGAAAAGCTCCCCCATCCTTTTCTCAGATTATTTATCTCCCGGCTTCACAGAATACTTGGAAGAGGGTAAGGTGATCAGAAATAGCCAACATGGATTCAAAAACGGCAAGTCATGCCTGACCGACCTGACTGCCTTCTATGACGAAGTAACTGGCTCTGTGGACATGGGAAAGGCAGTGGATGTGATATATCTTGACTTGAGAAAAGCTTTTGATATGGTCTCTCATAGCATTCTTGCCATAAAGTTAAAATAGCATGGATTGAATAAATGGACTATGGGCAGCAACCAACGGCACGAAGATCTGGTTGGCGGTCGGTACCAAGAGTGCCCCAGGGATTGGTTCTGGGGCAGGTTTTGATAAACATCTTTATTAGTGATCTGGATGAGGGGATGGTTCGCAGCAAGTTCGCAAATGACACTAAGCTAGGGGAAGAGGTAGATACGTTGGAGGGTAGGAACAGGGTCCAGAGTGACCTAGACAAATTGGAGGGTTGGGCCAAAAGAAATCTGCTGAGGTTCCATAAGGAGAAATGCAGAGTCCTGCTCTTGGAACAGAAGAATCCCAAGCACTGCTACAGGTTGAGGACTGAGTGGCTAAGCAGTAGTTGGGGAGAAAAGGACCTGGGGATTACAGTGGTTGAGAAGTTGGATATGAGTCAAGAGTGTGTATTGTAGCCAAGAAGGCTAACGGCATATTGGGGTGCATTAGTAGGAGCATTGCCAGCAGATTGAGAGAAGTGATTATTCCCCTTATTCAGCACTGGTGAGGCCACATCCAGAGTATTGGATCCAATTCTGCCATTCCCCCCATTACAGAAAGTATGTGGGCATACGGGCAAGATTTCAGCGGATGGCAATAAAAATTATTAGAGGGCTGGAGCATATGACTTAGGAGGAGAAGCTAAAGGATTTGGGCTTATTTAATCTAGAGAAGAGTGAGGAGGGATTTGATAGCAGCCTTTAACTACCTGAAGGAGGGTTCCAAAGTAGATGGAAAGAGGCTGCTCTCAGTGGTGACAGATGATAGGATGAGGGGCAATGATCTCAAGCTGCCATGATGGAGGTCTATGTTGGATATTAGAAAATACTATTTCACTTGGCAGGATGGGGGTGAAGCATTGGAATGGGTTACCCAGGGCAGTGGTGGACTCTCCATCCTTCCAGATTTTTAAGCTGTGACTTGACAAAGCCTTGGCTGGGATGACTTAGCTGGGATTGATCCTGCTTTTAGCAGGGAGTTGGACTCGACCTCCTGAGGTCTCTTCCTACTCTATGATTCTATGCGATTAAGGACTCCGGGGAAGAGATTGTATTATTTTATCTGATAGTCTGTAAGCTCTGCTTTGGTGGAAACCATTTGGTTTGAGGTCACTATGGGAGAAAACATGGCTGAGCAAGTTGCTCCAGAGGACCTTCTTCTGAATCATAGCCATTTTTGGTACACAGACCGGTTTCAGAGTAGTTCTCCCCAGACAAGAGGGATGTCCCAAGGTGAGACCTGACCCTCCATGACCTATGTACTAAAGAAAAATTAAACTGTCTAATATTTCAAAGTTGAATACACTTAAAGAATGACATCTTTCTAGTATCTGCTCTGGACAATCCATGGATAATAGCAGTAGACTCTTACACATTAATCCTCTCAAAAGTACCCATACATCTGTACATGTATGAGACTAGCTACAGCAATATCGAAGGAATCTCGAGGGCTGCAATGATTCAGTGATTATGTAGAGTACTTGGAATAACTTATTATATGGGAATATTTAATATATGTACAATATGCTGTGATATTAATGAAGTTGTACACATTGGAAAATGACAAAACATATTACATAAAAAGATCAGAAAAGATCTACATAAAAAGGGTAGGCGTAACTTTGAAAATGAGCAGTCCTGTGGCACCTTAGAGATTATATCATGAGCTTTTGTGGGTAAAAACCACTTCAACCTCATCTGATCAAGTGGATTTTACTTGATCAGTTATCTGAAGAAGTGAGCTGTGCCCACGAAAGCTCATGATACCATCTACATGTTTTGATAGTCTATAAAGTGCTACCAGACCATTTGTTGTTGGTTTTTTTTTCCAGGATATATTTGTTAGTCTCTAAGGCGCCACAGGACTGCTCATTGCATTTAAAAGATGCACCAGCGCAACATGGCACAATGTGTGCCAAAAGCACCATTGTAAATTTCACACCTTACTCAATCACTAAAGATCAAATGCTTCCAACTTCTAATAAATCTGCTACATCTCCCAACTAAAATGGCCCTTTCATCATTTTTCCACACACAGGAAACCAGCTGGGCAGCCTGTGATCCAAGGGCAACCTGTGGCCAAAGGGCCACATGCAATCCACTAAGGTTCTATGTGGGCCCCATGAGACATTTTGTTTACCATTGCCCCACACACAGAACACCAGTAGTGCAAAATTATGAGTATGTTGATATACTGTAGAACTTATACCACATTATATCATTAGCTCACATCATCTGCTACCCTTCCTTCAGCAGGGGCCAGTAACAAAGCCAAATAACCCTAAGCCAGACAAATCACATTTCTATAAACAGAGTTTTTAAATAATAATAATGTCTACTATTCTGGATTGAATAGTGTGTTAGTCCAAGGCGTGCTATAAAGATGCAGTGTTATACCAAGTATGGACTACCACTTGCATTTGAACAGCTCGATTACTATTAGCTCTTGTGCCACCTCCCAACAAGGCCTTAGCCCTGGTGGCAGTCACCAACCCCCCAACACGGCTCTTACCACCAGAGCACCTGCCCCTCAACACGGCGCCAATCATGGGAGCAGTCATGCCACTTATCTTCCAGGTCTAGCAGGAAGATGAGGGCTGCTGTGCAGCTATGGGAAGGACGTGGGAAGACTTAGAATATTTTGTGCGCAGCCATGTAGGTGCACACCTTAGAGAAAACACTGGTTATGGGTATTTTAAATAAATGTATACAATCCCAGCTATGCAGTGAAACAGACCTGGAAAAATAGGTAAAGTTCTCCTGCTCTGAAACTTTCACAGTTTGTGTCACCAATTCAAAGAGTAGAAGCCCCAGAACAAATTAACACACGGCTTCAGGGTTTGTAGACAAATTGCTGCTTCAGAGCTTACAAATAAGGTCTTCATCCTACAAAACACCTAGCAATACACAGAGGCCTTGTCTACAATGGCAAGTTTCATTGCCATTTCCCCATCACCATGTTACTACACTCACTCAAACCATTCCTCATACGGTCCTCCAAGAACCAAAGTGGCATGGAGTGTGGCTGCATAAGCGTCTCTTGCAGAAGCTGAACCCTGTTAATCTTCAGCAGAGAGATGCCAGCCAGAGTAAGGTCAGCCTGTGGATAAGGGGAAGTTACTCACCTGGCGTAGTAACGATCATTCTTCGAGATGTGTCCCCATGGGTGCTCCACTCTAGGTGTCGGGCTTGTCCCGGCGCCGCTGATCGGAGGCTTTTCATAGCTGTAGTCGGCGCCGGACCGCGCATGCGTGGCAGGTCCCGCGCGGTTTCTTCAGTCCCGCGGTCCGGCCCCTCTGCCAGTTCATGTCACCGTCCGGAATCTGTAACGAGACAAGGAGACAGACCCAGAGCGGGGAGGAGGGCAGGACGTGGAGCACCCACGGGGACACATCTCGAAGAACAATCGTTACTACACCAGGTGAGTAACTTCCCCTTCTTCGAGTGGTCCCCGTGGGTGCTCCACTCTAGGTGACAACATAGCAGTAGTCAAGATGCATACCGGGTCAATGATTATCTGTAGATGCTAGAACTGCGGAGGCTACTGCTGCGTCCAGGGCCCAGCGCCGTACTATAGCATAATAATGAACGAAAGACGTGCTAGAGGACCAAGTGGCTGCCCGGCAAATGTCGCTGAGAGCGATGCCTCGGGCAAAGGCGGTGGAGGTGGCCACCGCTCTAGCGGAATGAACGATAGGTTGAGAGGCGAGAGCCCTTCCTTTCAGTGAATGACACATCGTGATGCAATCAGTAATAAGCCTAGCTATCCGTTGCCTGGAAAGAGGATTGCCTTTGGAACGCTGTGCTATGGACACAAGTAGCCTGTCCATATGTCTCCATGAGCGAGTTCTTTCTATGTAAAAAGCGAGTGCTCGTCGCACGTCGAGCATGTGAAACAAGGCCTCTGATGGAGAAGCATGTGGCCCGGGATAAAAGGCGGTTAAAACTATAGGTTCGTTGATATGAAAAGAGGTATTGACCATGGGGATGAACGCCGGATGTAGGCGCAATGTCACTGTGTCCTTTGAAAAGGATGTGTAGGGAGGACTTGCCATTAATGCTCCTAGCTCGCTAACTCTGCGTGCCGAGGTGATAGCCAGTAGAAATACAACTTTCATTGTTAACATTCGCAGCGATATCGATGCCAACGGTTCAAAGGGGGGATGCATGATCGTGCGTAGGACCAAATCCAGGCTCCAGGCTAGTGAAGGGGGTCTGTGAGGTGGGTGTAGGTTCATCAGACCTTTTAAAAATCTTTTTGTGATTTGATGGGGAAAAAAAAAATCGAGTAACCTTGCAGTGGTTCATGAAAAGCACTGATCGCTGCTAAATGAACTTTCAGGGTAGACATGGAGAGACCGGAATCGTGAAGCTGGAGGACATAATCCAGGATCTGCTGCAGAGGAGAAATAAGGGGTTGCACGTTTCGAGTTCGGCACCATTGAGCAAACCTGCGCCATTTCGCCAGGTAAGTTTTCCGAGCAGAAGCTTTCCTGCTGCTCATCAGAATAGTCTTGACTCGTTGTGAGCAAAGGTGCTCGTCATGTTTGAGCCAGTTATCAGCCACGCTGTGAGGTGAAGTGAATCGAGTCTGGGATGCAGGAGAGCTCCATTCTGCTGTGATAACAGGTCTGGGTGAAGAGGGAGTGGCCATGGTGGGCATATCGACAACCTGTGCAAGAGTGGGTACCACAACTGCCTCAGCCATGCCGGAGCTATCAGAATGACTGTCGCCTGTTCGAGCATTATTTTTTCGAGAGTTCTCGCGACTAGGACTGTCGGGGGGAATGCGTAAAGGAGCGATCTGTGCCAAGTGGTCAAAAGAGTGTCGCCCAGAGATCTGCTTCCCATCCCCGCTCTGGAACAGAACTGGGGACACTTGGCATTGTGCGCTGTGGCAAAGAGGTCTACCCTCGGCATGCCCCACCTGCGGAAGGTGTAATACAGAACGTCTGTTCTTATCTCCCATTCGTGATCTACCGGGAATTGTCTGCTCAACGAGTCTGCAATGACATTGCTGATGCCAAGTAAGTACGACGCTGTGATGGTTATGTCATTCTTTATGCACCAGTTCCACAACCATATTGCTTCTGCACAGAGGGAACGAGATCTGGCGCCTCCCTGTCGGTTCACATAGTACATCGCTGCCACATTGTCTGTGAATACCCTCATGGTGGTGTGCCGTATGCGTGGGAGAAAATGCTTGCATGCTAGGAAAATGGCACGCAACTCCAAGAGATTGATGTGATAGGTCTGTTCTGTGGAGGACCATTTGCCCTGAACGCGATCGTTGTCCATATGCGCACCCCAGCCTATGAGAGATGCATCTGTTATAAGCACAGAGGGTTGAGGACGACGGAATGGGACTCCGGAAAGGAGATTTTCTGAGCGTTTCCACCAATGTAAGGAATCGCGGACATGAGGTGGCACAGCGACCGTCTTGTGAATGTTGTGCTTCTGTGGAAAGTATACTCTCCGTAACCAATGTTGAAGATTTCTGAAGTAAAGTCTTGCATGAGGGACCACGAAGGTGGTGGATGCCATGTGGCCTAGAAGACGAAGACATGTATGGACGGACACAGTTGGAGTGATGCCGAGGACCTTTACTAGGTCTTGTATCGCTTGAAACCTGTTTAGAGGTAAGTATGCCCTTGCCGTGATAGAATCTAGGACTGCCCCTATGAACTTTATATTTTGTGTTGGAGCAATGGTTGACTTCTGTTCGTTTATTATCAGACCGAGAGAATATCGAACGTGTTTCTGGTTAACGAGACCATTCGCATGGTTTCCTGATGCGTTGGTGCCTTTATGAGACAATCATCTAAATACGGAAATATGAGAACATGCTGGTGACGGAGGTATGCCGCGACGACTGCTAGAGTCTTTGAAAAAACTCTGGGAGCCGACGCCAGGCCAAAAGGGAGGACCCTGTATTGGAAATGGTCGTTTATCACGAAGCGCAAGAAGCGTCTGTGCGCCGGATGGACCGTAATGGGAAAATACACATCCTGCAAGTCGAGGGCCGCAAACCAGTCGTTGTGATTCAGAGATGGAATTATTGTGATTAGAGTCACCATCTTGAAACGTCTTTTCTGCAGGTACCGGTTGAGATGGCGCAGATCGAGAATCAGTCTCCATCCTCCCGTCTTCTTTTGGGTCAGGAAATAACGGGAATAAAAACCTTTCCCTCTGAACTCTTTCGGGACCTTTTCTATGGCTCCAATAGCTAGCAGGCGTATAGCCTCCTGCCGCAAAAGTGTGTCGTGAGAGGGGTCCCTGAAAAGGGACGGGATTGGTGGATGGGTAGGGGGTATAGAAGCAAAGGGGATGGTGAAACCTGATCTTATTATTTCCAATATCCATTTGTCAGTGGTTACTTCGGCCCAACGATGGTAATAAGGCCGAAGGCGATGATGGAAGATGGGTACGGCATCAGCAGTGATGGTAACTACCACTGGTGTATTCGCGCCTTCGACAGGCGAGTCAAACCTGTTGTTCTTTGTGCGGTACGTTGGTCGCCCTAGATGGTTGCGGACGTGTACACTGAGGTCTTTGTTTGGACCGAGTGTGATCAAAAGGACGAGGTTGTTGTCTTTGAAACTGAAAGTCATATCGCCTTTGATATGGGAAGTACCTTCGGCGACAGAACAGTGGTACGTACATGCCAACCCGAAGGGTCGTACACGAGTCTTTTCCAGTGTGCAGCACCTCATCTGTTTTGTCCGCAAATAATTTTAATTTGTCGAAAGGCAGGTCTTTAACTTTTGCCTGCAAATCCCTAGGGGCCCCAGCGGCAGCCAACCACGATGCTCTGCGCATGGATATCGTGGTGGCTACCGATCTTGTGGCAGTATCCGCAACATCCATGGCTATGTGTAGACTAGCCCTACAGCAAGCATACCCCTTCCTGTACGACGGTGCGGAGTATGGCCTTATCCTCTTCGGAGGCGTTCTGGGCAAGCCCTGCCAACTTGGCAATATTATCGAACCCGTGGTTGGACCCGCCGCGTAACTGGCGATGCAAAGAAGGAGGGTAGACGAAGAATAAACTTTCCTCCCGAAGATGTCCAGTTTTTTGGCCTCTTTTTCCGCTGCTGCATTTTTTAACTGCGGATTTTTGGCACGATTAAGGGCTGCATCTACTACTAGGGAATTCGGCTGAGGGTGAGTAAAAAGAAATTCCAAACCCTTGGAAGGGACGAAATATCTCTTTTCCGCCCGTTTTGATGTAGGTGGGGCAGAAGCCGGGGTGTGCCAGATCTCCGAGGCTGGTTCGAGAATGGCCTCGTCAATCGGAAGTGCTGCTCTTGACTGCTGAAAAATTTACACCCGAGACAGCAATCTGTATCGTTTGGCCGGTACGTCCGCCATCTGATCATTTTGTGTCTGCGCCACCCGTTTAAAAAGGTCCTGAAATTCTCGACCGTCATCCGGGGGTGAAATGTTTCCTTGAAATACAGCCTCGTCCGGAGAAGATGAGGAAATGCCGGCTGCGGTGCCGTGTTGTGTTTCCCGTGCCGTTGCAACGTCGGTGCCGAGGCTCTTGGATCAGGCACCTTCATAGGCAGCCGCCCATGAGCCCGTGGTGCCGCTTTCTTCCCTGTAGCCTTAACAGCGGTTGACTGCACCAGTACAGAAGAGGAGGGCGCCACCGACTTATGCCTCTCCGGTTTTTGTTTTGCGGGTTGACAACCCGTTCTGGAGGTACCCGGTTGGTCACCCTCACTGTGTTTAGATAGAGGGGCCGCGGCCAGGGAACGCGCCAGGGAGGCTTTCTTCCCCTTCTTCTGAGTCGACCCTGTCAACGGCGAAGACCTCCTTTTGCGCTCCATAGGGGGATCTCCTTGAGGCGTTTCAGAAGGCTGAAGAGCCTTATCAAATAGGATGAGCTTCAGCCTCATGTCCCTGTCTCTACGTGCCCTAGCCGTTAACTTGGAACAGTGGGCACATTTGCTCGGCGCATGGGACTCCCCCAAGCAACGTATGCATGCGTTGTGGCCGTCGGACGCTGGCATGGGGTCTTTACATAAAGAACATTTCTTAAACCCCGGTGAACCAGGCATTTTGAATTAACTGGGTTCCAACAGTAAAACGAACTAGTAAAAACAAAGCACTAACTATGTCAAAGTTCAACTGTATAAATTTATTTTATAATAATTTTTTTTTTTTTTTTACAATAACTAACAAACGAAGGAAGTAAAACCTGAGGAAAACTAATGAAAATTTTTAACTTCTCGATAGAAAGAAGCTGATTCTGAGGAGAGACTCTGATCTCCATCAGCAGTCAAGGACAGTTGAAAGGAACTGGCGGAGGGGCCGGACCGTGTGACTGAAGAAACTGCGCGGGACCTGCCATGCATGCGCGGTTCGGCCGACTACAGCTACGAAAAGCCTCCGATCAGCGGCACCGGGACGAGCCCAACACCTAGAGTGGAGCACCCACAGGGACCACTCGAAGAAGAAGTGTAGGATTATAACCACTTGTTCCATGTTCACCTGCTGCACAAGCACAGACTGTCTTCTTCGGGACAGTAATGGGGAGTGGTCACAGAAGACCCCTTGGTGCTGCTTCCTGGTATGCTGATAAATACACTGACACTTGCCTCCTTGCTCTCTGGGGCTTTTCACCCACCCTTTCCTGCTGGGCCAGTTCTCTTGGTCTCCCCCAACCAACCAAGATCATCACTCCCTCCCTGCCTCTCCTCACCCCCCCAATCCAACGAGCAATACAGACACTGGACCTCTTCAGGTCTGAGGAGAAAGCAGTTTTGGGCACAGATCCAGGAAACACCCTCCCCAAAGAGGATCAGAACCCCAAATAAATTATCTAGTCAAGCCCTCTTTATCAACGAAAGGAGAACGTACACACTGCTCCCCCAGATAATTATTTACCTTGGGCTTGATAATAAAATCACTTTTATTTACTAAGTACAAACAGTAGGATTTAAGTGGTTGTAAGTGAAAAAAGAGCAATGTGAATTACAAGTTTAAAACAGAAAATGCATAATTAGTTTTAACACATTAAAGCTTATTGCAAACTTACCCTAAAACTGTTCTTCCAGCTAAATCTCCAAGACAGGGAAGATCTTTTTTCCCCTGGAAGTATCTCATTATCCCCTGTGGTGTATCATACCATCCAAAGACCAACAGCCTGAAAACTCTGCATCTTAAATAGCCCTCCTTTTTGGCAGGAATTCTTTGTTTCTACATTTTCCCCTTCCATAGAAAATTACCTGGTTGGACGCTACCAGTTCAGGTGGTCACATGTCTAACACTAACCACTGCTTAGACTTAAAAGGAGAAAAGAGACTGTTTACAGGTGTAGTCCTCTTACTAAAAGTGCCTCTGCTTATTTTCTGGGAAGACCCTGTGTGATGCAATCCAGCCTTGCAGACTATAATTCCCATGAGTCCTTGGGAAAAACAGGAAGGAACTGACTCTTGTGTGGAGAGCTAGAGTCTCTCCACGTGTATGAGAAGAGAGGCCTAGCAGTCTGGGACTCTGCCCTTGGATTTTGGAACAAAAGGGGAGCCAGGCTTCTGTGGAGGTTTTTGATCCAATCCAGGAGTGCAGCTACAGACTGAGACTAGAGGCCTTTGGAACTGGGATCTAGCAGGCTGCTTCTGATAGGCACAGCATGAGACTAAGTAATTGAGCCTTTTTGGGAAAGTGCTGCCTGGGACAGAGCTGCTGCCTAGCTTGGACCCTCTTACACACTGCCTACAGAGAATCTCCACTACAGCTGCAGTTCTTCAAGTGCGCCCATGCAAGCAAGAGTCTGGGACTCTGAGTCCAGGGGTGTGCATACTCTGGGGTGTGATCAATATTAGCAGTGCAAATGCTAGATATATAAATTCCAATTATTGTTGAGCACTTTGTTAATGTTATTCATTGTTAATCTGTTAAACCTTGTTTATTTAAGTTAAGTAAAGATTGTTTTAATGTAATCTATTAGATGTACATGATTTGTAGTTGTTCTGGAATTAGATTCAGATTACAGCTGGAATTAGTATATTCCTGGAGGCTCTCAAGGCACACCAATAAGTGTGTACAAGGCTAGCCAGGTGGAGGCACCGCCATTGTACATTCTTTATAAGCAAGGGACTGCAGCAAGGGGGTAGATAGGTTTTCCCCAAACATCACCACCACTGGGGTACTCAGGATCTCCTTTTATGTCACAACCATCAGGTGCCCCTGCACACCTGTGAGTGTGACCTGATCCCGAGTAACCCGGGGAGGAAAAAGGAGGTTACACAAGATGATCACCAGACATTGAGGGAAACACTCTGATGGCTTTCGTTTACATATTTAAAACCATTCCATACTCCGTATTTCTAACTGTACATGCGAGAGGAGAGAAAGGAAGGGAAGGACTGGGCTCTAGTGGAGTAAGCTGCAAGGGGAGGAGTAAGCTGCAAGTGGTCCCCAATCATCACCACTCAAAGACAGGTTGTGAATTCATGTCAGCCACAACTGTAGCGGGCACATATGAAGCTTGGAGTGCTGGATCATATAAGTGCAGGTAGCCATAAGTCCCAGAAGGTGCATGTAGTTCCTAGCCATGGTCATTGGGAATGCCCATGTGGCCATGACAGCTTTTCTGATAGCCAGAAAACGTGATGTGGGCACGGAGGCCATGGACGACGTGGAGTCCAGTCGGGCGCCACAAACTCTTATGAGCTGAGTGGGGACCAGGGTAGGCTTGGCCATGTTCAGTAGAAGACCCCATTCCTAGAAGAGTTTTCATACTAGGGCAATGTGAGCCAGCACCTGGTCCAAGGAGGGGCCTGGACAACCCAGTTGTCCCAGTAAGGGAACACTTGTATGCCCCAATTTCTCAGGATGGCAGCAACTAGGGCCGTATATTTTGTGAACATCTGAGGGACTACAGAAAGGCCAAAGGGGAGGGCTGTAAACCGGTTCCTACCCAGGAGGGAATGTCTCTGGAGAGCCAGGGTGTGAATCCCAGGGACTTTAGAGTGGCCCAAGTATCTGTAAGGCCATGCAGATGCTGAGCCGTCTGTTTAGAGAACAGCGACTTTGAAGGGGAGGTCCTGAATAGCAACCTGGAGCTCAGGAGGAATTCCAGATCCCTGCAGCCACGAGCTGTGGTGCAAGACCAGTTCCATGGCCATGGTGTGGGCCGCTGCATCCGCAGTATCTAGGGCAGCTTGTACAGCAGCTCGGGAAATTATCCTGCTCTCCTCTAAAAGGGACCTAAACTTAGATTAGGAGTCCCTGGCGAGTAGCTTGGCAAACTTATCAATAGCAGCCCATGTATTATATGCCTAGTGACTCAGTAGGACCTGCTGGTACTCTATGTGGAGTTATAAGCCTCTCAAGGCATAGGTCTTTCTGCCTAGGAGGTCCATCTTTTTGGCATTGTTTCTTGGTGTGGCACTCTATTGCATACACGGCTCCTTGTGCAAAAACCTCCTCTTGCGCAAGAGCCGTTTTTCCGGAAAAAAGGCAGAAAAACGACTCTTGCACAAGAGGAGGTTTTTGCACCAGAAGGAGCTGTGTAGACGGCTCCTTTTTGTGCAAAAGCTTCTTGCGCAAAAAGCGGCCGCTCAATTATGCAAATGAGGCGTGGCAATATTCCACACAGCCTCATTTGCATATTTCTTGAGCAAAACCAGCACAGTGTAGACAAAGCCTAAGACTGGTGCCAAGCCCTGCACAGTGCCAGAGAGGGACACGAGTGGCCAGGTGCCTCCTGCACTGGAGCCGGTATGTTCTAGGTTGCCGGTGCTGGGCCCAAGGCTGCCTCCATGAGGATAATCTTTCCTGACACCCCCTTTCCTGTTTAGTGCATTGTTTCATGCCTTTAGATATCTTACAAGCCTCAGACAAGTGGGCTTTACTGAGGTACTTCAGGCTCTATGGAGGTTCCCACAGGACATGGGCTTCTGCTATTTCTCACAAGGCTTGAAACCTTGGAGCCTAGGCACGCCCTGCTGGATGCACCTGGGACGTGAAGTGAGCCTCAAGGCTAAGCACTACTTGCTAAGTGCTACATTTAACAACTGCTAATGACTATTAACTACTAGATAAACAATGAACTATGAAAACTTTAGCAAGGAACTGAACAGCAAGGAAGAACTGCTAAGAGGCGTTTGCAGAACAAAGCACATTCCAACAACTGTCATGAGTGTTAAGAAGGAACTGAGGGGCCAGCAAGGGTCTAGATTAGCCAGGATAGCAGCGCCACTCCAGGGGACTCCCCTGTTGACTCAACGGATACTGCTAAGGGAAAATATTCTGACAACGCGTGCACATAGCACGTGCACACCTACATGGAACGGACATGAGCAATCACTTGAAAAGACCCAATCTTTTTCCCATGCTGAAATGGAGAGGCAGGGGGGAGGGGAGAGGCAGGAGAAACCTGGGTCCACCCTCTACTATGGATTGCAGCCCAGGGACCCTGGGATAGCAGCTGTCTGTCATGTCTCTGGTAACCAGCTGCATGACAGTCATGAATCTCTGGGCCACTTCCCCATAGCATTCCCCAGCACCTTCCTTTCTGCTGATTCTTCCTCCTGGTACCAGTTTGCACTGTCTCCTCCCAGACTCTCCACAACAGGTTCCCTCATCAGCTCCTTCCTCCCACAGAGCTAACAAAAGGGAAGTCCTTTTAAACAATTGGTTCTTAATTGGCTCCTGGGTGTTCTGATTAATTTGACTCAGCTGAGTCTCCAAGCCTCCCAATTGATTCCAAGTGTTTTAATTGGCCTGATTGCTCTGATTGATATTAGCAGTTCTTACTGGTTCTGGATCAACGCTCCTTAGTCTACCCTGGGAACTAGGACCTCTTTAATTTAGAGCTAATACATTTCCTTTCTATCATTGTCTTGGAGCCCTCCAGCCTGATGGTCACCCCATTCCCCCCCGCACAGAGCTGACATCTCCTTTGATGCATTCCTGATCCTCTTCTGGGAGGCATGCCCCATAGTTTGAGATGAGCATTTCTCTGGAAGGTTACTACCTAGTCTCTCAACCTAATGCCATTTTTTTTTAAATTGATTACCTGGAAGAAAACAGAATCTTTGCAAATAAAGTTTGCAAATGACTGAAATACTGATAGGTTACTAAGCAACTTACAAAGTAATCTAGATAGTCTATAAGGTGCCACAGGACCTTATAAAGCTAACATGTTTATTGGAGCATAAGCTCACATGGACAAAGACCCACTTAGTCAGATGCATGTCTAAGTGGGTCTTTGCCCACGAAAGCTTATACTCCAATAAACTTGTCAGTCTAAGGTGCCACAGGACTCCTTGTTGCTTTTGCAGATTCAGACTAACACGGCTACCCCTCTGATACAAATAGCTTTGTAAATTATGTGGAAATCAGAATTTCAATAGTGCCAGTGCAAGACCGCAGATCTAGGAGTAAAACCACAGAAATGAACCCAGTTATTTACAGGATGGGCAGCTGTTCTGGAAACCAGAAACTCTCAAATACTTAGGGTCACTGTAGCAAACCATGAGAACATGAAAGGGAAGCTATAGCCAAAAAGATAAGATCCTAGGATGTATGTAGCGATCTATTAAGAATAGGCAGACAGCATTACTTGCTCATAGAGCACTGGCAAGACTACTACTGGAATACTGCATCCACTTCTGTTGCTTATACTTCAAAAGGAGGCTGAAAAAACTGGAGATTTCAGAGAAAAGCTATGAGTGTGATTCAAGGAAACATCTCAAGTTTCTCATTTCATTTTATATCATAATGAAAAAGCTAAGAAGTTCAATTTAGATAACCAAAAAAGTTTAAGGTCTTGATCATAGTCTATAACAGGGGTTGGCAACCTGTCGTAGGCGGCGTGCCAAGATTTAACTTATACACGGATCTGTCTGCCGGGGGAAAAGGGGAGACAGAGAGAGAGAGAGAGAAGAGAGCAGGAGCAGGCTGAGTACAGTGACCATATTTTCTGAAACAGCTGCAGCTAGCGAGAACAGTTTAATTTAAATTAAACAGATTTAACTCTCTCATGTTAGCTTATCAAACTTTATTTAAAATAAAAGTAAAATATTATGTCAAACATAAAATGTTTCAATGTTTTCTTTATGCCAAGGGTGGGAAACCTTTTTTGGGTCGGGGTCACTGACCTACAGAAAAATCAGTTGGGGACCACACAAGTGAGAAGCAAAAAAAATTCCTCCAAAAACCCCCCAACCCTCACTGACGTGGCCCTCAGCTGACACACCTCACTCATCTGGTGCTCCAGCCTCATGAGGTGAGGGAAAGGGACAGGGATGACTGAGGTTCAGGGTTTCCCATAGGCCAGATTTACTCTTCTGGGATGCTGGAGTTATTGGATTTTATGGACCCCCTTAGGCTATGGGGCAGAGGCAAAAATGGAGGGAGTATGCAAGACAGGGCTGCCAGTGAATGGGATAAGGATGGGGGTGCAGGATCTGGGAGGAAGATGGGGTGCACAGAGGAAAGATTGTGATGTCTGGGTGGGAATTAGAGTGCAGAAACAGGCCGGGAGTAGGGCATCTGGGTAGGTGGAGGGTGCAGGAGCGAGGAAGGGTGCAGTGTGTGGGGGGCCAGGAAGCAACGTGCAGGAGCAACAGTGGATGCAGCCAGAGCCAGACGGAGGCATGGGCGAGCCGGGCAGCTGCCCAGGGCGCCAACTGATGGGGTGCATCTGGCTCCCGCAGTGCTGGCCCGCCAGCATCCCCACCGCAGCACTGGCCAGCAACGCCCTTTCCCCCACGGCCATGGGACCCTACATGGCCCAGCGCGCGCATCAGCAGCAACAGCTGGGCCGGACTGGGCCGCGTTTGCACCATGCGCCCCAGGGGCAGGCCTGCGCACCCTAAGGGAGTGGGCCCGCTCCCCATGGGCGGGCCCACGTATGCGCCGTGCGCCCGGGGGCAGCGCCGCACACCTGTGCCCGAGGCACCAGAATGCCTTGGGCCAGCCCTGGATGCAGCAGCAGGGCACATTCACCCAAAGTATGCAATTGGGTGTCAGGCCAGGCTGGGGGGAGAGTGCAGGGAAAGAATGGGGGTAGGTGTCTTTCTAGGAGGGAGAGTACAGGAACAAGATAGGGTGTCAGAGCAAGCTGGGGGTGCGGGGTCTCGGCAGGGGAGAGGGGAGTGAGAGAGAGAGGGATTGGCCTGTGGGGATTTGGGCATCACAGGGGATGCTTACCTGGCTTCACGCCCCCTTGTAGCAACTGCTGTGGCCAAACGGTCCCAGGCCAGCCCTAGAGCCCCTGCTGCCATGGCCACACGGTCCCGGGCTGGCCCCAGAGACACCGCTGTGGTGACCAGGCTGTCTGTCCCAGGCCAGCCCCAGAGGTGGCGCTGCCATGCGGGACCGGCCCCAGCAGTGCTGCTGAGGAGCCTCAGTCACACAAAGATGCTGCCTCTCACCACAGCCTAGCCTGCTGCTGGGGAAAAGGGTGGGTGCTCCAGCAGCTGCATGAAGGAGGAGGGAAGGGGCTGAACTACTGCCCCACGTGCTGTTGAAAATCAGCACGCATGCCACTTATGGCACATGTGCCATAGGTTGTCAACCCCTGGTCTATAGCAGCTCTCAGGCAGAAAGTATGGACACTGGGGAACTAATCTAGTAGATGCAATGTCTATGAATTAAAAACTAGAAAAATTTTAACTGTAGGTGAGACTTTTTCTTACAGAAAGTAATTTATTAGGGAAGAGATAAATTAATCACTTGAATCTAAATAAAGAGGCTTCATATTTAACTCAATTACAAGTTACTGGGCCTTAAAAATGTTCACTTATATCAGTGGTCCCCAATCTTTCGTGGCTGCCAGGCATCCAGAGGCGGGGCCGCTCACACGCCAGGCATCCGGGGGGTGGGGCCACGCATGTGCCACACGCTGGGGGTAGGGGCCACCCACATGCTCTGAGCTCAGAGCTGGCACCGTACATGTGCCACGTGCCCGGAGCAGGGGCTGCCTACACACACCCTGCACCGGGGCCAGTAGCCACCCATGCATCGTGTGCCCAGGGCCAGCACTGCACATGTGCTGCACCGTGGGTAGGGGCCGCCCATGCGTCCTGAGCCCAGGGCTGGCACCGCTCATGTGCCGCGCACTGGGGGTGGTGCCAGCCCAGATGTTTCGGTGGACATACATAAATGCCCCGGCAGGCACCATGGCGCCCGCGGGCACTGTTTTGGGGACTACTGACTTATAGAGTAGAAACAAATAATTTTCTTCAACACAGGAATTACCATGTTCTTCAGCCTGTGTTATGCAGACCAGAGTATGCTAAAATAATTATATATATGAAGTTAGGTATGTAATAGCTCTTTCTAGTCAGATCATTTGTCTAGCACAGAATATATTTTCCAGGTGTGATTTTATATTACCAGAGACATAATGAAGCAGTGGAATACAGCTTACAGCAACAAAAGTGGTCAGAGGGATTAATTTATGAGATAAGATTCGAGTAACTAAATCTCATAGTTCAAGCAGCAACTAAGAAGGGATTCATACTGAGGCCATTTTCAAATATCTGAAGGATTAAGAAATAAAAAGATGGACAGGAATTACCAAGAACTGAAAAAAACACACTCACTAAGTAAGTAGTTTTCCCTTATAAGAAGGTTCATGTCATCATTTCTGCAAAAACCAAGATTTTGTCAAATAAAATACCATCAGAATGAGCAAAGATCATCTTCCAAATGTTAACCAACACAATACTGTCTTCACAAGTATGCATATAAGTGCCAATGTCTGCGCTGCTACTCACAAATTGCATCCTGGAACTACTTAGAAAAGTAATGAAACAGTCAAGTACTGGACTGTGTTCATAGCAAAGAATGATCCAAAAAAATACAAGCCAGACGAAGGTGTAGAACAGACACTCCACACTAGATTCTCCAGAATGGGATCAGTGGTAGGGAATGAAAAAGAGAGGAGAATGAAAAGTCTCTTCTCTGCCAGAAGAATAAAAGTCGACAAAGGAAAGAGAAAGAATGGAAAGCTCTACAAGATTAACTTGGATGCTTAGGAGTCAAAAGATTAAGTCCGTTGGCTGGATCTAAAGGGAAAATTAGAGTTCAATTCCTCCTCCTTCAATTCCTCCTCCCTAGCATCTGAATGAAGTGTTTGGCTAGGCTTGGTATTCAGTTGGCCCAGACCTCATTCTTGGCTCTCCATCTCCCATGGTTAATAAATGTTTCTTGCTGGGAGTAATGGGATAAAATTAAGGAACAGAACAATGATGATTATCAAGAAAAACAGTCCTAACAGTTAATGTATAAGATTGCAAAGCAGATTCATTGAAAATGTGGTGGAATGCCTCTAGGCCTAGATTTAGTGCATTTAAAACTAGTTTGAAAAAAGTAACTGATGATGTGTGTCAGGTTCAGGTCTGCCCTGACTGGGCAATGGACTGGATGGATAACTACTAGGGTTCTTCTCCTTTCCTCCATTGTCAAGCTTCTGTGTAAACCCTTTATGAACTATTTCTGCTCATATTACCCATATAGCCACATATACATCTTCAAGCTGAAGGAACTTTTTGTATGGCTATCAACTAAAAAGGAGTACTGAAAAATTCTTAAAAAAAAAAATTAAGACAAGGATCAGAAGTGATTCTAGATGTCAGTTACACTTAAAATTGTAAAAACCATTTTCACTGCTATCACCTTGTTATAACAGGCATGTTTTCGAATATTCACCTTTTGCACATTTTACATGCTTTGTCTCTAAAAAACCTGACATTGTTAAAAAAATCGTTTTTATTCATGAGAATTGCTCAGCCATTGAATTCTGAAGCTTCAGAATTGACATATAAATAGTTCTTAATGAACCTTTGCTAATTTTGAATAAGTGAAGAAGAATCTTTGAAATCTATAGCTCACCAAGTGCAATAGAAAATTCCACTAGGCTGTGAGCTTGTGCACAAGTAGAAATGGTTGCAGGCAAACATGCATCTACAGGCAATTTGCTGGACACCTACTTGGTAACAGGAATTTAGGACCCTCACCTACTGAAGGAGATTGTAAACCTCAAGATTTTGAACTAGGATGGGCCGAATTTGTAAATATAGAAAGCTGTTTAGTATTTCAAAAAAATACAGCACCTTTATACCTCCAATGACTATTATTTCCACACAAACAAACTGATAAAAGCTCTGCTTGTAAGCTAATAAGGTGGAATAGATATCAAGAAAGTTTAACTCTGATAACATTTGATGAACTTCAAAGAACCATCAAATTCCACAAGATTAAGCAGGTCTGTGTTTACTACTTTCCCCTCAGCCCCATCCTGCCTTCTTACTTAAACAGCTTGGGAAGTTACAATGGAATTAGCAGTAGAGCAATGTTAAATATACAAAATAAAGCACTCAAATAAGAAAATTCTTAAGGTAAGATTTTCTCCTGCAACAATTCATCAGGCACATTGCACATGTCATATTTTCCTGTTTTGAAAATTGTTTGCACAGTTAATCCCATAAGGCCAAGTTAACACTGCAGAAGAATTTATTCATTGAACAGACTTGTTCACAAAAGATCTGAATTAAGTTAATGAGTTGCACCGCCTAATCAAAGATGAATTTAGCCACTCAATTTACGAATCATCTTGACTTCGTAATACATCATTTCTTCATCTTAACTAGTTTTGTTAATTCTTGTTAGCTGTAGAAAATACAGGATTTAAATTATCTACTTTAATTTCATTTAAATCAAAGGTTTGAACAAGCAGTCCACCACCAAGCAAAAATTCCTTACAGACTAGAGTATACCTGCAACTTTGTCCCGAATAAGTTTAGCAGATTCAACTTCGCCAATACTGCTAAATAGACTCCGTAACTCATCCTGCGTCATGTTTTGAGGGAGGTAGTTCACAATTAAATTTGTTCTACCAATATCATCCCTGCAATCTTCAGCCATGTGATCTTCATAACCATTAGACATTTTATAAAATATCTGCAAAGAGAAAAAAATCAAATAAGTTCTATACCTTCATTTTAAAATAAGCTGAATTTTCTCTGTCTGTATTCTATTGAAAGCTTTTTATTTTAGGAAGATGAAAACAAGTAGCTATTTCAAAACTCTTATGTTATCTTTATTTTTTAATGAGAACTCCAGTGTTTTTCAAAAAAATCCATGGTTTCATCATCTTAAACCAACACATCTGAACTTCTGAAACCCCCCCAGATGTTCACATCAATAAATGGGGGAGGACCACCCAGAGGTGAAAATACATTTTATGTGTATTTCAACGTATACATAATCACATATACAAAACTATGTTAAAGAGAGCTGCTGTTGCCTCTGTAATCTTAGTTCAACCTATTGCTCATATGCATAATAGACTCATAGAATCATAGAATAATAGGACTGGAAGGGACCTCAAGAGGTCATCGAGTCCAGCCCCCCACCCTCAAGGCAGGACCAAGCTCCACCTACACCAATGTAACATAGGAAATCTGTGGCAGAGATTGAAATAGAAGCCAGTTCTAAGTCCAGTGCCTTAACTACAAATTAATCCTTACAAACCTATGTCTTATGCACTGCCCAGCCTTTATAAAGAATGTGGCAAAGGCGTTGTGATCACATGCTGCCAGTTCTATATGAAAGCTTTAATAATTCATTATACATACACAAAAGAGGCAAATTAAGTTTTAATAAGAACTAGGAATGTTGGTGAGTAGTCAACTGGAATATTGACTTCTTGCTTAAAACCGGCTTAAAAGCCAGTTCCCCCCAGCACCATCCCTGCGGTGCTGCCTGCCTCTCCAAACCCCTCCCCGGAGGCTCTTTTACAACATTTAAATGCAGAGCTGCAGCGTGGGTGGCTCCCAAAGCCAGCACAAGACAGGACTGCTCAATCCCGGCTTGAGTCAGCTCCTGGAACTAGCCCTGCTGTGGCTTTGCAGAGCAACCCTTATTGATTAATCATGTATTCCATACAAATTATATCAACTCCACAATTAGCCAGATAACTACAATTTAACATCCTTAATAAGAACCTGAATTCCAGCATTTCCTAATTTAGGGCTTGACTTTGCAACTCAAGCATACTTTTAACAGGGGTCGCTATTTATTATAATTTTTAAAGTTTTGTTTTTAAAACTACTCTCCCCACCCTTGCTGCCTCTGTATATCAGAAGCAGCAACAGAGGAGGGGGAACAAGAACCGGTGCTGGGGAGGGGAGGGGAGAGAAGAGAGCTGGCTCAAAAGCTAGTTTCCCCCACAGCACAATCTCTGCAGTGCCACATGCTGCTCCCGCCCCGCTGCTGCTTCTATCAGAGTCAGAAAGGGGAGAGGGGGAGAGGAGGGGAAGCAGTCTCTGTTTGCGGTGGCCGGGGCTGGTTGTGGACAGAGACTGCTGGACTGAGCAAACCTGGCTCTGTCGGCTCATGCTGGTCCAGGACCACTGCGACTCTGCCTTTAAATGTATTAAGAGCTACCTGGTTCTTACTAGATTTAAAATGCAGTCGTCACAGAGGTCCCACCTCTGTCCCAGCTCATGCTGGTCCAGGACCTACCTCCGCTGCATCTCTTTAGTTTAAATATAGTAGGAGCTGGTCTGCCCACGCGCCTGACTCCTACTATATTTAAACTAAAGAGCGGCAGCTGGGATAGCTCCTGGACCGATGCAAGCTGGGACAGAGCACCTTCCCTTATTGCCTAATCGTGTAGTTGATACAAATTGTATCAACTACACAACTGGTCTATTACCTGCCTCTTAACATCCTTACCTTTCACCCAAGTTAAATCAGCAACAGGACTTGAATCCAGAACTTATAAATTCACGACAGAAATGCACTATCTGAGCTAAATGCAATATTAAACTGTTACCTACTATGTGGGTCAGATATCAGAAAGGCAGGTGATATAAACTTTGCCAGTGACTTACATAACTAACTGGGAATGTTGAGACTAGGATTGTCAGGTATTATTTCTGGCTCAGGAGGATAAAGAGACCTAGTTATAGAAAGCCCATACAAACACAGAGGTCTGGACCATTCATACTCAAAAACAAAGTAGCTAGATGGCTGAGACTTGGTCTGCAACATAAGAAACTAGATTTTTTTCCACCTGTTTGAAATCATCTTGTGCAATCTCTGAGCTGGGGAGAGGAATTATACTTCCTTGGCTCCTAAACTAGGAATTACTGAGAAAGGTTACACACAAAAGGCACAAAAATCAATGGAAGAATTAGGACTAGAACTCAGAATCTCAGTTCTTAGAACAGCTCCTACTGAGCAGACTGATGTGTAGGCTGATAGTGTTTAAATAACTATGGCTATGTCTACACTACTTTTTTTGCAGAAGAGGCAATACAAATGAAGCGCTCATTAGCATTTTCTTTTACTTCATTTGCATAATCTCTTCTGATCCATTTTGCACAAGAGGTTTTGCGCAAAAACAAACAGTGTGGACGTGTCTGGCTTGCACAAGATCCTTATGCAGAGACCTCAGGAGGTCACCGAGTCCAGCCTCTTGCCCAAAGCAGGACCAACCCTAACTAAATCGTCCCAGCCAGGGCTCTGTCATCAAGCCGTGATTTAAAAATCTCTACGGATGGAGATTCTACCACCTCCCTAAGTAATCCATCCCAGTGCTTCACCACCCTTCTAGGGAAAGTTTTTCCTAATATCCAACCTAAACCTCCTCCACTGTAACAGTGCTCCTTGTTCTGCCATCCATCACTACTGAGAACAGCCTCTCTCCTGCTTCCTTGAAACCTCCCTTCAAGAAGTTGAAGGCTACTATCATATCCCCCCATATTTCTCTTCTGCAGACTAAATAAGTCCAAATCCCTCAACCTCTCCTCGTAGGTCATGTTCTCCAGCCCCCTAATCATTTTGGTTGCCTTCCGCTGGACCCTCTCCAATGCTTCCACATCCTTTCTGTATTGGGGGACCCAGAACTGGATGCAATACTCCAAATGTGGCCTCATCAGTGCCAAATATATCTCTGTGTGAATGTGTGAGAAAGAGACAGAAAACATGAACCTTACTCAGATGGGAAGTGGGTTTTACTCATGAAAGCTCATGATACTATATTTGTTAGTCTCTAAGGTGCTACAGGATTAAAAATTGTTATACCTGTCACCATGTAATGCAAGTACTGTCACTCAATATATTGATGTATAAACAAGATGTGCAAACTCCGTCAACTTACATATCTCACAGTAAATAGTAGGTTAAATTCCAGTTCAGCCTCCACTGACAGAAACAACAAGACAAACACACATCATGCACTTCACACTAAGTTTTTTCATACCACCACCCTTTCTTTCCACCTTCACATCAGCCACTGGAAATGCTGAAGCTATTTTTAACCTTTTAACCACAGTGATCTTGTTCCTTTTAACTTCAGAAATACTAAACACTCTCCTGGTTTGGCTACCAATAATCTCTTCAACTGATGTACCTTTTTCTTCCAACTGAATCATGAAGTTATTTCCAGTCTGAATTTGTCTAAAGTGCACATTTTAAAACAGAGAGCAATTCAACACTGGAACAATTCACAAAAGGGCATGGTGCATTCTCTATCAGTAATATTTTAATATCAAAATTAGGTGTTCATCTAGAAGATCTCTTCTAGGCCTTAGAGAACTTCTATGGCCTCTGTTACACAGATCAGACTAGATTTTAATTTCTGGCTTTGGAATCCACTGAAAAGATTCAATTAGTCTGTGTTGCGCTTATCCGTGTATTTCAGATTCAAACCTGTCTTATCAAAACACTAACGAATCAATTCTCTGGGTAAATGAACATTTTCACTATCTTTAAAAGAAATTCAGGTATTACAGTTAAAAAAACCATCAGTGAAATGATACATTTTGTATAATATTTCTAATGAGAAGCAATATGGGAGAGAATATATTTTATTGGACTAACTTCCGCTGGTGAGAGATAAACTTTAGAGTGGAGATACTCAACTTTGGAAGATCCAGGGGCCAAAATGATACTCACAGCACATGCCAAAGGCTGCAACTTAAATGTGGTTGCATGTACATACAAATATATATGCAAATAGCTTTTCACACTGATGGGCATGAATACAAAGATTAAGGCAAGATTATACAACACGCAGGCACTTTTAATGAGCAATGACAGTTCAGAAATTTAACTACTAAAACACATCTCAACAGAAGACCATTATATTGACTACTTTGTGTTGGCTCCCACTTGTGGGCTGTGTGTTGAGCCCCATGTAAACCCAAACTACACTGTGGGCCACAGACAGAGTTCTTCCTCAGGTCTGGAAAATCTACAGAATGGCACAGCTAAATAAAAGGTGCAACAGACTACTTATGACGAGAGTTGGCAACCTATGGCTCATGAGCCAAATACAGCTTACTAAGGAGCCAGATATGGCTCTTTTGGCACCCAAACTCAGTCTCTACCCCACCCCTCCCACAGCTGAGAGCCAGTGGTGGCACTACAGTAGGGGTGGCCAACCCATTAAACAAAGAGAGCAGAAACAGTGGCAGAAATAGGGTTGCCAGATGGTTTAACAAAAAATACCACCGCGTCCCCCCCCCCCCCAAAAAACCACACATCAGGGAAAAATTCTGTTGAGAGGGGAGGAGGACCGAAGTTGAGCAAAAGAGAGAGCATGCGCACGTGCTGTACCTTTAAATGGCTTCTCACTTCCCCACCTGTCCCCTCCAGGCTTCCGTCTAAGGGAAACAGAAAATACCGGACATGGTTTTTTATTGGACAGGGGTCCCAAATAACGGACAATCCGGGCAAAAACCGGACACCTGGCAACCCTAGGCAGAAAAAATGCTAAGTCGCACCAGAGTTGTTTGGGAGCGGAGGGGGGGGAAGGGACGCTGCCCCTTTAAAAACTGCGGGTTAGGCTTTTTGGCCACATCAGGCTCCTGTCGGCCAGCGCCATTTTGCCATGCCGGATGGCTCCCTTGCACTCAAGAGCCCGGGGGGGGGGGGGGGGGGGGGGAGGGCCCTATTTGTTGGGGCACATAGGGTAGCTTCATGAGCTGCACTTTCAGGAGTGAAGAGCCGCGGGTTAGCCAGCCCTGCACTACAGCTTTATGGCCCCGTAAGATTGGAGTGCCAGTGCCGGCTTCCTGCGCAGGAGGGAAGGGAGAAAGTCCCAAGTCTCTCCGCCTGATCCGGTGTGCAGGGAACAAGTAGACACAAAAATAGCTCAGCACGTCAGCATTTTCCTTCCTCCGGTGTGGGGGAAACCAGGAACTAAAGATGGCTCCCTGCACACTGCTATGTTTGTTCCCCTGGACACACTTCCTGCAAGCCTCCCCTGCCAACCCTTCCTGTAGACTTCTTGCTGGCAATTGGGAGCAGCAGGAGGCCCTGTTACGTGTTTTCATGCCATGTGGCCAGCACCGTGTAAGTGCCACTCACCACCTCATGCCCAGACCCCCACCCTCCGGCCAAAAATCCCCCACTGCTGTCTGGCCAGACAACCCCTGCCCTCTGGCCAGGCAGCCAGCCCCCAGCATGCTCCTGCCCCCAGATCAGAGCTTGCACCTCACCCCCTCCTACACCCTACCTTCTGCCCAAATCCTGTACTCCCATCCCTATCCTGTTCATGGATAGCCCTGTCCTGCACACTTAAAACCTCATTTTTTGGCCTTAACCCAGAGTCGGGAGAGGGGGGAGGAATAATAAAGATAATGTTGAAACCTTTTGTGTTGGACATAATATTTTACTTTTATTTAAAAATGAAGCCTGGCCATCAAGCCCCCAAATAGGGCTCAGCCCCATCTGGCTGCAGCATCATAACACTCCTTCACCCCCTCTCCCAACACACACCAACCCATAGCCCATCATATACCTGAACTCCCTGCCGGGGACCCTCATACCTCAACATCCCCAAATTCATGTGCCCCCACATCCCCAGTCTGCTGCCATAAACACACCTACACCACCACACCCACCAAACTTGTGCCCTAAGTCCATCAAACAATTCTAAATCCAATCTCCTGCCCTGAGTCCTATGCATCCCAACCCAGACTCCTGCACCCCCACATCACCAGCCCCCTGCCATAAGATTGATAGAAGATAACCTGAATGTGTGCATGAAGCTGGATTTGACCAGTTATGATGTAAACTTCAAACAACTATGTAAAAAGGTGCAGCAGCAGAAATCCCAGTAAATAAAGTCGGTGAGTACGTGTCATTTGTACTAGCATTAATCTTAGTCAATTATCAATAATATTAATTTGCATATTTTCAGCTATGCAAATGGGCATTCTTAAACAGCTCTTTGACGACCTCTTCTGCACTCCACATTGCTGTCTTTCTATCAGCACGGGGTGCCAGGCGGGAGCTAGTTCATGAGGGTAGGCAGTTTAAAAACTAACTCCCCTCACGGACCAGCCGCCTGTTGCCCCACACTGCTGCTTCTTATACAGAGGCAGCAGTGCGGGGTGGCAGCAGCCCCTGTAGGTGGGGGGGAGAAAGAGCTGAGCTCCCAGAGTTGGTGAGACCTGCAATTGAGCCAGGCTGCTTGCCCACCTGTCTCCTAATACACTTTAAATGCAGAGCTGCAGCAAAGGTAGGTCCTGGACCTGACGCAAGCCAGGAAAGAGCTGGGCTGCTGGCCAGCCTGCTAAAAAATTTACCCGGGGGGGGGGGGGGGGGGGGGTGGTAAGAATGTGTGTAGTTTACAGCATTAACTGAAAAGCAAAAGCTTATTAGTTAATCTATTACATTACTACATCCCTAATGTGCATGAATGTATTAGCGATGTGGGCATTCCATGGATTTCTGTAGAGGCAATGATATTTTCTGTCTTCCACTTTAATGATTCCCATACTCCTGGGGTGATTTGAATTCATATGGCCGACATTTTTCTGTTCCCCGCTGTGGGGGAGCCTGGACACAATAAATAGTGATATTTGCCTTGACCCAGTATGGATCCCTAAAATCCAGGCTTCTCTCAAGTCTGGTGCATGAATGCAGTCGCATGCACACAAGGTCAAGGGAAAAGCTTTGATAGGTAGGAATGGTTTGCATAACAATCCAGATTAAGCGGTACAGTGAGACCACGTCAAAAACACACAACATTCAACCTTGTACTGGTACTTTTGTTTCTGAGGAGCAAAAATTACAGATGCAGCCATAAAACCATCTTGTTAGTCTTTAAAGTGCTACATTGTCCTGCATTTTGCTTCAACTACACACGCAGTTTTTGCAACATCCTGAATAGCAGAATGTACCCCAAATATGGCATTGGGCACTATAGTTACCTTACACAGTAAGTAATCAATTACCAAATATTATTAGAATGACCGAATATTTATAGAACACTTTGCTATAAAATGGGCTTAATAAGAAGAATTGATGGGAGGAAATGAGCAGGATTGACCCACAGGTTCTGCTCAATGTAACTAGAAGTAAAAAGGCCCTTCACACTGGCGACCCCAGTGCACGGCGTTCCGATGTGTGGGAATCAAAGGAACCATGCCATCCTGTAGGTACCACACGGGTGAAGTATAAGTGAACTAGGCTTTATTATTGTATTATTAGTAGATCTTCTATTAATTGCTTTTGCATTGCTTTGTGCTGTATTAATTGCTTAAGTTATAATATTTAAGGTTTAAATTGTATAAATTTCACAGGCCTTAAAAACAATTACTAAACAATTATGTTAACTGCTTAAAGCTTGCAATAAATAAAAAGTGGTTAAGTCTTCCTGGAGTGTCCTGATTTCCTTTGGATCTAAAAATAAATCTAATCACACAACACCCGCACAGACAAATAAAAAAAAGTCTGCTGGGGAGCCGCACAGGCTTCCAACAGGTCTGGTGCAGCCTCAGAGACCTTTAAAAGAACTGGGCTCATGATCACCTTGAGGGAGAGAGGGGGATGGGAGCAGAGTTGGGCTTATGTGCCTGCCAATGAGACAGACTGTTCCTTTGGCAATTTCTGCTCCCTGGCATAGAGTTCTTTTTATTATGCAGGTGGCAGTTTAGAGGAGCTGTTAAAGTTGCTGTTGATGGTAAAAGTATTTCTATAGGGGTGGCCTGTGAGCCTAGGCAAACTAGGCAGTTGCCTAGGGCACCGCCGGCCCGGGCGCCGGATGATGACGTCCTGGGGCACTGGGGTGCCCCGTGATTACATCAGCCATTGACAGCCATGCAGGAGGGGGCGCTGATCGCGCCTTCCGCCTGGGGTGCCAACTGCCGCAGCCAGCCTAGGGCCACTCCTGTATTTCTATACTACACAGCTTTTACAAAAAGAGTGTGTTGACATTGTAAAGACTGTTTGTTCACACTTTTGCTGACAAAAAAGTTCTATTCCCCTACCAGCAGCATTTGCTTTGTAGGAGAGGACTTCTGCCCATAAAGCACTTATGCACTAGCACTTCCACTGCCCCCAAAGCTTGTGTCTTGGGGAAAGGGTTTAAGTTCCTGTGACTGACCAAAGCTTTGTTGCTCAACTGCAAGTGTAGACAAAGCCTAAGACCTTGTCTACGCTTGCAAGTTGTGTCACCAAAAAACCCTTTCTGGCAACAAAACCCAGAGAGCATTTGAACTCTCCTGGCTCATAGTGTAGTGGTCCTCATGGCATCTTTTCTGCAAAATGCTCTCCTGCTTGGAGCAATGCAAAGCTTTTGGATCTTAATCGGTGTGTGGAATGAAGAATCTGTGCAATCACAGCTGCAAGTGAGCCACAGGAACTGAGACATTTTAAAAGTCCTGTGAGAGAAGTTGTATGAGCAAGATTCCCTACAATGCAAAGCCAAGATAAAGGAACTTCAGCAGGTGTACCAGAATATGAAGGCAGCAAACAGCCAGTCTGATGCTTCACCCAAAATATGTTTCTATAAAGAAATCCTGGGTGGGGACTTTCTATAGCACAGAGTCATAAGAAACATTTGTCCCACAGACAGAAGATATTCATGAAGAGGTAGAAACAAAGGGCTTGAGGCCAAACTGGTGGCAAACAGTACACCAGGCAGTGATGTTTGAGAGAACTCAGCAACTGGACATGAAGCATGGGAAGAGATGCAGGGTAAGATGCTGTGCTGGCAGGGTGGAAGATATGGTTGGAAGCCATGCAGGGGGGTTAGGTGTTCCAGTGCAGCTGAGGGAGGGGGAGCCAGAGCAGCCAAGCAGGGCACTTAGTCACTGTGTATTGCAGAGAGGCAGAGGTGGGGTGGGCTGCAAAAACATGGGTGGAAAGAGTTACTCACCTTGTGCCATAACGGTAGTTCTTCGAGATGTGTCCCCGTGGGTGCTCCATTCTGGGTGCTGATGCTTCCTCACGCTGGCAACCAGAGATTTTCCTAGCAGTGTCTACGTACCATACGCGTACGCTGTGGCGCCCCCCATGCTATTAGTGTCCATTAGGCATGCGCGTGACTCCCTCCGTTCCTTCTCTACTAGGGCTCCACAGCAGGGGAAGGAGGGAGGGTAGTGGAGCAACCCACGGGGGGGAGGACACATCTCGAAGAAAAAGAAGTTACTCACTTCCGTGCAGTAACGATGGTTCTTCGAGGTGTGTCCCTGTGGGTGCTCCACGTCTGGTGTCGGGTTGGTCCCGGCACCACGAATCGGAGCTCGCCAGAGCTGTGTTCAGCCGGACCGCGCATGCTCGAGCTGGTTTCGCGCCTTTCACGTGCCGCGCGCGGTCCCGGCACCCGCCAGTTTCCTCTCACCGCCCCTTTGCAAGACAGAAACAGAGGCGATTCCGTAGCGGGGAGGAGGGCGGGTCGTGGAGCACTCACGGGGACACACCTCGAAGACCATCGTTACTGCACGGAAGTGAGTAACTTCTTTTTCTTCGAGATGTGTCCCCCCGGGGGTTGCTCCAAGTCTGGTGACTCCGGAGCAGTAATCTGAGTTAGACGTGGGCTGCGGAATCACGATTTTGGTGGCTAGGGAGTACTGCTAGAGCCACCGCTGAATCGGAAGCTAGGTGCTGCGTGATTGCATAGTGCCTTGAAAATGTGGTATTGGAAAACCAAGTGGCTGCCCGGCAGATGTCACGTAAAGGGACTCCCCTAACGAACGCTGCTGATGTCGCCACTGCTCGCGTCGAGTGGGCCCTTGACTGCGATGGGAGCGGCTTGTCGCAAATGGTGTAACAGGTGGTAATGCAGGAGACGACGAGTTTCGAAATATGCTGGGCCGAGAGGGGTTGGCCCTTAAAGCGGCCTGACGTCAAAATAATAAGGCGATCTGTTTTCTTGATGTTGCGGGTTCTATCTATATAGAATGCCAATGCCTGACGGACGTCCAGGGTATGCAGGAGCGCGTCCCGCTGAGAGATGTGAGGCTTTGGATAGAAGCATGGCAAAACGATCGGCTCGTTAATATGAAAATCTGTGTAGACCTTAGGTAGGAAAGCCAGATGAGATCTCAATGTTACAGATTCCTTACTAAATACTGTAAGGGGGGGGGGGGAATGCCATTAGTGCTGCCAGCTCACTGACCCTACGCGCTGATGTTATGGCCAAGAGGAAGAGTACTTTCATTGCAAGTATAGGCCAGGGTACCGTCGCCAAGGGTTCAAAGGGAGGACGCATCAGGGCGTCCAACACGAGGTCTAGGCTCCATGTGGGTGGCGGGGGCCTGCGAGGTGGATTAAGGTTAGTGAGGCCTTTGAGAAATCTTGTGACCATGGGGTGAGAAAAGACCGACCTACCCTCTACTGGGCCGTGAAAGGCCGCAATTGCTGCTACATGGACTGAGTGATATGGAGAGCCCAGCAACCTGTAACTGAAGGATATAGTCCAAGAGAAAAGAGTTTAGGCCCTTTGGAACACACCAACGTGTGAACCCAGACCATTTTAACAGGTAGGTTTTCCTGGTAGAGAGTCTTTCCTGCTATGCAGCAATACCCGTTTCACCTGGTCCGAGCAAAGACTCTCGGACGTGCTGAACCATCTATCATCCATGCAGTTAGATGCAGTGTGTTCAACTTCGGATGCAGAAGGGCGCCGTTGTGCTGCATCAGGAGGTCCGGTCGATGCAGGAGGCGGTATGGTGGTCGCGTGGACAGCTGCAGGAGAGTTGAGTACCATGGCTGTCTGGGCCAGGCCGGAGCTATGAGTAAGACTCTTGCCTTGTCCATGAGGATCTTCTCGAGCACTCTGGGAATGAGCACAACAGGGGGGAATGCATATAACAGTGATGTTCCCCAGTGTCGGAGAAAGGCATCTCCCAGGGAATCGGTGCCTACTCCTGCTCTGGAACAGTATGCTGCGCATATCCTGTTGGCCTGAGTGGCAAAGAGATCTATCATTGGACAACCCCAGCGACGGAAGAGAGGTAGGAGGACGTCCGTACTGATCATCCACTCGTGATTGTGATGAGAGTATCTGCTCAATGCATCTGCGATGGTGTTGTTCGCACCGGGTAAGTATGATGCAACTATAACGATGTCGTTTCGAATGCACCACGTCCATAAGCGGACTGCCTCCGCGCACAGGGACCAGGACCTGGCGCCTCCTTGTCTGTTCACGTAACACATCGTGACGATATTGTCGGTGAGAATTCTGGTTGTTGTGCCTCTTATATGCATCCTGAACTGTCTGCAGGCATGGAACACCGCCCTCAACTCGAGAAGGTTGATATGTAACATCTGTTCCGATGCGGACCAGCGGCCCTGAGCTGTTTCCGTGCCGACGTGAGCACCCCATCCCACGAGAGAAGCGTCTGTTATCTCCCTTGACGGCTGTGTCACATGGAAGGGGACTCCTGACAACATATTGTTGGGGTTGGCCCACCAATGGAGAGACTTCTTTACATGTACGGGTAGAGCCACGAGTTTTCGGTTGCTGTGTCTGACGGGGTTGTACACCGTGCTCAACCAATGCTGCAGGCACCGCAAATGGAACCTTGCATGTCGCACGATGATCGTAGTGGCCGCCATATGGCCTAGGAGCTGCAAATATACCCGTACTGGGAGTGTTGGAGCTTGTAAGACTGTGCCTATTAAGTCCTTTATGACTTGGAAGTGCTCGACCGGAAGATGAGCTCGCTCAGAGAGAGTCAAGTCGGGCTCCTATGGGTTAGAGTTTGTGTCGGTTGCAGACGCGATTTTTGCATGTTTACAATGAGGCCGAGGGAGTCGAATAGATCCCGCGTCGCGGTTACCATGTAATGTGTCTCCGACTGCGATAGACCCTTCATGAGTCAGTCGTCGAGATACGGGAAAATTGAGACCCCTGTTTTGCGTAGATGGGCGGCCACCACCGCTAGTGTCTTTGAGAACACTCCCGGGGCCGATACCAGGCCGAAAGGGAGCACCCTGTATTGGAAGTGCTCGTCTCCCACTACGAACCGAAGAAAACATCTGTGCACTACGTGCATCGTGATATGAAAGTATGTGTCCTGTAAATCTAGGACTGCGAACCAGTCTCCCTTGTTTAGCACCGGTATGATCTTGGCCAGCGTGGTCATCTTGAAGCGCTGCTTTCGAATGTAGCGATTGAGGCCTCTCAGGTTGAGGATAGGCCTCCACCCCCCGGACTTCTTGGGGACTAGGAAATACCTGGAGTAGAAGCCTTTCCCCCGGAACTCCGCGGGTACTCATTCTATGGCCCCGATCTGTAGAAGGTGGTAGACCTCGTGTTAAAGAGCGACCCCGTGAGATGGGTCCCTGAAAAGGGACGGGGTGGGTGGGGTAGTGGGGGGAACTGAGGTAAAGGGGATCGTGAGGCCTGATGATATCACTTCCAGGACCCATCGGTCCGAGGTAATGCTGGCCCATTGATGATTGTATGGCCTCAGCCGATGATGGAAGAGGTTGTTTGCAGGCTTCTGTGTGATGACAATGAGAGACTTGTTCGAGTCCTTGACACGGGAGTCAAACCTGCTGCTTAGAAGCAGGCCGAGCAGATGTTCGATTCTGTTGCTGGCGCTGCGGGCGCTGTCTGAATCTGGACTGGTCAGGTCCGCGTTGTTGCTGTTTGAAGGATGAATAGTCATACCTCCTTTGAAAGGGGTAGTATCGTTTACGCTTGAACGGAGGAGTGTACATGCCCAAGGTTCGGAGGGTAGTACGAGAGTCCTTTCCCGAATGTAGAATCTCATCGGTCGTGGAGGCAAACAGCTTCTGTCGATCAAACGGCAGATCTTCGACCTTTGACTGCAATTCTCGAGGGGCTCCCGCTGACAGGAACCAGGAGGCTCTCTGCATGGCGATGCCTGTCGCCATGGCTCATGCAGCCGTATCTGCTACGTCTGCGGCGATTTGAAGTGATGTTCTACACGCGGTATACCCCTCTTGGACAACAGCCTTTAAAAGAGGTCTCTTGCTGTCAGGAAGGTGTTGCATCAGATCCGGAAGCTCTGAATAATTATCAAAGTTGTGGTTTGAAAAGAGGGCCTCGTAGTTGGCGATTCGGAGGAGTAAGGTTGCGGAAGAATCTCTCTTATGGCCGAATAAGTCCAATTTTTTAGAGTCCTTATCCGGGAGGGAGGTCTTAAAATGGGGCATCTTAGCTTTGTGGTGGACAGCGTCCACTATTAAAGAATTAGGCTGTGGGTGATTAAAAAGAAAGTCTAGGCCTTTGGAGGGGATGAAATATTTTTTGTCCGCCCTTTTATTCGTAGGTGGTATAGATGTTGGCGTCTGCCAAATCTCCTCAGCTACCTCCATGATAGCCTCGTTTATAGGGAGGGCAATCTTCCGTTGATGTTTAGGATGTAAGTTCTTAAACAGCTTATGATGTTTCACCTCAGCCTCCATGAGTTGTACCTCCTGAGATTGCGCCACTTGTTTAAAGAGGTCTTGGAACTCTTTAAGATCATCTGGGGGTGATGTCTCGGCCAAGGTTACCGCTCGGCCAAGACATATCCGGTTCCCTTTCGGAGAGCTGGCCCTCTTCCATGTCTGATTGTGGATGAGGGAGTGGGGAGCGTGGTGGTAACGTAGGTCGGGGGCGGAGATTGATTCCGAGGTTCCAAATGCATTGAGCGCGGGCTGGTCGATCGACCGGAGCATGGTGATCTGCGGCGAGACCGCGAGCAGCTGTGATGGGGTGACCCATAGTAATAGGATCTACGGTAATGCATGGAACGTCGATCAGAGACTGCAGGTGAACATCTAGAGGATCCCACGGTGCCGTGTCTGACATAGTAAGTGCTGCGTGGCGCGCGAGTTGGGGAACGGAATCACCTTGACGGGGATTGAGATCTGGAATATCTATAATGTGAGCAGCTACGTTCCCTATAGCGATGGTGGCGAGAGGATAAGCTTCGCCTATGATGCTCCTTGTGCCCTGCTGCATGGTGTGCAGACGTGGAGGGGTGAGGGGATGGCTCTGGAGGGGACACCGGGGAGGGGGAGAGGGAAATGTCATGGATGTTCGTCCTTGGTGCTGCACTAGTAGAAGCTGCTTCTAGCTGCTCCGAGATTGCAGGCTGCAAGCTTGGAGGGTCAGGTGGCTGTGCTGATGCAGTCATTTGTTCAGTGCTGGGTACCGTGGGTGCTGAGGACAGCTCCCTGTGAGGGGGGGGGGGGTGCACCACAGTCAAAAGAGCCAGGCACCGTCGGTGCGGGGCAGGCTGTGTCTTTAAGGGGCCCCCCTGCCATCTGCGATGCCGGAGGCGGCAGGAGCCGGGAAGTGCTGGCTGGCTTCTTTGAAGTGGCCGCACGGGCTGTCTTTGAGTTGAAGTGCCCGGCTTATCGCCTGCGCTCACCCGCTGCTGCTGGGCAATCTGCAGGGAACGAGCAGGAGAGACTTTCTTCCTCTTAGGGGAAGACATAGCCGGGGAGGGAGCCCTCCGCTTTCCTGCGGTCGGGTCCGATGCCGAGGAGCCTGGAGTGCTAGAAGGCAGGAGAGCCTTATCAAAGAGGATTTCCTTCAGCCTCCTTGCGGGCTCTCATCGTGAGCTTGGCACCGTGACTACATTTTTGGGGGATATGTGCCTCCCCAAGGCAGCGGACGCAAGCCGAATGTCTGTCAGACAGGCATTGAGTCCCTGCACATAGTGCACTTTTTGAAGCAAGGGGAGCCTGGCATACCAGCTGTCTGAAGGGGGTTCTCTCTCATTTCACCGACTGCCCCTTTCCGTCTCCTTTAGGAATTGTAACTATGCCTATTTTATTATTTGAGTCTTGTTCTCCTCTCCCCCTTTACGTGTGTGTATATGTTTGAATAAAGGGTCCGAGAACTACTGAACTTAGCTCAAGAGGAGCTAGCCGGGTAACAATGTAACTTACTTTTTTACTTTTTTTTTTTTTTTTTTTATAAAGTAAACTAGGAGTTGTAACAGAAAAACGTCCCATAGAAAGCAACAATATAACTATATACAAATGGTAACTTTCTTTTGCTATCATTATACTGCCTCCCTCTCTCTTTTTTTTTTTTTTTTTGACAGAGCCATGGCTGAGGGCTGCACGGCGGACACAGCTGAAACCTTCAAATATAAGTATAAACAGCTGATAACTCTATAAAGTATTAACTTAAAATCAGGAACACATTAATGAACTAGAAGTGTAGTGAAAAAACAGAAGTCTAAATCGTTCTGAACTTTCCCTCAGGAAGCCTGAGGAGAGGAAGGGGAGCTCCATCTGTGACCAGGGGCGGATTAGAGGAAACTGGCGGGCACCGGACTGCAAGCGGCACATGAAAGGCGCGAAACTAGCTCGAGCATGCGCGGTCCGGCCGAACACAGCTCTGGCAAGCTCCGATTCGTGGCGCTGGGACCAACCCGACACCAGACGTGGAGCACCCACGGGGACTACCCGAAGAACTATCATAACTTCACAAGGTAACTCCTTCTGTGAGTAGTGCCCCCGTGGGTGCTACACTCTGGGTGATTTGAAAGTAGTAGTTGGCTCATGGAGGGGGGTTTGGAGCTCTGTTACTATCACTGAGGGAAAAAAACTCCCCACGTGGCCTCCAATCGTACCATCCGCCCTGCCGGCACAGCATCTTACCGCTAGTCCGACAGCCACAGATGATGTGATGGATGATGCAAAAGCGTAATGTTTTGTACAAATGTGCAGTCTGATGATCAAGTGGCTGCATTGCAAATGTCCTGTACAGGAACAATTTTGAGGAAGGCAGTTGTGGAGGACGTAGCCCTGATAGAAAGGGCTGTGATGGTACCAAGTGGTTCTCTGTTATGGATGGTGTAGCATGTGTGGATGCACGAAGAGATGCACTTGGAAATCCTCTGAGAAGAGACAGCCTGTCCTTTGAAGCGTTCCACAAAGGGGAAAAAGAGTCAAGGAGATATTCACCTAGCTCTTTTATGATCAATGTAGAATGCAAGCACTCTGCGGATGTCGAGAGTGTGCCATGCTGTGTGTGAGTGGTCACTGTGCAGCTTGGGGAAGAATGCAGGTAAGTATATCGGTTTGTTGATGTGGAAGGGAGAGGGAACTTTCGGGAGAAACTTGGGGTGGGGCCGAAGCGTCACACTGTCCATGCTGAAAATTGTATGGGGGGGGTCCGGTGTTAGGGTGGCGAGTTCCCCCACTCTCCTACTAGAGATTAATCGCAAGGAGGAAAGAGTCCAGGGGCAGGTTGCCAAGGGCTCGAAAGGCGGCTGTGTGAGGCTCTTAAGTACGTGATTGAGGTCCCAGATGGGAACTGGTTGTCAAACAAATGGAAAAGTATTTTGTAGATCAGTGAAGAATCTTTTGATGATTGGGTTCGGGAGGAAAGAATCACTTTCAGCGGTGTGATGGAAGGCTGCTATAGCAGCTGCATGAACCTTGATAGTACTTAAAGCCAGGCCCAACTCCCTAAGGTACAAGAGGTAGTCCAATAAGAGCGGGAGGGGGGGCAGTTTCAGGAGGTATAGGGTGAGTGCGTTTAAAAGCCCACTGGGAGAACCTGTTCCATTTGTAGAGGTAAGTTCTCCTAAGGATTCTCTTCTGCTGTTGATTAGTATTTGCTTTACCCTTTCAGAGCAGGTATTTTCAGCATCCTGGAGCCATGAAGGAGGCAGGCCTGGAGATGGAGTTTGTGCAGTTCAGGGTGAAAATTGTGTCGTGATTCTGGGAAAGGAGTATGGATCCATTACTGTAAGTGTGTGGAGGTAAGGATATTATGTTTCTCTCATCCACGCTGGTGCGGGCTCATTATGTTCTGATTTTGACAATAACCTTTTGAAGCATGGGGAGAGGTGGGAACATGTAGAGTAACAGAGCATCCCATTTCATGGAGAAAGAGTCCCCAAGGGAGTGTTTCCCTAAGGCTGCTCTGGAACGGTAAGGCTATGTCTACACTGCCCTCTTGCACAAAAAATATGCAAATGAGGCAAAGCATGGAATATTGCCATGCCTCATTTGCATAATTAGGCTGTTTTTGCACAAGAAGCTTTTGCGCAAAAAGGAACCATCTACACAACTCCTTTTTGCACAAAACCCCCTCTTGCACAAGAGCTGTTCTTCCTGAAAAAGCAGAAGAATAGCTCTTATGCAAGAGGGGGTTTTTGCACAAAGAGCAGTATAGACGGCTCCTTTTTGCACAAAAGTCTCTTGCGCAAAAAGGAGCCTCATTAATTATACAAATGAGGCACAGCAAAATTCCATGCTTTCCCTCATTTGCATATTTTTTATGCAAGAGAGGGAAGTGTAGACGTAGCCTAAAGGTGGCATTTGTAATTGTCTCTGATTGCAAAAAGGTCTATGTCTGGCTGACCTCATTGGCGAAACACAACTGAGAATATGCATATCTATTTCCCATGTGTGGTGGTTGTAGAACTTGCGACTGAGGGCGTCTGCTGTAACGTTCAGTACTCCTGGGAGGTAAATGGCAACAGGGGTAATCTGGTGTGCCAGGCACCAATTCCATAGTTGGAGGGCTTCTGTACACAGGGACGAGGATCATACACTGCCTTGCCGACTGATATAATACATGCAAGTGGTGTTGTCTGTCAATGTTGCTAGTTTTTCGTGCTATATGGTGCAGGAAAAGTCAGCATGCATAAACTGCTCTCAATTCTAAAAGGTTGATATGGAGTGCTTGCTCTGACCATTTGCCTTGGGCCGTGAGGGCTCCTAGGTGGGCACCCTATCCCATGAGTGACGTGTCAGTCATGGTGGTAAGTGAAGGGGTCGGTTTATGGAATCGAACTCCCGTTAAGACGTTGTGTGGATTTATCCACCAGAGCAAGGAGGTGAGGACCCGTGATGGAATGGTAACTGACTTGGTGAACGGGTCTCTGGACGGAACGTAAAGAGCGGCGAGCCAAGACTGGATGCATCTCATGTGGAGTCTTGCCAGCCTGACAACCTAAGTTGTTGCGGCCCTGTGGCCTAGGATCTTTAGGTTAGGGGGTCTTAAAACTGGGAAATCTGAGGAAACTCAGGGAAGTTAACCAATTGTTAATGGTTACTTTTCCAGACCAGACCTTGAGATGTTATGCATGTTCACAGCAGAAAGACTCCATCAACCCAGCAAAAAACCCAGGAAGACAAGGAGAAGATCTGGTCAAGGATGTGTTATGTCATTCAACACTTCAAGTATAGAAAAGATGGAGAAAATAGTTGAGGTTGAAGTGAAAACACAAACCAATCAGTGCATGCTATAGCTCATGAAAGACCAAAATGAGAGACTGAAGAATCTTATCCAGATGAGAAAGGCCAAACCAGAAGCCCCACTGTCAAACACAAGCAGAACTCTTTTCACAGCCGCCATCCCTCCATGCGCACACATCAGCCTCCATAGCTGCAAATGCAAAATTCTTAATCCAGCACTAGCAATCCTCTTTGTTCCTGCATACTCATTTTCACAATTAAATAATGTTTTTTCCCAGAACACTCCACTCTGTGAAAGCAGCTGCAAATTTAACAGCTGGATGTTAACACCATTGTGAGGTTTTCAATAACATTTACCATCTGATTGAAAGACAAATGTTTGAAGACGAGCTTATTTTGTGTGTGACTGCCCACACCAATTGCTCTGTCCCCATAAAAGCCTGAAATATCCCTTGGATTTCATGGAAATGCCTTGCTCAGGATGAGCAGGGCAGCAACCCCAACACAGAGAAATACCAATGCCCCTCACTGTCAAAGTGGGTCCTTCAGATATTGATGGCCTCCTCTGACAGCACGAATGTCTGGCTGCTCAAACTGTGCATCCAGGCACTGTGTTTCACTATTCCACCCTTGGTCAAACCTTTCACCCTTAGCCTCATAAATTATGTAAGCATCAGCAGGTGGCCACTACCTTGGGAATATGATCCTTCAAAGGTCCAGCCTGCCAAAAACACAGATTGAAAGCTAGCTTTCAATCTATCAGACACATTCAATAACCATGTAACATCAGATTAGCCTGCTGAACTACACCATACTGCTGTCCAGGTGCCTTCGTAAGCCAGGGCTGTAATGCGTAAGCCATGTCACCTAGGACCATAGTGGGCGTTCCCACATTTCCCACTGTAATTTTCTGGTCTAGAAAGTCTCAGCATGCAGCTTTCTGAACAAGCCAGTGTTCCTGAAGATCCATGCATTAGGGATGTGAATGTTTAACAGGTGAGGCTTACTGGTTAAGGTTAACCGGTGGGGACTGGAGCAACTCCTCCGATTACTCCGGCCCTGCAGGGGGCTGCCGCAGACAGGGACTTCCCCTACAGGCCAGGGATGTTCTGACTCACCCTCCCATTTTAACTGGTTAACCAATTAAACATTGTTTAGCTGGTTAACCAATTAAAGGGGATACCTCAATCTGGGACAATTACTCAGATTTGTCACCTATAAAGAATGGATCAGGTTCGGGAATCTCCCCAATATCCTCAGCCCTGAAGACTGATGCAAATAATTTATTTAGCTTCTCTACAATGACTTTATCATCTTCAGCATTTCGATCGTCCAAGGGTCCCACTGGTTGTTTAGCTAGCTTTCTGCTTCTGATGTACTTAAACATTTTGCTATTATTTTGAGTTTTTGGCTAGATGTTCTTCAAACTCCTTTTTGGCTTTTCTTATTATATTTTTACACTTAATTTGACAAAGTTTATGCTCCTTTCTATTTTCCTCATTAGGATTCCACTTCCACTTTTTAAAAGATGTCTTTTTATCCATCACCTCTCGGCCTCCCTTAGCTCCTCCAATTCAGCCATCCTGGCCTCCAAAGCCTGTTCGTGGTCTCTGAGAGCCAGGAGCTCCTTGCAATGAATGCACACATACGCCACTTGTCCATAGGGCAGGTAATCATATGTGCTACATTGGGTGCAATCAACAAGATTGCACCCACTCTGCTGCTGGGCTTCTGCCTGCATTCGCACCTACAGGTTATTGATAGGGTTTTTATTTAAGTCAGGAAGTTTTGGTTTTAGTTTTAAAGAATGACAAGTGTATCTAGCCCCCTTCCAAACTCCCTCATAAAACTCCCTATTAGCTGCCCCTGTTCGCAAAGCTCCAAAGGTGCTTGTTCTATAGTCTGTAAGCTTTGTCCCCATATTTCTTCTGTTAATAGTCTCCCATGGGAAGAATTCACATAAGGGAGGAAATGGTGGCAGTACATAGTGGCTGTAGTCCATAGGAAGGACTTTGAATTAAGTATTATAGCCTTCTCTTAATCTGTCTAAAGCCCATCTGTCCACAACTGTTTGGTTGGTACTTATGTGCATGTTTAAGGGCACAGAAGAAAACTATTCCCTGCTGTGATAATCTAATTTTTTGTGTCTTTATATTTATGAGGTTGGAAGGTTAAAAACCAATCTAGAAACTTTTGCAGCACTGCTACTATAACCTAAGATGGTGTCGAGTATCAGAGGGGTAGCCGTGTTAGTCTGAATCTGCAAAAGCGACGAGGAGTCCTGTGGCACCTTATAGACTAAGAGTTTGGCTGAGCATACATACAAAAACAAGAAAATCCCTCTGGGGGGAGGAGGGGTTTTGATATCATTTGATCACCTTTCACATACTGGTTGCACAAAGGTTGTTTGGGCCACAGGGATTTTTTCTAGATGCAATAGCCCTTTTAAAATAGGCAAGGAGACCTCAGCCTTGTCTGTAAATCCCAGAATATCAGAAACTAGACATGAGGTGATAGAAATGTAGCCGTGTTAGTCTGGGGTAGCTGAAGCAAAATGCAGGACAATGTAGCACTTTAAAGACTAACAAGATGGTTTATTAGATGATGAGCTTTCGTGGGCCAGACCCACTTCCTCAGATCAAATAGTGGAAGAAAATAGTCACAACCATATATACCAAAGGATACAGTTAAAAAAATGAACACATATGAAAAGGACAAATGTCCTTTTCATATGTGTTCATTTTTTTAACTGTATCCTTTGGTATATATGGTTGTGACTATTTTCTTCCACTATTTGATCTGAGGAAGTGGGTCTGGCCCACGAAAGCTCATCATCTAATAAACCATCTTGTTAGTCTTTAAAGTGCTACATTGTCCTGCATTTTGCTTTAGACATGAGGTCTCCTCCAAAGCTGCCATTGTATGAAGCAATTCATATTCATATGAAGCAATTCAGTTTCACAAACTGGACACTCAGATGGAGATATTGTTATGCTGATGCTGCAATTGGGGGATAAGAGACCAATTTTTTCTCCTTTCCTAGTTCCATAGCCTCCACCTCCAGGCACTCCAGAACACAGAGGAGAGGGGACAACCTCCAGGATCTTGGGAGGCAAAAGGCTGTCCTCCCTTACATTTCTGAATGTTAAATGTACCATTTTAAGAGCACAAAGATTTCTGTAATAATTCATTCCTTAATTTACTGAACAATCCAGATACACTGCACATGTTCCCTGGCCTGTTAAACCTCCTACATCTGATACGCACAGAGCTGGAATTTGAGACAATAGCAATACCTGAACTTTCAGCTCAGTACTCCAGCCTTAAAAACTCTAAAGAGGAAATATTAAATAATCTTTCAGTCAATTTAATTTGAGTCTGCAAATTAAATCCAGATATTTCAGGCCCTGTAAAATAAAACCTGCAATCCTAGATCAAGAACAGTTCTAAGAAACCTCCTCCAAGTTTCCTCACTCTGACACAGGATAGGCTCCCTCCTCCTACTATTCTTGTCAAGTAGTCATTCGTAGTCTCCCAGAGTTTAAGGCCTGAAAGAAACCCATAACTACTTTCTTATAACTGTTGTTCAACATATATTGTTCATGTCAATTCCAAATTAGGTGTTGTGTGCACATTAGCCAAAAGATTTTTCCCCTAGCAGCTAGATGTAAAGTCAGTCTAGGCACTCCCTGGAGTCACAACTCCATGGCATGCAATTTAGTGCGCTGCTGACTCCCCCCACTCCCTAGCTCCTTCTTGCCAGCTACTGCAATAGAGGGGTAAGAAGAAGTGTATTGGAATGGACATGGACAACATGCCTTGAAGAACAAAGTTACAAGAAGGTATGTAACCTCTTTTTTCTTTTAGTGATTGTTCATGTGCATTCCAATTTAGATTATTTCCAAGCTAAGGTTCAGAAGGCAGGGTTGGAGATCTGTAGACATTGTAATACTGATTTTCTAAAGGCCACATCATCCCTGGACTGCTGGGTGATGGCATAGTGGAGAGGGCTCTGCACATTTCCCAAGTGGGGATATGAGTCAGGAAAGCTATTGCTGAGGCATGTGCTTTGGTAGAATCTGCTGAAAATGGTGGTGGAGTTACGCCCACCAGGCTATAACACTCCTTGATGCAGGCTACTATCCAGAAATATCCTGGAATGATACTGGCTGATCCTTCATTGTCTCAACCACTGCTATGAACAATTGAGGGACTCTCTCAAGTTACTACTAGAAGGAATGCTACTTTGAAAGCAAAAATATAGCAAGAAAGTGGTTCAAATGAAGGACCCGTGAATTTAAAGAGGACTAAGTTAAGATCCCAGGGAGGGACCTGTTTACGGACTTGAGGATAAAGTCTGTTGAGACCTTTTAAGAAAAAGGTTACCAGAGGGTTCATAAATACTGAGGAATCTTGAGATCCTGGATGAAACACCAAAATGGCAGCTAGATGCTCTCAATTTCTTGTATTAGTGTCTTTGTTATTTAAAATGCCAAAGACAGTCCAAAATAAGTGGAATGGGGGCGTGCAGTGGGGAGACGCCACTTTGATTTAAATCAAACTGACAATCTCTTCCTTTTTGCCTTGTAGGCCACTTTGAGTGTTTCCTGATGCCCATGAGGACCTGTCTAACCTGCTTTGAACAGGATAGTCCCAGGGGGTTCAACCATGGAGTTTCCATGCTGCAAGATGAAGGGACTCAAGGTTCAGATTGAGTAGGCGGTGCAGTCCTGTGAGTAGATACAGGATTATTGTTAGAATGATTGAATTCTCTACAGACACGTGTAGTCGAGTGGTGTACCAATGTTGATGTGGCCAAGCTGGGGCTATAAAGATGGCCTATGCCTTGGTCCTGTCTGATTTTCACTAGAGGAGTCACTGGAAAAGCATACAGGAACTGATGACTCCAGTGGAGGAGAAATGAGTCCCCTCACGAACCTGGACTATGGCTCTGAAAGGAACAGAACTGGTGACACTTCTTAGTGTGACATGTGAAGAGGTTTATTTGGGGACCACTCATGAGACTGTAAAGAGCAACAGAGATTGTCTGCTCAACAGTCCTGAACACCTTGGAGATATGCAACTTGCAGGGGTATTGAGTGCTCTATACAGAAGTCCCATGGTCTGAGGGCTTCTGACACAGGGGGAAAAGAGCATCCATCACCCTGTTTGCGGATATAAAACACTGTTGTTGTGTTGTCTTAATATCAGAACATAGTGACCTGACAGGTGGGGCCAGAATGCCTGGCACACTAAGGCTATTCTGAGTTCCCTGATATTTATATGGAGAGCTAGGGTGGTGGGAGACCAAAGGCTTCAAGTTCTGAGATCTCCTAGTTGGGCTCTCCACACCCAGTCTGATGCACCCATCACTAGAGACTGTAAAGGCATTGCAAATGGCAAACTTGCTGTTGGCTGATCCACCAGAGGAGGGAATCCAAAACTTTCAGGGTTAGCATTAATAGTCACAGGACGGGCAATAGACTGAAACTAACCATATTTGTAGCTGTCTTACACATAGTCTCACATATATTACCATCTATGCACAGGAGGTCATATGGCCCAAGAGTCCTGCCTGTAGTTGTAGGGAAACCAATGACAGACTGAATAATGGACACCATTGTTTGAAACCATTCCACAGGGAGATAGGCCCTAAGTTGGCTCGAGTCCAGAACAGCTGCAATAAACTCTATCCTCTGGACTGGGAGGAGAGTGGATTTGGACTTACTGATAAGAAGGTCTAGATTGTCAAATATGCTCCTGATGAATGCCATGTGGGCCTCTGAGACATGGCTTGGCTGTTGATGAGCCAGTCGTCCAGGTAAGGAAAAATGTGAACTCCATGTCTATGGAGGAAGGCCACGTACCTCGTAAAAAAAAACCTCAGGGCTGATAAAAAGCCAAAGGGAAGGACTATAAATTGGTCATGTTTGTTGTCTACTACAAATCTAAGATATTTGCTGAGGAGTTGATAAACCGAGATGTGGAAGTGTGCATCTCAAGATGAGGGCAACATACGAGTCCCTCAGATCCTGGGAAGGAATTATAGAAGCCAGGGAGACCATGCAGAATTTTATCTTTATGGGTTTTTTGAGTTCCCACATTTATAAGATGGGCTGGCGCACCCCCCCCCCCTTGTAATTTAGTAAGTATCAGGAGCAGAATCCTGATTCCCTTCTGCACAGAGAAACCTCCTCTATTGCCCGTAGAGGTAGGAGCATGTGCACGTCCTGAAAAAGGACCTGCTTGTGAGAATGAGTGAGGTGGATGGGAGGGAAGAAAACGGAATGGAGTATACCCTTTTTACTGTGCACATTATGAGGAAGTTACTCACCTTGGTGCAGTAACGATGGTTCTTCGAAATGTGTGTACCCTTTATTGAATAAAAACATCCTGAGCCTCATCTCCCTATCGCACCGAGCTCTCACTGAATTTTGCACAGTGCGTGCACTTACCAACAGTGGAGCACCCACGGGGACCCTACTCGAAGAAGACCCAATGATCAGAAGTTATTCGGGACCATGCATGGTAGAAAGGAGACACATTATGAAGAAAAAAAGGCAAGATGGGTTGGATCCAAGGAAGCAACCTCAACCATACTTCAAAACTACTGCTTATGAGTTGATGAGGGTTTTGACTGGTTGGTACCTTGTCCCGATGGCAGCTGTTGGCACTATTTCTATTCCTTCTGCTAGGGTTCTCTTGGCATCCCTGAGGAGAGTGACTGCCCTGGAGGTATAAAATGCCTGCAATGAACGGCTAGGGTATGGAGACCTAGTGTTCTAAGGGTTGCGCTAGAATTCTGTAGATTATGAGTCTTGTGTCTGTTTTCTTCAAAGAAAGGGATATACCCTCAAAGAGAAGGTCCTGTATTGTGTGTTGGACCTCACAAAGGTAGGCCCAAAATCTTTAGCCAGGCCCTTCTTCTCATGCCAATACCAGTGGCCTTGACCCACGTGACTGGCATCTGCAGCATCTAAAGCAGCCTGTAGGGACACCCTGAAGACTCCCTTCTTCCAATGTTGCCAAGAATTCAGCCCAGGAATCCTGAGGGAGCAGTTTTATAAATTTTGACAGCACTACAGGTATTAAAGCCAGCACTTGCTGGTTAGCAATGTGGGAGTTGAGGATGCCCTGTAGCATAGACCTTCCTGTCATAAAGGTCCAAACATTTTGCCTCACTGTTTTCTGCGGAAGGGTTCTGAAGATCTTGGTTAGCTGCATTGGTCAGCCCAGTGGTTAGCTGCATTGACTAGTAGGGAATGTGGGTAGGGTGAGAATATAGGAGTTCGGATACATAAGAACGGCCATACTGGGTCAGACCAAAGGTCCATCTAGCCCAGTAGCCTGTCTGCCGACAGTGGCAAACAAACCAAACAGACAAACACAACCTTAGCACACAGCAAATAACACCCCCACACACAAACACACACTACAGACAGCCACTTACCACAAGGTTCCCCAGGGAGGTTGTGGAATCCCAATCTCTGGAGATATTTAAGAGTAGGTGTGACGGCGCGTTGGGGTTCGTGCCATTATGCACCCCCATAATGGCACGAACAGACTCCACCAGCCAGTAGAATAGAGGTGGTTTATTGCTTCTTCAGGATACAGCACAGATGTCATCAGGTTACAGGGTAGGCCTAGGATGCCTCAGCCCCCCTTGATATGGGAGGGGGTCTTGGCTTCTAAACCCCCCAGCCTGTTGCTGAGGCTGCTTCCTCCATCCTCCCAGACAAACTAACCTAACTCTCCTCCAGCCCTGCCCCCCAGCCAGGGCAGCATCCACCTTCCTTTGTTTCTCTCCATGGGGGTTAGCTGGTCAGACAGGTTGAGACACCCTCTTTGCATAATGACTCATCGCCTGTCTTGCTCCATGGTGCTACAGACAGTGGCCAGTGAGTTAGCAAGTTACCCCCCACTACGTCACAAGGTTAGATAAATGTCTATCAGGGATGGTCTAGACAGTATTTGGTCCTGCCATGAGGGCACGAGACTGGACTCGATGACCTCTCGAGGTCCCTTCCAGTCCTAGTATTCTAAGATTTACTCCTCTTTTACCTGGAGAACTCCCTCTCCAAACTCCATTAGCTGCTCCTGTTCGCAAGTTCCCTGGTCATACCTTCACTGGGATGAAGTATCACCTCTTATTGGCTGGTGTCTGGCATAGTTTTAGTCTATTCTGAACATTACTGAATGAGAGGCAAGGCTATGCATCCTAGGGTAGAGGAAGAGAAGCTGTCTACAACAAAGTCAACATCCTTTACAACCACCTAGGCTTGGATGTTAAGGCCCTGGACCACTCTTCTGAAAAGTTGTTGGAGGGCTTTATAATCAGACAATACACGGACAGGGGTTGATCCCACTAGTGTCTCATCTGGAGAGGAAAAGGTGCTGATTATAGGCCAGAGCTCCGGATTAACAGGACTCATCAAGGTAGGCAGTAGTGTAGTTATTCAGGAGGACGGTCAGGATTTACTGCTGAGGTGTCCTCACAGGTTTCTGGCTCCAGTGATTGTAGCCAAACAGGCCCCCCCTGTCACATCCATCTTGTTTGCCCCTCTGAGGTGCATATATACAGGGCAGAGAAGGAGCAATAAAAATCAGCATAGCCTTTGAAGCCTCAATGCGAGGCCAGGTTATGCTGGCTCATCTGACCCTGGGTAAGCTGAAAACCTAGCTATAAGAAAGATATTTTGGCCTTGGAAAGGGTTCAGAAAAGGGCAACTAAAATGATTAGGGGTTTGGAACGGGTCCCATATGAGGAGAGGTTAAAGCGACTGGGACTTTTCAGTTTAGAAAAGAGGAGGCTGAGGGGGGGGATATAATAGAGGTCTATAAAATCATGAGTGGTGTGGAGAGGGCGGATAAAGAAAAGTTATTTATTAGTTCCCTAAATAGAAGAACTAGAGGACACCAAATGAAATTAATGAGGAGCAGGTTTAAAACTAATAAAAGAAAGTTCTTCTTCATACAGTGTGTAGTCAACCTGTGGAACTCCTTGCCAGAGGAGGCTGTGAAGGTTAGGACTATAATAGAGTTTAAAGAGAAGCTAGATAATTTCATGGAGGTTAGGTCCATAAAAGGCTATTAGCCAGGGGATAAAATGGTGTCCTTGGCCTCTGTCTGTCAGAGGCTGGAGCGGGATGGCAGGAGACAAATCGCTTGATCATTGTCTTCGGTCCACCCTCTCTAAGGCACCTGTTGCTGGCCACTGTCGGCAGACAGGATACTGAGCTAGATGGACCTTTGGTCTGACCCAGTACGGCCATTCTTATGTTCTTATATAACGATTAAGGCAATAAACTGACCTCGAGACTAGGTGCCAGCCAGGGCAGTTCTCGCATATTGATATGATCACACACAGTCGTCCCTGGGAGAAAAATCTCCCACTGAAAAAAGAATGCCCAGTACTCCCAATTTAGTTCTCTCTTACAAGTGTAAATTAAGTTCATAACTCCCTTGTAAAAACTGGCATCACAAAGACAGACCAGCACCATTTGGCATCACAAATAAAAAAGAGAAATACATGACCCCATGGGTATAAAAATAGGTCCATGGGTATAAAAATGGGTCACTGAGCGTCAATCTACCATCTATCTGCTGGTCGGGTTCGGTGATTGACCTCCCGAGGTCCATGGGGATGCCCACCTCGTATTTTCGTCTTTCCAAGGAATTGAGAGACTGATGCTGGCCTGACAAGCTGGGACCGAGCAACGCAGAAGGGGGTAAAAATTTTGTTTGTGCATGCATAAAATAGAGCTCTTTAAAAATTAAGCTGTCACTTGGTACCATTATTTTCTATCTTCCTATGTAACAATAAAATCTGTATTTGCTAGCAGTTAAAAAAAATAGAGCAATAGCCATTGTAACCATATGATTTATAAGCTTCTTTAATAAACTTGTAAGGGTATGTCTACACTACCACCCTAGTTCGAACTAGGGTGGTTAATGTAGTTATTCGAAGTTGCAAATGACGCCCGGGATTTAAGTATCCTGAGCTTCATTTGCATCTTGCCGGGCGCCGCCATTTTTAAATCCCCGTTAGTGCGGACTCCGTGCCCGCGGCTACACGCGGCACGGAGTAGGTAGTTTGAATTAGAAAGCCTAATCCCGGGCTTTATTTGCAACTTCGAATGACTACATTAACCACTCTAGTTCGAACTAGGGTGGTAGTGTAGACACACCCTAACAGTTTAAGCTTTAACCTAACTCCTTCAGTTGCTGTAACAAAACCAAGCACAATTTAAAAAGAACTTCAGCCGGTCATAAGGAACAGGTATAGAGAGAGCCTGGTCGTTTGGATCGTGTCGCTTCCAGGGGACAGATCCGTAGGGGTATCTCTCAGCCTTCCCTAGGCTGCCCGCTGCAAAGGGATCCTGTATCCTAGCAGTTAAAATCTGAAATGTAATAAGCTCTTCCTATAAACCTTGGGGCGTCTGTCAGCCTGTTGGCTGCCCTCCGTGAAGAGATCCCAATCCTAGCGGTCAAAGACACGGACGTTAAACTTCTCGGGGCGCCCTTCTTCCTCCCAGGCTGCCCGCTGCGACGGGACCTTGCGTCCCAGCAGTTGAAAACTTGGGTGTAGCGCGCGCGCACACACACGCACACACACACACACACCCCCCCGACCATCGGCTGACAGTGATGATGTTAACCATTGAGCGTGTGTGCTCAATGATGTGTGCTGTGTAGTCTTGTGCACTAAGGCTATGTCTAGACTATGCTCAAGTGCCAAAAGAGGATATGCAAATTCTGCAGGAATTTGCATATCTTCTTCCAATCTCACTTTTGAAAGCAGAGCTTTTGAAAGTGAAAGTAGTCAGGACATGGTTTTTTCAGTAACCCGCCCTCTTTCGAAAAGCCACTCTTCCACGGCTTTTTGAAAAGGGAGGGTTGCCAAAAAAGCTGCGTCCAACTACTTTCACTTTTGAAAGCTCTGCTTTCGAAAGATATGCAAATTCCCATGAATTTGCAAGAGAGCCCCCAAAGACCACAAACCAGATAAGGATCAAAGGTGCCAGGACAGGTTTATTGTAAAGTGAAGTACAGTAATCGTTGTCAGTAGACTCTACTGAACCACTACACATATGTACTTGCCACAATGGAACGACTTGGTTAGTGGGAAATTTCCACTGCCCCCTAAGTCATCCAAAGATTGTCCCCCCCAAGACACCACCTTATATACAGGCACATCAAATCACACCTCACTGCTAATGTTGTCAGGTCATCACCCTCTGATGCTACTTATACCCCACCCATCACCCTGTACCCCGTGGTTTGATTAGATAATCTCTATCCATCATGCTGTCGTTTTATACCCTTTCCTGAACCTGAGTCTGTATCTGTGAGGAGTGGGTACCAAGGTCTTTTTTAAATGAACTAGTGATATCATGTGTTTTCTACTTATGACCAGTACCAATTATTGTTCTGCAACTGGACCTATTACCAATTATACAGTGAAACTCCAATAGTCCGGCACTCCTGATAGTCCGGCATCAAAATGGCAAGAGCCTAGTGAGTGAGCTTTGGCAAAAAGAGTCACAAGGTAACAGCGGCAGCAGCTGAACTGAGCAAAAAGGGTAAAAAAAGGCTTAAAAACTAAAACATTACAGTATACTGTATACACTATGTACAATAAAAAGGGTTAAGAACACTTTATATACAGTGTGTAAATAAAAATAAAACCATCTTATAGTACCTCCTGATAGTCCGGCATATTTGATAATCTGGCACCACCTAGTTCCCATCAGTTCTGGATTATCGGAAGTCTACTGTAGTGTTTTCTACTCTCACCCCTGCTTGTGCCAAGTTCTGAGAGCTGGTGCCTGCTTCTTGCTCCTAGCTTAGCCATGTTTTGTCCATTGATAGCTAGACCTCAGGCCAGGCCTATGCAGCATTGGCTTATGTTTTAGCACTTCACCTAAGGTTACTGATAATGCCAAGGGAGGTGCTGAAGGTGTTGATGTCAGCATCGGTATGATGGTCAATACTGGCACCTGCATCAGGACTGTAGCCAGAATAGGTGCCATCTTTGCCAATGGTATTGGCACCAAGAAGACCGGAATTGGTGCCAATGTTGCAGATAGGGCCGGGGCTGTGAGTATTTGAAGTGCTAGGCCTGGTTACAGCCCCCACATTAAGGCTGGTATCTGCACTGAATGAGCTGACAAATCCATTTTGTGCACTGTGCTTGAAGTCAACTGTACCCATAGCAGGATAAAGGTGGCCAATGCTACTGATGATGCCCTAGAACAATGGCTCTGAATTCAATGGAAACCCCAAGGCATCCAAAAGGGTCACTGGTTAGGCAGTTGCTACTGTGCAGCCCACTGTGTAATGTAATGGCGCCATTCCCAGGTGGAAGATAACCACTTGCTGGGGCTTCAGTGGATCTGCCTGAGTCCCATTCAGAGGTATCTGTACAAGACAGCCAAGGAGGAGCTGAAGTGATTATTCACTTCTTGGATCTCATTACAGCGTTGGGGACCAGTGTGATGGCAAGGGAGAGCACTGAGCCATCGTTGCAGGTTTGCCTCTCAACTGCACCCTCAGCAGAGCTGATGCTGGGGAGAAGGGAGTAGTGTTGTACATTAAGTCCTGGGCTGCATGGAAGGTCTGAGGCGTGGAAGGCACAATGATATCGCTGGGAGTCTCTGGAGAACTGGCAGGAGGGAGGGTATTCAGTCCTTAGCTTTTCTCCAGGTCAAGAGGTGATTCCATAGCCTAGTGGTGCTGCTCAGGTCTCACTGGTGGTGCATCCTTAGTCATGGAGGACTTGGAAGTGGGAGATCTCCCTCTGTCAGGTCTCCTTTTATGGCACTGGCAATGAGTGCTCAGAAACGAACCCGCCAGATACCTTAGGTTGGGTTGACTCTGTCGGAACGCTACACACCAAGAAAGATGCGTTTGGTGCCGATTCAGCTGGTGCACAGTCTGGTTGGGGCTGTAGTGCTGCTTCCGTGAGGAGAACCTTCAATTGCTGATCTCTATGCAGTGATCCTTTTGCTGACCTTTCCAAACACTTCAGGCAAGAAACAGGGAGATCACTTCTGGACATATGTTTGCCACAGGAGGCACAGGTTTTCAATTAACCTCTCCCCAAAAAACCTAAGTATTTACTACAACTGTAACTATGAACTATTAAAACTAACAACTACAACTATTTAACTATAAACCAGCTAGGTAACAGGAATAATAGAGAAGCTACTGCACTTACTTTCTCTTCTGGGCTTATTTAGTCTACAAATCCCTCAGCCTCTCCTCACAAGTCATGTGCTCCAGTTCCTTAATCATTTTTGTTGCCCTCTACTGGACTCTCTCCAATGTGTCCAAATCCTTTCTGTAACGCCAGGGGAGGGGAAGGAGAGGAGGGAGAACAGAATTGGGCTCAATATTCCATATGTGGCTTCACCAATGCCAAATAAAGGGGAGTAATCTTTTCCCTAAATCTGCTGGAAATGTTCCTACTAATGCACCCCAATATGCTGTGAGCCTTCTTGGCTACACTGGCACACTGCTGACTGATATCCAGCTTCTCAGCTACTGTAATGCCCAGGTCCTTTCTGAAGAACTGCTGCTTAGCCAGTTGTTCCCCAGCCAGTAGCACTGCTTAGGATTCTTCCATCCCAGGTGTAGGACTATGTGCTTGTCCTTGAGCCTCCATCAGATTCCTTTTCGCCTGATCCTCTAATTTGTCTAGATCTATCCCAACCCCCCAACTTATTGATCTCTCCCCCCTAGCTTAGTGTCATCCACTCACTTGCTGAGAGTGCAATCCATCCCCTACACCAGGTCATTAATAAAGACATTCAACAACCCAACCTGGCCCCAAAAACGATCCCTAGGGCACTCCACTTGATATCGATAGCTCTGTGTCTGGTTGGCAGTAGGTAACTATTCAGTGAGCCCAACAATCTAGCCAGCTTCCTATCCCCTGTACAGTCCATTTATCCAATTCATACTTCCTTAACTTGTTGGCAAGAATACTGTGGAAAACCATATCACAAAAGCTTTGCTAAAGTCAAGGTATATCACATCCACCACATTCCCCATGTCCACTGGGCCAGTTACCTTGTCATAGAAGGCAATCAGGTTGGTCAGGCAGGACTTGCCCTTGGTGAATCCATGTTGACTATTCCTGATTACTTTCCTCTCTTCCAAGTGCTTCAAAATGGATTCCTTGAGGATCCCCTCAATGATATTTCCAGTCAGCCTCACTTCAGTCTCTGTCCAGTCTAATTCCCTGGGTTCTCCTTTTTCCCTTTTTAAAAGATGGGCACTAAGTTTGCGTTTTTCCAATCATCCAGGATGTCTCCTGATTGCCATGAGTTTTCAAAGATATTCGCAAATACATAAAATAAAAATATGAAACTGCTGCAAAAAAGGCATGTGGGTTTGTTGTGGGCATCGTGCCTCTGAAGCCCCTTAAGTGGTGCTCAACATTGCACGTGTACCTGTTTGGGAACGGGGGAAGGCTATGCCTCCCATCCCATAACCAGGGTTCACCAAACTGCGGCGAGCCCGGCTCGCCAGCCGCGCGGTTTGGCGCGCTGCGCATGCGCAGACCATGCTGCACATACTGCGCTGCAAGGCTGTGCCGACCGCAGTGCACGGCTGTGCCAGCTTGTAATCTACTCGACACAGGCCATAACTTATCCCAAACTGTAGGGTCTGGTGGCACTAAGTCAATAACAATGTCCTCCTACCACCGAACAGTGTGGCGGCCCATCAGCCAGAGTCAACAACAATGCCCCCTTTCCGTAGGACAGCTTGGCCTAGCAGCAAGACTCAACAGCAATGCAGGGCAGTGCAGCCTGATAGCCAGAATCAATGGTGATGGAATTGGTTAGGATGGGATAGGAGGACCACTCCACCAGAACCCTATCAGCAATGGAGTGGTCGACCACTAGCTCGGGGAGAATCCCACCAAAATGTGCCATGAACCTGGGGTATGACTCCCTTCCATGGGCTACTTCCTATCAGTCTCTCCAGTGCACTCTGCCCTGGCTCTTCCCTCCAGACTAAAGCTTCTGTTGCAGTTCCCCACTGACTGGCCTCTGCATCTTGGACTGTGTGTCACGCCTCCTCTGGTGCTCCTGCAGCACCTCCTTCCTCAACAGCAGTCAGCCCAGACTGAGCTGCGCCACAGGCCTCCATCTAGAACATGATCATCAGGGCTGTGGAGGGTGGGACCTCCTCAGCTAAGTGGACAGGGTTAACCCTCATAGCTACAGTGCAGGGTTGGTACACCCTGCCACAGAATTACATAAAAAGAGATTGTTCATTCTATTTTCTCTGGGGAGTTATGTAATTAAAAAGGACCAGAGTATACCAAAAAGTAATTGTGTCAAAACAGATTGCTATGGGAACAAGGGACAAGATTCTTCTGGTTGCAGACCCTAGTGCTGATTCAACACTAGAAACTGGGGTGGGGAGAAAACACCTGCCATGGTTACAAGTTTTTTTAAAGACCATCTTTGGGAATATTTTCAAGGAATTCCCATACCTTTTGAAGACAATCATGCCTAATGTAAACAGCACAACGGATAGTCAACACTGAAAGTGCATTACGAAAAATGCTGTGCAGAAGGTAATGACTTTGTTCAGACCTTCAATCTGTATCAAATGCTTTCAGGGCTTATTTTTGCACCATTCTTATGGACTGTTTACCATGCTAGTAAATGATAACTAAGATCTCTCCTACTTTCATTCTACCTACCACTGTTTACATAATAACATTAAACAGTTTTACAGGGAAAAAAGACAAGTACTTACCTTGTAACTGTTGTTCTTCGAGATGTGTTCCTCATGTCCACTACATGTAGGTGTTTGTACACCGAGTGCACTCATTGTTGAAAGTTTCTCTTAGCAGCATCCCGTTGGACCAGCAGGGGAGTTCCTGGAGTGGTGCTGCTATACCAGCTAATATATACCCCTGCTGGTCCTCCACCCACTTGATTCCTTTTTAATAGACTACTCTGAAGAAGGAGAAGTGGGTGGGATTTGGAATGGACATGAACAACACATCTTGAAGAACATGCTGTTCTTGTAACATCTCGAAGAACAATTACAGAGGTAAGTAACCATCTTTTCGAGTGATTGCTCATGTCCATTCCATGTCGGTGACTCCAAAGCAGAAACCCTAGGAGGCGGGTTTGGAGTTCTAGCTTTCCACTGATGTAAGAACAGCCTTAGCCAGGGCTGCGTCCTCTTTAGCCTGATTAGCCAGCACATAGTAATTGGCAGAAGTGTTGAAGAAAGACCACGTGGTGGCCTTACAGATGTCCAAGAGATGGACCTGAGCTACAAACGCTGTAGAGGCGGCCCATGCCCTAGTAGAGTTGGCAGTGAGGAGAGGGGCTGGCACCCTGGCCAGTCCGTAGCACTCCCTAATACAAGTCATGATCCAGGATGAGATCCTTTGCGCAGAGACCAGCTGCCCCGTCAGTCATTCTGCAGTTGCTACAAAGAGCTGCGGAGACTTAGGGAAGGGCTTTGTTCTTTCTAAATAAAAAGCTAAAGCTCTCCTGACATCTAAGGTATGCAATGCCTGTTCTCTACCCAATGCATGGAGTTTGAGGTAAAAAACTGGGAGGAAAATTTCCTGAGACATATGGAAGTTAGACACCACCTTAGGAAGGAAGGCAGGGTGGGGGGTGTAACCTGCCCTTGTCTTTGAAGAAAACTGTCTATGAGAGGATACAAAATAAGGACCCTCAATTCGGACATGCACCTGGCTGATGTGATAGCCCCCAAAAAGGATACCTTCTAAGAAAAGTGCATCAGCGAGCAAGTAGCCAGGGATTCAAACGGAGATTCCATAAGCTCAGACAGGACTAGATTGAGGTCTGACTGAGGGATGGGCTGAGCTGACAGACATGCGGGTAAAGCCTGTCCAGGCCTTTCAAAAACCTAAACAACAAATAGTCTTGCAGCACTAGTCTAAGATGCCGCAAGACTATTTGTTGTTTAAGTTTTTCCAGTTACAGATAACTTGGCTACCCCTCTGAAAACCTATTAATCACTGGATCCGCAAGGAGCGTATTACCCCGGGAGCCTGGGTGAAAGGTGGAAATAGCCACCAGGTACACCCTAATGTAGGAGGCGGAGAACCCCTGTAGCCTGAAATCTAGAAGGCGGAGAACTCCTGTAGCCTGAAATCTAGAAGGCAGTCCAGGACCCATGGGACCTGGGCATCCATGGGTGATACCCCATCCCAAGTAGCCCAAGCAGAGAAGGGCTTCCACTTAGCCAGCTAAGTAGCCCTGTCTAGTAGGAAACCTTCTACTACTTAGCAAGACCTCCTGTACACACTCCAAGCACTGCAGCTCTGCTGCTGTCAGCCATGGAGCTTCCACGTCATCAGATGCATGGATTACAGGTTCAGGTGTAATACGGTCTGCGTCCTGCGGGAGAGCGAATGGCCTCTTGCAGGACAGGCTCAAGAGAATCAGGCAATGAGAATCAGGGACACTCTGAACTCTCAAACCCGCAGAAGCACCTTGTGGAGTAGCAGGAATGTGTAAAGCAGGCTCTCGGGCTAGGAAATGAGTAGCGAGTCTCCCAGGGAGCCCCGCCCCTACCCCATAAGGGAGCAGAAACTCAGGCACTTCTTGTTCTAATGGGTGGGGAAACAGGTCCAGAAGGGGAAATACCCACCTGTGGAAAATTCAAAGGACCGCATCCTCTCTAATACACCACTCACGGCCAGAGAAGGACCTGCTGAACTGGTCCACTAGAGTGTTCTGGGACCACAAGAGACAGGAGGCAACCAGGTGAATATCTGCCCCAATGCATAGTTCCCATAACTGAAGGGCTTCCCAACACAGGGGAGGGGATCGGGCCCTGCCCTGCCTGTTGATGAGACCGCTGATGTGTTGTCAGAATGAATGAGGACCACCCTGCCCCTGAGCTGAGGGAGGAAAACCACAAAGGCAAGACAGACTGCCCATAGCTCTCTGATATGACATGCAGGGAGAGACTGTCCCAGGACCACATACCTTGCATCCGCATGTCTCTGATATGGGCCCACCAACCGGTGTCCAATGAGTCCGTCACTAGCCAGAGGATCGGCAGAGGCCTGGAGAACGTAACTCCAGTGCAGACCACCTCCTCCTAGGTCCACCAGTCCAGGAAGCAAAGCACACTGGGGGGCGGGGAGGAACTCACCACTCTGTACCATGGGTGGAAGGACAGGTGGTGGGCTCACGCCAGCCACATTTGCAGTGGACACATGTGGAGCCTGGTGTGTTGGATGACATAGGGCTGATGGCCGCGTGCACTTAGGAGGCCCATGCAAGCCCTGGCCATGGTCATTGGGAACACCTGCAGGCCCTAGATGGCTGCTTTGATTACCAGAAAATAGAGGACCTGGATAAGGAAGCCCTGGCTGACAGAATCTAGGCTTGCACCCAAAACTGTATCACCTGGGTGAGGACAAGGGTCAACATGGACACATTCAGGAGCAGTTCCAATAGGTCTTGCACCAGAGTGATGTGAGCCCACACGTGGTCAGAGGAATGGCCTTGAAGAAGCCAGTCGTCCAGGTAGGGAACACCCGGACATCATTTTCCTCAGGGCAACAGCCTCGCAGTACATGGAAAGGCCAAAAGGGAGGGCCATAAACTGATAGTGGTTCTGGCCCACAGTAAAGCAGAGGAACCACTTGTGGTGTGGTAAAACAGAAATATGAAAAGTTCTCTCAGATTGAGGGCAGTGTACCAGTCTCCGATACTCAGAGAGGGGATGACAGACACCAGTCACTATCTTGAACTTGGCTTTGGCAATAAAGGCATTGAGGTCCCTGAGGTTCAGGATGGACTGGAACCCACCCCTGGCTTTGTGAACCAGGAAGTACTGGGAATAGAAGCCCCTGCCCAAGAACCCTTGTGGAACTGCTTTGGACACCCCTAGAGTCAGGAGCTGATGAACCTTCTCCTGAAGGAGATGTTTGTGAGAGGGGTCCCTGAAGAGGGATGGGACAGGGGTGGAGGGTAGAAAGGAAGGGAATGGTGTACCTCCTTCCTACAGTTTCTAAGACCCATCAGTCTGAGGTAACAGATTCCCAGGCCTAGCAGAAAGGGAACAAGCAACCCCTGAAAAAAAGGGTTGAGTTTGGTAAGCTGTCTTCAGGCATACCCTCAAAACCCTTGGCAGGGCCCTGGGGGCTTGTTGGATGGGCTCAGACCCTGGTCCTGGGCCAGCTGAGGACGGCGTCTGCCATTCCTCCCATTGCAGTTTCTACTGAGATGATAGGAGAAGTCCATGTGCGTGCCCTGTTGGGAGGACCTAGAGATATGCTTGCCTGACAGAAACCATTGTTGGGTAGCAAGTGTATGTATACCCAGGGACTTTAAGGTGGCCCTGGTATCCTTGAGACCATACAGATGCTGGTGGGTCAGCTTGGAGAAGAGGAACAGGTCCTCAAAAGTGAGGTCCTGTGTCATGTTCTGGGCCTCCAGACCCCTGCAGCCAGGAGCTGACACATATAAACAAGCCCTGTGGCCATAGTACAAGCAGCTGCATTGGCCATATCCAGGACAGCCTGGAGGGCAGAGCAAGAGAAAAAGCATGTTCCAAAAACCGTCAAGAGCGGTAAGAAATTATCAAGGAGATGGAGGGCCTGCAGGGGTATATATTAGCTGATATAGCAGTGCCACTCAAGGGGGCTCCCCTGCAGGTCCAAAGGGAAAACTGCTAAGAGAAAAACTTCTGACAACGCATGCATGCAGCGCGTGCACATCTACATGGAATGGACATGAGCAATCACTCGAAGAAGAAACTAACAACAGATTATAAGAATTATTTAAATCGGTTTAAACCCTTATCTCTCTTGCATTTACCATACAGCATGGAATTTTATTTTTAAATATTAAAATTCATAAATGCCTAATAAAACCCCACTTTTAAAAAAGAAATCTCTACCTAGGATATTTGGTTATATTGAGCACCAAAATATAATTACCGCAGACCAAGAGCAACAGTAAAAATCATAGAATCATAGGGCTGAAAGGAACCTCAAGAGGTTGTCAAGTTCAATCCCCTGCTCTCATGGTAGGACCAAGCACCATATAGGCCAGGGCCATGCAATATGCAGCCTTCCGTACAGTTTGGTTTGGGTTTCCATGAGGCTCACAACAGCCCACAGGTGGGAGCCAAAACAAAAAAGTAGTCAATATAATGGTCTTCTGTTGATATGCGTTTTAGTAGTTAAATTCCTGGACTGTCATTGCTCATTAAAAGTGCTGTCATATAGGTGGAAATCAGGTAAATATTGAATTTTATTAATAGCAGCAGAACTGACTTAAATGGGGCCTTAATCTTTGTATTCATGCCTGTCAGTGTGAAAAGCTATTTGTATATATATGCAACCACACTTAAGTTGCAGCCTTCATCATGTGCTGTGAGTATCATTGTGGACCCCGGGGCTTCCAAAGTTGAGTAGCCCTGATCTAGGCTATCACAGACAGGTGTCTGTCCAACCTGCTCTTGAACATCTCCAGTGATGGAGATTTCATAATCTTGCTAGGCGATTTATTCCAGTGCTTAATCACCCTGACAGGAAGTTTTTCCTAATATCCAACTAAAATATCCCATGATGCAATTTAAGTCCATTGATTCTTATCCTATCAGAGGTAAAGAATAATAATTTTTCAACCTCCTCCTTGTAACAGTCTTCCAGATATTTTCAAGCTGTTATGTCACCTCTGTCTTCTCTTTTCCAAACTAAACAAACCCAGTTTGTTCAATCTTCCCTCATAGATCATGTTTCCTAGACCTTTAAACGTGTAGAATTATAACTGATAAAATATTCCCACAACAAGCTAACATGACAATTATATAAATGCATTTTGAAAGTCATAAATTTGAGATTTGGGTTGATTTATGTTGCTAATGCTTAATTTACACATTTTCTTAAAGCAGGACACTGATTAAAAACTGAGTGAATTAAAAAAAAAAAACACAACCACACACTTATTTTCTTTCTAAGTCCAGATAGACTTAAGTTATGAATAACCATCAACTGCAAGCACTACAACTTGAGAGCCATCTGCTGGTATCACCAGTAGCACTGCAATTAAACACATACTACAGTAAAACCTGTATCAAAACATCAAAGTTCATCATCCAGTTAGGGATGTAAATGGTTAACCAGTTAGCCGGTAACATCATCCTTGACAGGTGATGCTTACAAGGGATGTTAGTTACCGAGTAATTGAATAATCGTGTAACCACATCAAAACTCAGTAGTTACATTACTACCACTCCACACTGCTGCCTTTCTCTCTCTGAGGCAGCAATATAGGGGGTGGCAGATGGGCAGGCAAATCGGGTGCTCGGGGGGACCTGGGAATCCATGTAGTCGAGAAGACTAACTGGTGAGCCCAGGTTTATTGTGTAGTTGTCTACACGTTGACACGCAGGTGCGCAGAAGGCAAGGAGCCTGATGGAAGCTCCTGCTGAGCTGCAGGACAGTGGCAGGATGGATCTGGAAGTTTGGTGAGGCTTGCATTTTGCCCACCCAACCCTGTTCTAGACCATCCCTAACCGATATTTCTCTACCTTGTTCTTAAAAAGCTCTAATGATGGAAATTCCACAACCATTGTTCCCTGAAAGGTGAGCATTTGGAGCAGACACCCAGGAGAAATTCAAAAGCCACCCAGCTGATTATCAAAGCACCCACAGCAGACAGCATGTGTGCTGCACGTATGCCTTGATGCACATAAAATTTATTCCACACATGGATGAAAAAAATTAGAGAACACATTGTCTACAATCTTCCTAGGCAATTTCCAGTAGTTAACCACCCTGACAGGAAGTTTTTCCTGATGTCAAACCTAAACCTCCCTTCCTACATTTTATGCCCATTGCATCTTGAACTATTCTCAGAGTTTAATTAGAACAAATTTTCTCCCTCTTTCATTTAACAACCTTTTATGTACTTGAAAGATGCTGTCTGTTTCCATTTTCCCAGACTAAACAAACTCTACTTTTTAATCTACCACATAGCTCAGGTTTCTGCCACGTGTTTCTTGAATTGTGGTGCCTAGAACTGAACACACTCCACATACTCCATACTTATTTAGGCCTCAACTGGCGTAGAGTGGAAGAATCACTCGTGTGTCCTGCTAACATCCCAGAATGGTTTTCTTTTTCAGGGGGAGGGGGAGAAAAGGGAGGAAGGGGGATGCGGGCAGGAGAGTGCATGCACAAAAACAGTTACATAGTTGACTCAGTTAGCTTGTGATCATTACATCCCTGATTCATTTCTGCATTACTCTTTCAATTGGCATATTTATAAAATGGGAAATGACTGCCGAGGATTGTTCCTTCTTAAATGGACTACTTTGCATTTGTCCTTATTGAATTTCACCTTATATACTTCAGACCATTGCTGCAATTTGTCCAGATCATTTTGAATTTTAATCCTATCCTCCAAGCCCTCCCAGCTTCATATTATCTGCAACTAGGGATGTAAAAACCCCACAAAAATAGGTAACTAGGCTCCAACCCTGCCACAGGTGCTGCTCCAATTAATTGGTTACGCAGCAAGCATGCCGATAAGGCTTATGCTTACCGGGTAACTAGTTAACCAGGTAGCCTTTTACATCCCTACTTACCAAACTCTCAGTCCACTTTGGTAAATTTCAGATTCATAGGACTTTAAAAATGTTCCATGATTTCAGTTATTTAAAACTAACATTTCATGGTGCTGTAATTGTAGGCATCCTGGCTCTTAAGAGAGTTGTGGGGTAGTCAGTTATTGTAAAGGGGATGGGGTTTACTAGTACTACTCTTACTTCTACGCTGCTGCTGGCTTCAGCTCTGCCTTCAGAGCTGGGAAGCTAGGGTGTGGTGGCTGCTGGCCAGAAGCCCAGCTCTGAACGCAGAACTGCCACCACCAGCATCACAGAACCAAAGATAGCATGGTATGGTATTGCCACCCTTACTTCTGCTGGCAGGGTGCTGCCTTCAGAGCTATGAATCTGACCAACAGCCACCACTTTCTGGTTACCAAGCTCTGAAGACAGCACAGAAAAGTGACAATTCTGCAAACCCCTTAAATCACAGAATCATAGTATAATAGGACTGGAAGGGACCTCAAGAGGTCATCGAGTCCAGCCCCCCGCCCTCAAGGCAGGACCACGCTCCGTCTACACCATCCCTGACAGATGTCTATCTAACCTGTTCTTAAATATCTCCAGAGAGGGAGATTCCACCACCTCCCTTGGCAATTTATTCCAATATTTGACCACCCTGACAGTTAGGAATTTTTTCCTAATGGCCAATCTAAACCTCCCCTGCTGCACTTTAAGCCCATTACTCCTTGTCCTGTCCTCAGAAACCAAGAGGAACAAATTTTCTCCTTCCTCCTTGTGACACCCTTTTAGATATTTGAAAACCGCTATCATGTCCCCCCTTAATCTTCTTTTTTCCAAACTAAACAAGCCCAGTTCATGAAGCCTGGCTTCATAGCTCATGTTCTCTAAACCTTTAATCATTCTTGTCGCTCTTCTCTGTACCCTTTCCAATTTCTCCACATCTTTCTTGAAATGTGGCGCCCAGAACTGGACACAGTACTCCAGCTGAGGCCTAACTAGTGCAGAGTAGAGCGGCAGAATGACTTCACGAGTTTTGCTTACAACACGCCTGTTGATACAACCTAAAATCATATTTGCTTTTTTTGCAACAGCATCACACTGTTGACTCATATTCAACTTGTGGTCCACTATGACCCCTCGATCCCTTTCCGCCATGCTCCTTCCTAGACAGTCGCTTCCCATCTTGTATGTATGGAACTGATTGTTCCCTCCTAAGTGGAGCACTTTGCATTTCTCTTTATTAAACCTCATCCTGTTTACCTCTGACCATTTCTCTAACTTGCTAAGGTCATTTTGAATTATGTCCCTATCCTCCAAAGAAGTTGCAACCCCACCCAGTTTGGTATCATCCGCAAACTTAATAAGCGTACTCTCTATCCCAATATCTACATCATTGATGAAGATATTGAACAGTACGGGTCCCAAAACAGACCCTTGAGGAACTCCACTTGTTATCCCTTTCCAGCAGGATTTAGAACCGTTAACAACAACTCTGACTACGGTTATCCATCCAATTATGCACCCACCTTATCGTGGCCCTATCTAAGTTATATTTGCCTAGTTTATCAATAATACCTTGTAACTCTTCCTGCAACAACCTTGCAGGTCAGGACACCTCCACCCTCCAATTTGAGAATCCCCATCTCCCTGTGAAATTGATAGTGCAGAGGGTAAAACAGGGGTGGGCAAAGTCAGTCCTGTGGACCAGATCCAGCCTCCAATCATCTCTTGCCTGCCCAGCCGATTAGCAGAGTGTGCACACTTAAAACCAGCAGCATGTGTTCAGCTGCCCCTCCCGAACCTTACTCCATCCTGCAGCTGATCTGCTCCCATGATTCTCCTGCTGGAAGGGCAAAGAGGAGGGAAGAGGGGAGTGCTAATGTCAGTGTTCCCCTGTCCCTATACTCCATCTCTGCAGTGTAGAAGTTGGGGAGAGAGAAACACATACAGTGGAGCTGCTCCAAGCTGAAGCATGGATGGTGACTCAGAGGAGTGTCTGTCTTAAGAGGCACTGTTTCTGAGGCCACATCTATACTTATGCAATGAAGATAGATTTTTCTGTTTGATTAATAGGTCTAATAAAGACCCACTAAACCAAATGCTGAGGGTGCCCCAATCAGCATCTGTACTCCTCACAGTTCCTGTTGACCTTCCACTGTTAAGTAGTGACAAGCTCAGATGGAATCAATTTACTTTAAACTAAGTTATTTACATAGCTGTAGCTGCACATCTTAAGCTGACCTTCCAGGTCTAGTATTTCAGTGCTCATACTCACATACTTCTCCCCCTCCCCTTACTCTGCGCAGTCTTACCCAGCAGCAGCCAGCACATATGCTGTGTCACTGTCACACACACTGCCACACACACAATGTCACACAAAGTCAGTCTCACACAGTGTCTTTTTCACACTCTCTCTCTCTCTAACACCCAGTCCTACCCTTTCCACCCAAGACCTTGCTCCTTTGAGGTGTGGGGGACCAAAGCTGGCCCATGACCACACAGCAAAATTCATGAAGTGGCCTCCTAAGAAAATTATTGCCCACTCCAGGGAAAGAGTACAAACACCAGATTGCAAGGGATACCACCAGATTTTGTAGTCCATGTCATCTTTTTCGTGACCATGAACTTGGTAGGGCCCTATTTTTAAGTGTACTCTCTATGCCATCATCTAAACCATTGATGTCAATACTGAACAGAATTGGACTGAACAGAAATGGTCCCTAGAGAGACTGGTTTGATGAGACTGCCCACAATGGCATGCAGATGATTTGCAACTGCTAGCAGAAAATACTTCCAATGGCTGATCATGTGACACTAGATGGGGAGGACTCAATTACCAGAGATAGACCTAGGGGGTCAATCACCATGGTCAGCTGGCTGGGTGGCTGCCCCTCTTTGATCCAGCCTACCTGTAACAGTAATAGGATTTTAAAAAGCACAACAAATCAAGGAATCCCTTCACCTTGATTGGTTATGAGGAGAAAAATCTACAACCCTTCTTACCAGTTAAGATAAGGGAGAGAAGAGAGAATGTTGCAGGCCACTGTTCCAAGACAGAAAGTGTGAATATCTGTGCACAGGAATGGAAAGCACTTCTGTGGGAGCAAAGTGAGAGGACGTGAAATCAGGCTAGCGAGAACTAGTGGAGTAGTACAGAAGGGAAAAGACCACAGAATGTTCAAAGGGAATATTGTGCAAGATTAGCTGTTAATTTTCTTTTTTTAATTCTCAAGCATAGCTGTAGTGGGAAAGTAGTACACCAAATCCTTGACTATTACATACAATCTGCAACAGAAAATAAAAACTGCCCCTCATTTCAGCCAGTTCCTTTGACTACATTAGATATGAAACTCCATAAAGAAATGTTAATCCAAGATTAACATAAACATCACAGGAATAGAATACAGATAAGACATTAAAAAGTAGCTTCTAAAATTTACACAAAAGGCAAGTGAGAATCCTGGAGAGTATCTTGTAAGAGGTTCTCTTTAGAGTAGCAGAATTAGAGGCATATAGTTCTCCCTTCTCTAAAATAAATTATCCATGTGTCATATTCCTACAGTTTAAGTAGTCTATAGGGATGTCCCACAAAGGGCATAAGGAAAAGGTGTACCAACTGAGAGTTGAAGTTCTTTTTTAATATTGAAAGTATGGCTACTCTATTAACTGGCTAACTATTAACTGGCTAACCCAGTTAACTGCACTTAATACTCAGACCAGCAGGCTGATTCAGTCCCAGCCTGCTGATGTGAGTTTAAAATGAAGAGCCTTTAAAACTTATACAGAGGCAGCAGCGCGGGGTGGCAGGCGAGAGCTAGTCCACGTGGGGAGCTGATTTTTAAACCAGCTCCCCTCTCAGACAGGCTCCCTCCTTCCACCCCATTCTTGTCCTCTGATAGCTGCTCCCAAGGAGTAGGGCTGGGAGCCAGGAGTGCACTGGCTGCCGGCACTAGCGCTAGGAGTATTGAGTAACCATGTAACCCCCAAGAATCGTTGCGGTTACACAATTATTGAAATAAATTATTTCTAACATCCCAAGTAAATACCCAGTAAAAAAAAAAGTTAAACAATTTAATTTTAATCATTTAACTGTAGTGGGCTGGTGAGCCCCAGTGGCAAAGGTCCCACCATTAGCATGCTGTGGGTGCTGCTCCAGCACCACCGCAGCTGGGCTCCAGTGCCAGCCAGGCTGCCTTGGGCAGGGGGGCTGTTCATTCTGGCCAACCAACTACTCAGAAAGCATGCCAATAAGGCTAATGCTTACTGGCTAACAGTTTATCCTTTTACATCCCCAACTGAAAGCATTGTTATGATCCAATAGCTATGGAGGAGTCAAGTTTTACATTGCAACAGAAGTACACTCCCAGTTCGCAGTTGAAAGTGTTTCCAAGTATGACAATTAGCCAGAAGATGGTCCTAAAAATAAATAAATAAATAAATAAATAAATAAATCACTTATCCTGTGAAAACTTCAGTTTGTCCAGAAGGAATATTTACTCTTTGCTTTTTTAATTTAACACTTGCTCACTGTTTTCAGACTCAAAGTATGTATATTCAAGTGCTGAAAAAAATTAAATTAAAGCATTGTTATAATCAGGGCTCGCCGAACCGTGGCGAGCCCTGCTCGCCAGCTGCGCTGTCTGGCGATCTGCGTGTGTGCAGATCGCCCGAACCCGGCTCTTCCGGGTTAATACAATCTACTCGCCACAGGCAAGTAGATTGTATTATTTGTCGAGCCCTGGTTATAATGGTTCCTTTGGCTACGTCAGCCTTTCCGAAGTGGCATGCCAAGATTTAACCCTCCTGCCCTAGGCGGTGCTGCTCTCAAGGGATGGGGGAAGGGCTCCTTCCACTGCACACCCTGCTTGGTCTCCTGCCCCGGGCTTGGCTCCAGCTTTTCCTGTGGGGAGAGGAGGAGCTGTGTGCACATGCTTCCCCAGAAGCCAAATGCAGTTCAGTCTCAGCCCCCGCCCCCACCCCCACCCCAACAGGAAGCCAGCACTGGCTACAATCTTGCAGGGGGCGTGATGATGGATCGCAAGCATGGGCTGGGATCAGGATGGCTCGGCCGGGGGAGGAAGGAAGGGGTGTCAGGGAAATGGGCGAGGTAGGGGCTGGTGGGTGACCCCAGGGTGTCCATCCCTCCTTTGGGCAGGGTCCTGTAGGGCTCCAGTCCATGGTGCCCTCACCTTCCTAACAAGGACCCAGAAGCCCAGGGACCAACGCAGCTTTCGGGCAGGTGGACCTCCCACACATTTTCCTCTTCCCTCAGCTGCCCCCACTGCAGCCCAGCCCAGGAGCTGCAGCCCAGGCACCATTCACCCTCTAGCGCAGTGGTTCTCAAACTTTTTTGCCTGTGGGTCACCTGGCTCTATGTAAACCTTACCGCAGACCACCAGTTGCTAATGAAAAAAACTCACCATTAAGCCTGAGCCAATTTGCTAGTGCTGCAGCTAGGGAGAATGGTTAAAATTATTACATGGATTAAGTGTTTTAACTTTCTAATGTTAGTTTATCAAGCTTCATTTCAAATCAAGTAAAGTATTAATTTATGTCCAACACAACAGGTTTCATTGTTTTAATTATGGCAGGGGTCAGGAGCCTTTTTTTGGGTTGGGGGCCACTAACCAACAGGAAAAAAAATCAGTTGGGGACCACACGAGAAGCAAAAAAACCACACTCCTCCAAAAAACCCCCAACCCTCACTGATATGGCCCCCAACTGAGACCTATCAATCCTCTGGTGCCTTAGTCCCATGGGGTGAGGGGAAAGGACAGGAGGTTCAGGGCTTCCCATAGGCCACATTTACTTTCCCCTGGGATTCCGGAGCTAGTGGATATTATGGACCCCCTTAGAGTCTGGGGTGGGGACCAAAATGAGTGGTTTAGTGTGCGAGATGGGGCTGCCAGTAAGTGGGATACGGATGGGTGCAGATGGTGGAGAGGTTGTGTGGTCTATGTGGGAGGCAGGGTGCAGAAGCAAGCGAGGAGTAAAGTGTCTGGCCAAGGGAAGGAGCAGTAGCAAGGGAGGATGCAGGAGCAAGAGTGGATACAGGAGTAGGGTGGGGGTAGGTGTCTGGCCTGGGGGAAGTGCAGAGCAAGGGAGGGTGCGTCAGAGCAAGCTGGGCATGTGGGAAACTTGGCGGGGGAGGGTAGTTAGATTAGGGTGCAGGGATTTGGGCATGACGGGGGATGCTTACCTAGCTTGGTGCCACCTTGCAGTGGGGAAAGCCTCCAGACAGCATATCACTGTCCTGCTGTTTCCCGAGCAAGGTGGGAGGGGGAGTGAGCTCAGCTCCCCACCCTCTCCATGCAGCAGGGAGCCTGCACAACCTCAAAGCTGCAGCACCAGCTCCGGCTTCCCCTCAGAGAGTGCAGGAGAGGGGGATGTGAAGAAAACCACAACCTTTCCTGCTAGACCTGGTTCAAGGAGAGCAGAAGAGAGAGGGGTGGGAAGGGATGGGAGGAGAGCAAGCAGCAGCACATGGAACACATCTGCAGAGCATGAGCGCACCCCGCTCCGCACAGCCCCAGCTTGGGTTGAGGCAACAGCTCTCAGAAGCAAAGGTTCAGGAGTGGCTCCACTTGGTTTTGCCTCCGACTTGCCTCCCCTCCTATCCCTTCTGCTACCTCAGCCTTGACCAGTCTCATAAAAGCCCATGACTCTGCTGCTCTTTGCAGCTTTCCCAGAGGGCACAAAGGAGTTGGAAATTCTCCCTCACCAACGTTACACACTCTGGGGGTGAAAGCTCAGTTCAATCTGAGTCCCTGGTTTAGCTTTCCTCCTGGGCTGCCCCCCAGCAGCAGTTTTTCCTGGCAGCAGTAGCTGCAGCCACTCTAACAAGCAGCCTGGAGATGGAGGAGGCAGAGGCTGGACCATGGGTCCCACGCACCAGAGTGAGACCTGTGGGGGGAGAGAAAGGGCCACATGGTGCACAGTGGTGGGGACTCACCAGCAGCAGCACACGACACGCTGGAACTTGGGAAATACTGCAGAGTGAGCCGTAGCCAACTCAGGGGTGCCTCCAAGCACCCAGACACTGTGTGTGCAGCCTAACTTCCTGCCGGGGAAGGGGGAGGGAGCCAGCCATTCGCACACTATGAGAGTTCAGGCTCCCCGCTGAGTGGGGGAGGAGGCGGCCAATCTACCGCCACTGACCGCACATGCCACTCAAAATGGACTTGTATGCCATTTATGGCATGCGTGCTGTACATTACCGACTCCTAGGTTACATGTCTGAAGCAAAAAACAAAAACAACAAAGCAGGGCATCTCCACTTGATTTCACCCATTCTGGTATGAGCTTAGCATAGTCACTGGAGTTAATTTAGTTAAACCAGTAAAACCAAATTGATCTTAGTACTCAAATTCCCATCCATAATAGTTTTAACACCGTGATCACAAACATCAAAAAAGCTTCACTTAATTATAGAAATACTAAAAACTGGTACGTCTACATTCACAAAAATGCAGTCAAAATTCAGACTTCGACATTCTGAAGGATAATATTCTTGATGATTATACCCTCCAAGTTTTGTTCCATAAAGAAGGCACATTTTAAATGGATACACAAAGTGTGCATGCCAGGCTTATATAAAAACAAGGCTTAACCAAACTTTAAAAATCCAGCAGTACATTTATACAATTCCCTGTCTTCTAGGGCTGAATTGTTAGATTCTAGGAATGCACTTGAATACTATCAGAGGGGTAGCCGTGTTAGTCTGAATCTGCAAAAGCGACGAGGAGTCCTGTGGCACCCTATAGACTAACTGAAGTGTAGGAGCATAAGCTTTCGTGGGCAAAGACCCACTTCATCAGATGCAAGTAGTGGAAATTACTTGTACTTATTCCTTACTAGTATTCATCTGAAGTTTTCAGTGGTTACACGTAGGGATGTAATAGTCTAGTCCAGGGATAGCCAACCTGTGGCTATTCAAAGGAAAAATTGCGGCTCCCACACCCTCAGCTTCACTCCCACTCCTGTTCTGCATTCCCCTGCTCTGACTTTTTTCCTTGTTTGGTCTGGGTGCCACTTGTGGCAGCAAGATTTGATACTGTGGCCCACGGAAACCTGCTTGGGCCACAAGCAGCTCTTAAAAGGGCAGCGGGGGTTGTTTTTTTGCTCAACTTCTTTCCCACAGCTATTTGCACTGTATCCACTGCTATTTTGGCTCTTTGTAATGGGCTGACCACCACTGGTCCAGTTGATTAACTGATAAGCAAAAGCTTATAGGTTAATGCTGTAGACTACATGCATTTCCCCTCCTCCCCCGGCAGTAATTTTTTTTCAGCAGGCTGGCTAGCAGCATGGCTCAATCCCAGCTTGCGCTGGGTCTGGGACCTACCCCTGCTGCAGCTGCTCTGCATTTAAAGTGTATTAGGAGCCAGGCAGGCAGCAGCCCAGCTCAGTTTCAGCTTGCGCTGGGTCCAGGAGCTCAGATCCCAACTCCGGACAGGGGTTGCTGCAGTGTGGGGTGACAGGCACTCAGTCCACAAGAGAGGCTAGTTTTTAAACTGGCTCAGGACACCACCAGGATGACCCTGGGAACTCAGAAAAACTCAGTCTTCAAGACCACTTTATCCTTGGGGGGGGGGGGGGGGGGGGGAAATGGTATATGATGGTATGGTGGATCAGTTATGGTGGGCCTAGAAATTATTTTCTTGGTGGAAGTGACCTTTATAAGAAGCTTAACCTCTTTGGAACAAAGATTCAAAATGTTCCTGTCAACTCTGTCATTAAAATCTCAACGGGCCACAATGTGTTAATCCAACAAGGACTGCAGACATACAAATTTAAAATTCTGATTAATCCATCAGGGTCAGATAAATTTGGGGCTTGATTCTTCTTAGCTGCCTGTTATTCTAACAAGCAGCTCCCATCAGTTTCATCTGCCAGAAACCGGCCAATAGGAATATGCTGGAGGCAAGGGGGCTCCTAAAACTTCCCTCCTCCCCTCTAGTCTTAAAACAAACTGAGCCCTGCAGCAGCCTTTCTGCACAATGCATAGGGCAAGCTGGGGAGCATGCCTGGGGCTCTCTGCGGCTGGATCCAGTGGTTTGGCGGGCTGAATACGGCCCGCAGGCCGTATTTTGCCAAGGCCTGCCCTAGACTCTGGTTCGGATTCAAAAATTTACCTACTGTTTCTTGCAGCAAGTTGGGGCATATTTGCTCTGTTCATCAGGAAGGAATCAATTTCCAAATGAGGCATTCAAGAACACTTCCATTTAGTAGCTTCAGAGGAGTAGCTGAGTTAGTCCATAACAGGAAAAAACTTAAAAAACAATTCAGACTAGTAGCACCTTAAAGACTAACAAAACGTAGAGATGGTATCATGTTATCAGCCTCTTGTAACTATTTGAACCATCTACTCACTGTCTGTCTCTCTTTTCCCCTCTCCTTTTTACCTCTCCCTCCCGCCCCTTCCCTTATTTATTCTTGAATCTGAACTTCTAATACTCCAGTCATCTAAAGTGGGTTGCACCCACGAAAGCTCACGGTACCATCTACATGTTTTGTTAGACTAGCAGCACCTTCAAGACTATTTGTTGTTTAAGTACAGGCAGTCCCCGAGTTACGCGGATCCGACTTATGTCGGATCCGCACTTACGAACGGGGCTCTCTCGCCCCGGAGCTCGCAGGCAGCGGGACTGCCCAGAGCGCAGCGGTCCCGCCACCTCGACCTCCAGGGTGAGAAAAGCTGCTCCGGGTGCCCCTGGTCTGCTGGGGACCGTCTCCAGCAGACCAGGGACACCTGGAGCAAAGCCGGGGAGGCGGAGAGGTCCCGCGCCTCACGCTTTGCCAGAGCAAAGCCTCAGAGGCGCAGCACCCCGCCGCCGCTGCGGCTTTGCTCCCCGTGTCCCTGGTCTGCTGGGGGGGGGCGCGCAGCTAGTGCCCCCCCCCCCCAGCAGACCAGGGAGACGTGGAGCAAAGCCCCGGGCCTGTGGTAGAGCAGGTGGGGCGCTGCCGGTTGGTCCCACAGCACCGCTCCTTGGCACTACTGGACCAACCCAGCAGTACCCCAGCTGCTCTGCCCCAGGAGTCCCCAAGTCAGCCGCTGCTGAAACTGACCAGTGGCTGACTACAGGAAGCCTCTGCCCCGGGCTTCCTGGAATCAGCCGCTGATCAGTTTCAGCAGCAGCTGACTTGGGGATGCCTGGGGTTCTTAAGTAGAATCTGTATGTAAGTCAGAACTGGCATCCAGATTCAGCCGCTGTTGAAACTGATCAGTTTCAGCAGTGGCTGAATCTGGACCCCAGTTCTGACTTACATACAGATTCAACTTAAGAACAAACCTACAGTCCCTATCTTGTACGTAACCCGGAGACTGCCTGTACTTCCATTTAGAGGAGTTAACAGGAAGACTAGATGTTTTCTAAAAAAAAAAAAAAAAAAAAAAAAATTGTAGACTTATCAAACTGCTCTGAATGCTTAAATAGACCAGTTTATTTGAACAGGGAGAGGTGGAAATCTGCTCCAACCAACAGTGTTCTGGCAGGCTTCTAGTGAGATGGCAGAATAAGTACTTCAGAAACTTTACAAAACCCCATTGGGTTTTTTTGTGCCCGAAGAAAAGGATCCTTTGGCTTCTGCTGCTGTTGAATCAGAGTGCCCAGTGCAAGGGATACTGAGTTTCTTCCTCTTGAAAACAGCCATCAACATGAACAATTTCCAAGAGAAGCCTTAGAACATAAGAACAGTCATACTGGGTCAGACCAAAGGGCCATCTAGCCCACTAACCTCTCTGCTGACAGTGGCCAATGCCAGATGCCCCAGAGGGAGTGAACATAACAGGTAATCATCATGCGATCCATCACCAGACAAACAGGCTTGAGACACCATTCCTACCCATCCTGGCTAATAGCCACTGATGGACTTAACCTCCATGAATCTTTCTATTTCTTTGTGAACCTTGTTAAAGTTCGAGCCTTCACTGTCTCCTCTGGCAAGGAGTTCCACAGGTTGACTGTGCGCTGAGTGAAGAAAAACTTCCTTTTGTTTGTTTTAAACCTGCTGCCTATTAATTTCATTTGGTGACCCCTAGTTCTTATATTATGGGAACAATAACTTTTCCTTATTCACTTTTTCCATACCAGTCATGATTTTATAGATCTCTATTATATCCCCCCTTAGTCTCCACTTTTCTAAGACAAAAAGTCCAAATCTTTTTAATCTTTCTTCATGAGACCCCCATTCCAAACCCCCTAATCATTTTTGTTACCCTTTTCTGATCCTTTTCCAATGTCAATATATCTTTTTTGAGATGAGGTGACCACATCTGTACACAGTATTCAAGATGTGGGCGTGCCATGATTTTATGTAGAAGCAATAAGATATTCTCTGTCTTAATCTCTATCCCTTTTTTGTATGACTCCTAAGGCTGTTTGCTTTTTTGACTGCTGGTGCACACTAAATGGATGTTTTCAGAGAACTAGCCACAATGACGCCAAGATCAGAGTAGTAGTGGCTAAATTTGTCCCCATCATATTGGAAATAATAATCTTAACTGTACGTACAATGTGTATTACTTCACATTTATCAACATTCAATTTCATATGCCATTTTGTTGCCCAATCACTTAAGTTTAGCTCTTCAGTCTGCTTTAGTCTTAATTATCTTGAGCAGTTTGGTATCATCTGCAAATTTTGCCACCTCACTGTTTGCCCCTTTCCAGATCATTTATAAATAGGTTGAACAGGATTGGTCATATGACAGACCCGTGGGAGACCACACTAGTTACCCCTCTCCACTCGGAAGACTTACCATTTATTCCTGCCCTTTGTTTCCTGTTTTCAACCAGATATCAATCCATGAAAGGACCTTCCCTTTTATTCCATGAGAACTTACTTTACTTACGAGCCTTTGGTGAAGGACCTCAGCAAAGGCCTTCTGGGAATGTAAGTATACTATATCCATTGGATCCCCCTTGTCCACGTTTGTTGGCCCCCTCAGAGAAAACTAGTAGATTAAGCAGCCAAGATTTCCTTTTACAAAAACCCTGTTGACTTTTCCCTAACAAATTATGTTCATCTATGTGTCTGAATTTTATTCTTTATTGTAGTTTCAACTAGTTTGCCCTGTATAGACATTAGACTTACTCATCTGAAATTGCAAGGATCACCTCTAGAGCCCTTTTTAAATATTGGTATCACATTAGCTATCTTCCAGTCATTAGGTACAGAAGCTGATTTAAAGGATAGGTTACAAACCACAGTTAATAGTTCCACATTTGAGTTTTCAGAACTCTTGGGTGAATGCAATCTGGTCCCAGTGACTTGTTACTATCAAGTTTATCAAACTATTCCAAAAACTTCTCTAATGACACCTCAATCTGGGACAATTCCTCAGATTTGTTGCCTAAAAAGAATTGCTTAGGTTTGGTAATCTCCCTAACATCCTCAACCATGAAGACACGAGCAAAGAATTAATTTAGCTTCTCTGCTATGACTTCATCATCACTGGAGTGGTCCTTTAGCATCTCCATCATCCAAGGGCCCCACTGGCTGTTTAGCTGTCTTCCTGCTTCTGACGTACTTAAAAGAGGTTTTGCTATTACTTTTTGAGTTTTTGGCTAGCTGTTCTTCAAACTCCTTTTTGGCTTTCCTTATATTTTTACACTTAGTTTGACAGAGTTTATGGTCCTTTCTATTTTCCTCACTATGATTTGACTTCTACTTTCTAAATGTCTTTGTCTCTCACTGCTTCTTTTACTTGGTTAAGCCAACCCACGGTGACACTATTTTGGTTCTCTTACTGTGTTTTTTTTTTTTTTTAAATTTGGGGTATACATTTAAGTCGGGCATCTATTATGGTGTCTTTGAAAAATTTCCATGCAGCTTGCAGGGATTTTACTTTTGTCACAGTACCTTTTAATTTCTGTTTAACCGCCTCATTTTTGTTTAGTTCCCTTTTCTGAAATTAAATGCTACAGTGCTGGGCTGCTGAAGTGTTTTTCCCACAAAGGAGATTTAAAATTTTATTACATTATAGCCTTTTCTTTCTCCCCTTATATGAATGTCTGTGAAGAGTTTGGTGCTAGGACATAGAGTGCAAACCCAAGAGCGCAACTTCTAGATTGCTTGAGTCATGCAGCACTTGAATGGATGTCTGCCTGGCTGCAGGCAATCCATGAGCCCGTACCTCTTGCTCCCGCACCACCTGCATCAAGAGTAGACTGGGTCTGCTTTCTTATGAACTAGCTTCATACAGCTCCAGATTCTCCTCTTGGGGAAGAGAGTCTCAATGGAAATTGAGGATTTCTTTACAAGTTCCACCTGATTTCTGGCCAGGAAGTCTTGGCAGACTATGGCACAAAGGTCCACTGGTCTGAGTGAAGCTTAGACTTATCAGATAGTCAACTACTCGACAAGTCGCTTACATCCCTAGTTCTCATCCCTCTAATAGTTAATTTACCTTCACTCAAACAGCTGCATTGTTTATATAGCTGAGGGCAGAAGAGCCCTGTAGCATTCCAAGTGTTCTGCTAAGCACCAATGTTAGCCACGTCAAAGCCCACAATGCAAGAGTGCCCTGCATCACTGCCAGAGTTTCCTGTCATTGATTTTGCTGCAAAAAGCACGGACTGCGCTCAGATTTGATATCTGGTAACACCGAGTAAGATTAAGGTCTCAAAACTGGTACTGGTTTCATTACTACCTCACAAAACACCCAGGAGACAGAATGGTTCTTTTGGAAGTATGCCAGATTAGCTGAAGACAATCAAAGCTCATATTTCTTTTCACAGATTATTCACAGAATTACTCCTTGCTAGTTTTAAAACTACTTTAGGAAATTTGAAGTTTTAAAAGGGAGACCACTTTAAGTAAAACAAATCACAGTTGCTTATAGCCCATCTCGCCATCCAGAATTCACGCCATGGCCAAGCTGAAGACTTACTAAATAGCCACAATAATCTCATCTCCAATGTCTCTGATCTGATAGTACTGTCCTGCAAGGCAAATTATACATTCTCCACCAGTTGTGATTTTTTCTGCATCCCTCCCCTGCTATCCCCCTGGCCTGAATTTGTCCTCATATTCACACTCCACATTAGGAATGTTAAATATCAGTTAACTGATTAGTCGATTAACCTCATGCATTTTTATCAGTTAGTCGACTATTCTATAGTCCCAGGGGCAGGGCCAGCAGCCAATGCGCTCTAGCCCTGCTCCCGGGAAGCACCCTGACACTCCATGCTGCTGCCTGTCTACCAGAGGAAGCAGCATGGGGTGTCAGGTGGGAGCCTGATATACTGGCTGCCTGCCATCCCGCACTGTGGCAATCCCTGTCCAGGATTGGGGTCTGAACTGAGCCTGGCTGCCTGCCCACCTGGCTCTTAATACATTTTAAATGCAGAGCTGCAGCGGGGAGTAGGTCTCAGATCCGTTGCAAGCCAGGACTGAGCCATGCTGCTAGCCAAACTGCTACACAGAGCCATTCTTCCCCACTGCTGGAGCCACGCCACTGCGAGTGCTGGGAAGCTGTCTCTACACTACCCTCGTTGGGAGGCTACAAAGCTCCCATTGGCCATGAATGGCAGCCAATGGAAGCTGTGAGGGGCAATGCCTGCATATGCGTGCAGGGCTACTTGCCCCTTCATCACCATCAAATGAGAGCTGCTCCAGGTAAGTGCACCATACCATAACACCAGGCCTGAGCCCCATCTCAAGTCCTTAACTCCATCACCTTCATATTGGTGCACATAATATTCATCACACAAATAGACATGAGAAGTTAGAGGGAAGATTGGTGGTTACCAGTTTCTCTCCACTACCGGCTACAGAAATATCTGACTGAAGGGTCATCCCTTAACATCCCATCCTCTCACACTTCACTCATTATAATTCCTCCACTTACAGAGATAAGGTTGACATCTACATGGAGCAGGGCCATCTCAGCCTTTACCCCCAAGCTATGGAATTCTCTCCCCCACGACATTCACCTGGTGCCAACGTTGGAACTGTTTTGGTGCCAGGCCAAGCCCACCCTTTTTACCAGTGCTTTTACTGGTGTTTAGTTGTGTGTGTCCCTCCTCTTGAAGTGCTGCAGGTTTTATGTTCCCCCCACTTTCGGATCTTGTATTTTACTTTATATATATTTATTGTGTTTTAACAATTTTTGTAAGCCACCTTGAGTATTTTAAATAGAGGGGCGAGGTAAAAATATTTTAAATAAATAAACTTCTAACACGATAAACTCACAACCTCAATTCCAACTTCAACAATACATGCTTATAGATATCTCTATTAGATTATTCTATTGTGTGTAGAATGGGGCTCTTATTACATTTCAAAAGCAGAGGCACAGCAGTCAGGACCCAGCTGTTTCCCCACTGCACTTCTGCCTCCCCTATCCCTCACCCCTCAGATGGTGCTGGGGGGGGGGGGGGGGGGAGGGGAGGAGAACTGGCTTTTAAGCTGGCTCTCCCCAGCACCTGCTCCCCCATTTGCTGCCTCTGATACAGAGGCAGCAAGAGGAGGGGTGAGGAGTGACTTGTTGAGTAGTGACAACTACCCAATAAGTCTAGTGTCGCATGATATTCTTATTGATAAACTAGGCAAATATAACTTAGATAGGGCCACGATAAGGTGGGTGCATAATTGGATGGATAACCGTAGTCAGAGAGTTGTTGTTAACGGTTCTAAATCCAGCTGGAAAGGGATAACAAGTGGAGTTCCTCAAGGGTCTGTTTTGGGACCCATACTGTTCAATATCTTCATCAATGATGTAGATATTGGGATAGAGAGTACGCTTATTAAGTTTGCAGATGATACCAAACTGGGTGGGGTTGCAACTTCTTTGGAGGATAGGGACATAATTCAAAATGACCTTAGCAAGTTAGAGAAATGGTCAGAGGTAAACACGATGGAGGTTTAATAAAGAGAAATGCAAAGTGCTCCACTTAGGAAGGAACAATCAGTTCCATACATACAAGATGGGAAGCGACTGTCTAGGAAGGAGCATGGCGGAAAGGGATCGAGGGGTCATAGTGGACCACAAGTTGAATGAGAGTCAACAGTGTGATGCTGTTGCAAAAAAAGCAAATATGATTCTAGGTTGTATCAACAGGTGTGTTGTAAGCAAAACTCGTGAAGTCATTCTGCCGCTCTACTCTGCACTAGTTAGGCCTCAGCTGGAGTACTGTGTCCAGTTCTGGGCGCCACATTTCAAGAAAGATGTGGAGAAACTGGAAAGGGTACAGAGAAGAGCGACAAGAATGATTAAAGGTCTAGAGAACATGACCTATGAAGCCAGGCTTCATGAACTGGGCTTGTTTAGTTTGGAAAAAAGAAGATTAAGGGGGGACATGATAGCGGTTTTCAAATATCTAAAAGGGTGTCACAAGGAGGAAGGAGAAAATTTGTTCCTCTTGGTTTCTGAGGACAGGACAAGGAGTAATGGGCTTAAAGTGCAGCAGGGGAGGTTTAGATTGGACATTAGGAAAAAATTCCTAACTGTCAGGGTGGTCAAATATTGGAATAAATTGCCAAGGGAGGTGGTGGAATCTCCCTCTCTGGAGATATTTAAGAACAGGTTAGATAGACATCTGTCAGGGATGGTGTAGACGGAGCTTGGTCCTGCCTTGAGGGCGGGGGGCTGGACTCGATGACCTCTCGAGGTCCCTTCCAGTCCTATTATTCTATGATTCTATGATCCTTATTGTGTGCCTGCCCATGTTAGAGATTTTCAGAAGAACAACAAGAAGTCCTGTGACACCTTATAGACTAACAGATTTATTGGAGCATAAGATTTCGTGGACAAAGACCCACTTCGTCCTGATGCATCTGACAAAGTGGGTCTTTGCCCACAAACGCTTATGCTCCAATAAATCTGTTAGTCTGTAAGGTGCCACAGGACTTCTTGTTATTCTTACAGATTCAGACTAACACAGTTACCCCTCTGATATTTTTCAGAAGGTTAGCCATCTTAGTCATATCTGCAAAAATGAAGAGTAGAACTGTTGTACCTTAAAAACTGATGCCTGGTATACATTATGAGTTTAGGTCAAATATAACTGCATAAGGTCGATTTTCTAAGCCAATGAGTCCACACTGCTAAGCCTGTTTTGTAGACTTTAAAGGGCCATTAGTGAATTTTGGCACTATCGCTTTAAGAGTAACACTAAATTCGACCTTGCAGACTTTACAGTACTGTAGACTAGGGAGGGAAGCAACTAATCAAATGACTACTTGACTATTTGCCCCTCACTCCCCTGCTGCCTCTGTATCAGAGGCAAGAAACAGAGGGTGAAGCAGGAGCTGCTGCTGGGGGGGGGGGGGGGGGGGGGGGAAGAGAGGGGAGCCATCTTAAAAGCCAATTCTAAGCCAAGACTAATCGAGGGAAGAGGGCAGGGTGGGACGTCCTCACAGAGTCAGGCATCAATCGCAGGGAGGGCACTTCTGGCGAGTTTATATTATTTGTTAGAACAAAGCTTTTGTGGGCAAAGACCCACTTTGTCAGATGCATTGGAGTGGATATTAAGAGACAGACAAATATACTAGGGCCAAGTCTACACTGGCAAGTTACTGTGCAGTAAATCAGCTCCCAGTGCTGTAATTCCAGCAGTATTCATGCTAGCAACTCACCTATTTGCCCTGCAGGCATATATATATCTCCTTTAGGGCTCCTTGTTTAATAACCTGCATGCTGTGTGGCTTTGCTGCGGAACAACGAGCAAACCGTTCATTTGAAATGCTCAAGCATATGAGAGGGGGAAAAAAAGCACGTGAAGAGCCAGGGAAGGAGGGGAGAGAAAATAAGGGGCTGAAATGTTAAGATTTTCCCTTTCTCCATCTCTGGCAGGATTGTTTCCTGCTGCTGTCTGACAAACCTCACCCTGCAACAAACTTCACACTTACTCTGACAAATATTATGGAGCACACAGCAGGCTGCCACCACAATGGGAATATTGCTTTCACTGAGATCTAATCTAATCAGTACAGTACAGATGGGTGCATAACTGGTTGAAAAACCATTCCCAGAGTAGGTAAGGTACTTTAAAGAAGAGGAAGTTACTTCCCTTGTTGCCGAAATGACAGTTCGAGATGTGTGTCCCGTCTCCACTGGTGCTCCACTGTAGGTGTCGGTCTTGTCCCGGCACTGTAGATCGGAGAATCATCAGCAGTGGTCTGCTGTACAGTGCATGTGCGTCAGGCGCCTCATGCCGTTTGCGCCATTTCTTATGAGTCAACAGTGTGCCCTTGTAGCCAAGAAGGCTAATAGCATATTAGGTTGCATTAAGAGGAGCATTGCCAGCAGATCCAGAGATGTCATTATTCCCATTTATTCGGCTCTGGTGAGGCCACATCTGGAGTATTGTGTTCAGTTCTGGGCCCCCCCACTACAAAAAGGATGTGGACGCATTGGAAAGGGTCCAGCAGAGGGCAACCAAAATGATTAGGATGTTGGAGCATATGACCTATGAGGAGAGGCTAAGGGAGTTGGGTCTGTTTAGTCTGCAGAAGAGAAGAGTGAGGGGGGATTTGATAACAGCCTTCAACTTCCTGAAGGGAGGTTTCAAAGAGGATGGAGAAAGGCTGTACTCAGTAGTGACAGATGGCAGAACAAGGAGCAATGGTCTCAAGTTGAGGTGGGAGGTCCAGGTTGGATATTAGGAAAAACTATTTCACTAGGAGGGTAGTGAAGCACTGGAATGGGTTACCTAGGGAAGTAGTGGAGCCTCCATCACTAGAGGCTTTTAAGTCTTGGCTTGACAAAGCCCTGGCCAGGTTGATTTAGTTGGGATTGGTCCTGCCTAGAGCAGGGAGCTGGACTTGATGACCTTCTGAGGTCTCTTCCAGCTCTATGATTCTAGAGCATGCGGTCCAGCTCCCGCCAGTTCCTCCTAATCACCAAGTATCTGAAAAACAAAGGAGAAAACTCTGAAGCGGGGAGGTGGAGGATATTGGAGCACCATGGGGACACACATCTTGAAGAAATGTTACTACATCAAGGTATGTAACTTCCTCTTCAAGTGGTGTCCCCGTGGGCGCTCCACTGTAGGTGACTGTAGCAGTGGCCTGACATAAGGGGGCAGGATTCGGAGTTAAGGTTTTGCCGCTATGAAGAGGACTGCGGAGGCAAGTGCTGAGTCACTAATGAAGGTGTTGGGGATAGTGTAATGTTTCACAAAGGTGTAATTAAGAGGACCATGTGGTAGCTCGGCAAATGTCATGTAGAAGAACTCCCCTGAGAAAGGCAGTAGAAACTGATATCACTCTGGTAGAGTGGGCTCTTGGCATCTATGGCAGCGACTTGTTCTATAATGAGTAGCAACTCACGATGCATGAAACGATGAGTTTTGATATGCATTGCACAGAGACTGACTTGCCTTTAGAGCGATCGGCCATTGAAATCAACAGTCATTGGAATTTCCAGAAAGATCACATTCTTATCAATAAGAAACACCAGGGCCCTACGCACATCTAACATGTGAAGCCATGTATCTTGGTAGGAGGAGCGTGGCTTGGGACAGGAAATTGGTAGGAGGATGGGCTTGTTGATGTGAAAATCCAAGTTTATTTTTGGTAGGAAGGCTGGTTGAGGGCGGAATATAATCCCGATTCGTAAATGTTGTATAGGGAGGTGTAGCTGAGAGAGCAGCAAACCACCCTACCCTGCGTGCGGATGTTATTGCTAACAGGAAGGCAACCTTGGTAGGAGGTAGGTTGCTGAAGGCTCGAAGGGAGGTCGTCTTAGGGCATCCAGGACTAAGTTTCATGGTTGAGGTGGTTCCCTATGGGGTGGGTAGAGATTTGCCACTCCTTTCGTGAACCTCCTAATGGGTGGGCAAACACCAAATAGCCCTCCACTGGTTGTAGGAAGGCAGTGATCACAGCAAGATGAACTTTTAGAGATGGCAGCACTAGACCGGAATGTTTTAAATGCAGAATATAGTCGAGAATGAGATGGATGGGGGGCAGAGGACGGATCTAGATTGTTGTCCGTGCACCAGGAACAAAACCTACGCCACTTGTGCAGGTAAGTGGCCCGAGTAGCGGGTCTTCTACTGTAGAGCAGAACATGCTTGATGTCCTGGGAACAGATCATTGTCGCATCTTGGAACCAACTAGGAACCACACTGAGGCGAAGGTGGTCAGGTTGAAAATGCACTAGCGTTCCCTGGTCCTGGGTCAGTAGATTGTGACATCTGAGTAAGTGATAGGGTGCTGAGGAGACATGCAAAAGAGGTAAGAGAGCCATGTCTGACATGGCCAAAAGGGGACTACAAGGATTACTGTTGTGTGGTCCCTGATGATCTCTAGGACTCTCAGTATCAAGGGAGTTGGAGGAAAAGCACAGAGCAGGAGATGGCTCCTGTCAAGGAGAAAAGCATCTCCCAGGGATCTCAGCCTGATGCCTGTTCTGGAACAGTAGTACCAACATTCCACATTCCAATGTGTGGCGAATAGGTCTATGGTCGGGAAGCCCTAGTGGAGGAAAAGGTCTTGTAGCACCCAGTGATGTAGTTCCCACTCATGGTGCATGAAAGTACCTACTGAGTACGTTGGCAGTGGTGATATCTTTGCCAGATCGGTATGCCGCTAGAATCATTACATCATGATGAATGCACCAGTTCTATAGGTATATTCCCTCTGCACCGGGGGAATGCGATCCAGCTGCTCCGTCAGCTTATGTAGAAAACCACGGCCATGTTGTCAGTAAGCACCCTGATGGCGTGGACCAATGTCTCTGGACACGATGGTTGTTGAGGTGTGCACCCCAGCCCACCAAAGATGGGTCAGTTGTACTTTGCATTCTGGGTTGAGGAATACCTTTGTATGCCAGCTAACAAGTTGGCAGGGATGGTCCACTAGACTAAAGATTTCACCTCTTTTTGGTAGTACTGAGATTCTCCTGTGAATATAATGTTTGCCAGGAACATAGTCCGAGGCTAGGCAGTGCTATAGGCGCTGAAGCCTGGCATGCGCTACAATATATGCGATAGCTATCACGTGTCCCATGAGTTGCAGACAGATAAGTATGGAAATCATGGGGCTTGTGGAGAGGACATGTACAAGCTTCTGGAAAATGTGAAATCTGTTTAATGGCAGGTACGGTAGTAGATGAGTCTAGGCGTGTGCTGACGAATTCCAAAGATTGTGGTGTCATCAACAATTTTGGGAAATTGACTGTAAGGCTGAGAGCTTCGAAGACTTCTCTTGTAGGGTACGTCTAGACTACAGGGTTTTGTCGACAGAAGTTTTGTCGATAGATACTGTCGACAAAGCTTCTGTTGACAGAGAGTCTAGACTACATTCAGTTCTGTTGACAAAGCAAGGTGCTTTGTCGACAAAACTCTGTAGTCTAGGCACACATGTAGTGTTCGTAGAATGTAGCACAACGTCGAAGGACCTCGATCAGACAGTCATCAAGATAAGGAAATATAATGATCCTTGCTCGACAAAGGTGGACTGCTACAACCACAAGTGTCTTGGAAAAGACTCTGGGCGCCGAAGACAGACCAAAGGGTAAAACTCTGTATTAGAAGTGCTCAACTCTGACAACGAATCTTAGGAAACGTCTGTGTGCCAAATTGATTGTAATGTGAAAGTAAGCATCCTGCAGGTCAAAGACTCAAGCCAATCCCTGCGGTCGAGCACTGGAATGATAGAGGCTAAGGTCACCACCCTGAATCTCTGTTTCGGAAGGTGTTGGTTGAGACTATGGAGGTCTAAGATTGGCCTCTACCCCCCTGATTTTTTCTGGTTAAGAAAATAATGGGAATAGAATCCCTTGCATCTGAACTCTTCGGGTAGTCTCTCTACCATGCCAATGGTGAGGAGGCACAAGACCTCTTGCTTTAGAAAAGTCTTGTGAGAAGGGTCCCTGAAGAGGGATGAGGAAGGAGCAAGGTGAAGGGAACTGAGTAGCCAGATGTTATTAGCTCGAGGACCCATCGATCAGTTGTAATGGAGGCCCACCATTGTTGAAATGGTCTCAGGCGGTGCTGAAACAACCTGGCTTCTTCACATTGGGGACCAATGAGGGGAATGGTTTGCAGGCCCTTGACTAACGTGTCAAACTTGCTGCTGATTATTCTGCTGATCAGAAGTCCTATTATTCTGAGGGCATCATTTCTGCGGGCTTTGTTTGGTATGCTGCTGGTCAAACGGTCTATACTGGGGTGCAGAGTAAGGAAAAGGCCTGTGCTTCTGGGAAGGAGTATAACGTTTGTGTTGGTACAGAGGCATGTACATGCCCAATATTCTTAATGTAGTTCTCGAGTCCTTACAGGAGTGGAGGACTTCGTCAGTTCTCCACAAATAGCTTTTGTCTATCGAAGGGTAGATCTTCCACCTTCAATTGTAATTCTCTGGGAACTCTTGCGGCCTGAAGCCGTTCGGCATTACTGAGGTTGCAGTGGATCATGCAGCTGTGTTGAATGTGATCTGCAGGGCTGTACGGGAAGTAGTATACCCCTCTTATGATGACAGATTTTAGAATCTGGCGCTTGCTATCTGGGAGGTGCTCTATGAGCGTGGTTAGCTTCGTATAGTTATCGAAGTTGATTCGCCAGGAAAGCCACATAATTAGCCACTCTCAAGGTCAGAGTGGCTGATGAATAAACCTGTGCGCCAAAGAGGTCCAACCATTTACTATCCTTCTCATTGGTAGTGTTTTTATATTGCAGGCTTTGGCCCTCTGTTACACCCCGTCAACCACAAGGGAGTTAGGTTGCCAGTGTGTGAATAAAAAATCCATTCCTTTCGAGGGGACAAAATATTTTTTAATCTGTCTTCTTGTTGGTTGTGGGGGCAGAGGCCGGCGTTTGCTAAACGTTGTCCGCTACTTCTAAAACAGCCTTATCAAGTGGCAAAGCAGCCTTGGATTTCTGAAAGGGCTGCAGATTTTTTTTTTTTTTTTAAACAGACAGCGCTGCTTTTCTTGAACTTTTGCGAGTTGGACCTCCTGACTTCTGGCAACCCATTTGAACAGCTAAGAGATTTGAGCTTATTTAGTCTGCAGAAGAGAAGAGTGAAGGAGGATTTTATAGCCTTCAACTTCCTGAAGGGAGGTGCCAAGAGGATGGAGAGGCTGTTCTCAGTAGTGAAAGACGGCAGAACAAGGAGCAGTGGTCTCAAGTTGCAGTGGGAGAGGTCTGGTTGGATATTAGGAACAACTATTACACTAGGAAGGTGGTGAAGTACTAGAATGGGTTACCTAGGAAGGTTGTGGAATATCCATCCCTAGAGGTTTTTAAGTCTCAGCTTGACAAAGCCCTGGCTGGTTTGATTCAATTGGAATTGGTCCAGCTTTGGGCAGGGGGTAGATTCAATGACCTCTTGAGCTCCCTTCCAGCCCTATGATTCTCGGTCCTGAAATTGCCAGAGTGATGAGTCTCCCAGAAACACCGCCTCGTCAGGAGAAGATGAGGATGGATCTGTCAGAGAAACCCCTTGTGGTTGCTCTTGGAGAGTTAACCCTCCTCAGGCTCAGAATGTTGAAGTGCCTGGGATGTGGTTTGAGTAGGAATGGAAAGTCTTGTGTCGGCAGGGGTAGGCGAATTAGCATGGCCATACCTGGAATCTGATTGATAGCAGCAAGGTGACCCACGATGGGAATGATGCGGCAAGAAGGAGTGACATGTATGGCGATGGCGCTCATAATAGGTGTGACCCTAGTGATAACTATAGTGACATCTGGCAGGCAAGGAATGCCTGGAGGAATACATGCTCCTACAGTCGTCATGGTAGCTGGTACAAACAGACTGTGAACAACCTAGGTGACCGGGATCTGTCTTGCCTGCACCAGAGATAGGGATGCGTGCCAGCGTCGGTAGTAATAGTGGGGTGAAAGAGCTGTGTGCTAAAGAGCCCTGGTATTCGATGGTAGAAAGACGTCATGGTGGGTCCACAGGTGGAGCCAACAGAGGTGGTGAAGGGGAGAGAGGCTCCGGAGAAAACGAAATGCGTTCCAGACTGGGGGAAGAAGTGATGACCCTGCATGACTTAGCCTTTGCCGGTGCGGAGGATCACTCTAATGCTGATTGAGCAGTAGGCTGCACATAAGGTGTAGTCAGTAGTGCCGACTGCGGTGCTGAGGATGGTGCCAGTATTTGCTGTGCCAATCATGCCGACTGCATCGTCAATGCCACTATAGGTGTCGAATCTGGCCCCTAGGCCAATAGTGGTACCGTAAATGGTGCCAGTGCCAATTCTCGCGGTAGACTCTGCCCTGGTGCCGACTTGCTACAGGTTGGTTTCTCTTTCTCTGGGCAGCAAGTAAGAGCTGTCCCTGAAGTACCTGGCTTATCTCCGACACTACCTCGTGTTGGTGGCAACGAACAAGTTGGAGAGGGCCTCTTTTTGGTAACAATACAGTGCCTCTTGGGTAAAAATTCACTTATCGGCTCTAAGAGAGTCCGATCTGGGAGGGGAGGGCTCCATCTGTGGAGGCTGCAACGCTTTGTTCAATAAAAGCATTTTAAGCCTCATCTCTGTCTCATGTTGCCATCAACTTGGAGCAGTGAGGGCATTTTTGTGGGATATGCCCCTCACCTAAGCACCTAATGCAGTGGGAATGCCCATCCAAATGGGCATAGATTCCCGGCAAGTGTCACTTTTTTAAAACAGAGTGATCTCGGCATGGTTTTTTCTTCAGTGATTTATCCTTTGCCCTTGTTAAAGACGCAGTATTGCAACATTCTTTTTTTTGTAACAAATATAAAAATAGTGGTAAGACTAAGCAAACTAAGACTATTAACACTACAACTAACTAACAATTAACTAACTATTCAATTTGTCAGGATCTGACAAGAGGGAGAACACTCTGTCTGCGACCGAGGAGGATTAGGAGGAACTGGTGGGAGCTCTAAGAACAGCGTGCGAAGCCTGATGCACATGTGCAGTCCAGCAGACCACTGCTGACAAATCTCAAGCCTGACAGCTACAGTGGAGCACCCACAGGGACACTACTCAAAGAGGAACTAGCCGAAACAATCTTGGAACCATTACCAGTTATCTTTAAGAACTCACTGAGGACAGGTGAAGACTAAGAGGACTGCAGAAGAGTAAATGTAGTACTTATCTTTCAAGAGAAATGGATGACAGGAGAAGGATCATGTAATGATTACCTATTGGTTCCCTCTCTCTGAGGCATCTGATATTGAACACTGTTGGCAGACAGGATACTGGGCTATATGGACCTTTGGTCTGACCCAGTATGGTCATTCTTATGTAACCACTCAACCTAGCTTTGATATCTGAAGAGATACAGGGACAAAACATTAAGCAAATCAGTTGGTAAGGTGCTATAGGACTCATTTTTACAGATACAGAATACTACAACTACTCCTTTGAGACTTAAGAATTCAAAAAGCCCAATCAACCTAATTTTGTTCTCTGAAATTGTCACTGGCTTGGATGCTGGTTAAGGGGAAGAAAAGATGGATTTAAGAAAGGCTTCTGACAGTCCCACATGATATTCTGATAAGCTAAACATGGTCTAGAAGATGATCTATAAGATGGGTGCAAAAATCATACTCAAAGAGTATCAATGGTTTGCTGACAAACTGAAAGGGTATAGGTAGTGGAGTCACACAAAAGCCAGTCTTGGGTGCAGTACTCTTCAATATTTTCATTGTGACTTGCCTAACAGAGAGGAATATATAATCTGGGGTAACACCAAACTGGAAAAGGTTGCTAGAATTTTAGATCGCAGAATTAGAATTCAAAACCTTGACAAACTGGAGAATTGATCTGAAATCAACAAGACAAGATTCAGTACAGACAAGTATTGTACTTAGGAAGAAAAAAAATCAAATGCACAATTATAAACTAGCGAATAACTGCCCAGGCAGTAGTACTTCTGAAAAAGATCTGGGGGTAATAGTGAATCACAATCATATAGTGAGTATGAGTCAACAAGCTGCAAAAAGTGTGCACTCCAGAATGATGATCACAACAACAGTGTTATAAGGCAAGAAAAGGGTTCTACTGTACTCAGCACTGGCAGGGCCTCAGGTAGGAGTACTGTGTCCAGTTTTGAGCACCACAAGCCAGGGAAAATTGGAGATAGTCCAGAAGAAAACAATGACAATGATAAAATGTATAAAAAACCTGACCTCTGAAGAAGTTTTTTTTAAACTGAACATGTTTAGTCTTGAAAAAGTGGTCACCTTGTAATATGCTTCAAATATGCTAAAGGCAGGTAGAGAGTGACCAATTGTCCCCTGAAGGTATGACCAGAAGTATTGTGTTTGATCTACAGCAAGAAAGATTTAGGTTAGATATTGGGAAAAGCTTTTGAATTATAAGACTAGTTAAGTATTAGAATAGGCTTCCAAGGGAAATTTTAGAATCCCCAGAATTAGAGCAACTGTTAAACACAGTCTGTCAAGAATAGCCTAGGTATATTTGGCTTGCTTCAGTGCAGGGAGGTTAAGCTAACTGATATCTCAAAGCTCATTCCAAACCCACAGAGACTGAAAAAGAAACTGTAGTTTGATAAACCAGGACTCCTTCCTTGCCCTCTATAGGCCTGGGCAGGACATAAGAATTACGATATGCATCAGCTCAGTAGTTCTCAACCAGGGATAGTTAAGTCATCCAAATCAGTGTGTGTCAACTTCTGTGCAGTCCCCATATGATTTTCTGTGGGTCAACAGCACCCCACCCAAAAAAAGCTCCCCACCCCATAAGCCCATCCAGAAACTGTAATTCTTTTTTAAACTCGCAACATCTCCTGCACACGTTGATTGTGCTACCTTACATTTGAACTTACTACTATTAATTTCACACCTGGAAGAGCCAGCGCAGAGCAATCTGAGCATGCACAGAACCTCACAGCTGGCGAGCCGAGCTCGTTGCTGGTCAGCAAGCACTGGTAATGGTCATCTGAAAAAGTAAGCTGTGCCCACAAAAGCTCAAGATACCATCTACATGTTTTGTTAGTCTTAAGTGCTACCAGACTATTTGTTGTTTTTTTAAGTTAAGACCGGAACCATTAACTCTGGTGGTAAACAGACCAGACTGGCAGATCATCAGCCAAGGCTCCCCACACTGGCCTGCACAAGGGACCCCAGCCCCAGCTGTGCCATACAGAATGACCTCAGGTAACTGGGGAAACAATACAATTTTAATCATTTAACATATTAACTTTTTAAAATCAATTTACATCCCTAGATGACTTCAGGATCTTTCTTGAGTGGTGACATCTAATTTAGACTCTTATTTTATATGTATAGTTGAGACTGTTTTTCAATGTACATTACTGTTCACTGTATTCAGAAATTATCTGTAAAAGGGGGATAAATGCACAGTATTATTCCACTACTATTTACCTCTCCTCGTCTGAAAACTGACCATTTATATCTCACCTTTCCTTTCAGTCTTTTAATCAGCTACGGATCCACAAGAGAATCCCCCTTATCCATGACTGCTTACTTTAAGAGCCTTTGGTAAGGTAATTTGTCAAAGGTTTTCAGAAAGTCCAAGTACATTATATCCACTGGATTCCTCATATTCATTGACCCAAACAATTTGAATAAATTGGTGAGACATGCTTTCCCCTCACAAAAGCCTCTTACCTAGGTTGTGGTCACCTAGGTCAGTGGTGTTCAAACTTTTTTCTCATGACCCAGTTGAAGAAAATTGTTCATGCTTGTGACCTAACAACTTTATCTAACTAGAGCAGTGGTCTCCAAACTTTTTACACCCAACATCACTTTTAAAATCTCCGAACAGGCAAAGATTTACCGCCCCGCCCCTTCCTTGAAGCCCCACCCTCTCTATTCTCCTGTCCATCGCGTGCTATCCCCAGCCCTTACTTACACACTCTGATAAACAGTTAATTTTTAAATTATGCGATGTATAAAATTAAAATCACATTTATAGTTATGAAATAAACGTTTTATTCATGCTATTTAAATCTAAAATGAAGCATTTATAATTATACATTTTGTGGGGACAGAGTTCTGCGGCTGGGGGCAGGGGAGAGGGAACAGGGTGCTTGGAGGGCAGAGGACAGGGTGCCAGTGGGGACAGGAATAGGGACAGAGCTCTGTAGCTGGGAACAGGGGAGTGGGAACAGAATTCTGTGGCTGGGGACAGGAGAGTGGGGACAGCGTTCGGGGAGTGGGGACAGAATTCTGTGGGTGGGGACAGGGAGTGAGGACAGTTCTGTGGCTGGGCAGTGGGGGCTAGGGAGTAGGGTGCCAGTGGAGGCAAAGAGTCCCCTGCATCTGCCTCCTCCCAGGATTTCTCCCCCCTCCCGCTCCCCGAGGGAAACCAGCACGTGCCTGCCCCGGGGCCGACCCCGCGCAGGGAAGCCCCCCACGCACACTTGCCCTGGGGCCGACCCCCCTCCCCAGCACAGGAAAACCCCGCGAGCACCTGCCGCGGGACCGACCCTCGCACGCGTGCACACACCTCCCCCGGAGCTGACTCACCCCTCCTGTGCGGTGCAGGGAGCTGATGCTCCCTCCCGCAGTACACCCAGCAGAGCAGCTAGCGCTACTTCCGGAATCGCCAAAAATGGCGCTAAGATGCAGGACTCTGCTTCCCGGGGATGGACAGAACACTACCTCCATTTTCACTTGAGGAAGGTAGTGGGGCTTCTCGGGGTTGGGAGGGAAATGGGGGCGGGCTGGACAGGACTCCTTGCGATCGACTGGTCGAGGCCTCGCGATCGACCAGTCAATCGCGATCGACCTGTTGGTGACCACGGAACTAAAGTGTGGGCTCTGAGGTAGAAATATTAGATGTCGTTTAACTAAATAATCATGTAACCACATCAAATCTTATTGACTACAAGATTATTCTATAGTCCCCATGATGGGGCCAGAAGGCAGCTCCAGCCTGCCATCCCACGCTGCTGCCTCTGATACAGAGGCGGCAGCACAGACAGCAGCAGCTTCTGCCCACAGGGGGCCTGAACTGTATCAGAGGCAGCAGTGGGGGGGGTGGGGGAAGACACTCCACTAAGCAGTGCTCATGGGGAGCCAGCTTTTAAGGTTGCTCCCCATGAATGCCAACTCCCACCTGTTATTCCCCCTCAGCCTGCTGCCTCTATGGGAGTCAGCAAAGGGGTGAGGGGGGCAGGCAGTTCCATGGAGCCAGCACATGCCGAGAGCTGGTTTAAAAGCTGGCTCCCCAGGCATATCAGCTCCCACCTGCCTGCTTGATCAGAGGCAGCTCTGTGGCATCTGGTGCTCATGGGGAGTTGGCTTTGCAAATGCATGTACTAGTTAGAACCAACCAATAAGGCCAAGCCAATCAGTTAATCATTTACACCGCTATACACTAACATGCCTACTCCATGTTAGGGCCAGGAATAAAGGTCTTGGGGCAGAGGAAGAGACTCAGGGGTAGGTCAGGGGATGGGGCCAAAGGTTTGATACGGGCTTACCTCCAGTGACTCAGACAGCAGAGCAGTGGGGATTCTAAGGCAGGCTTCCCACCTGTCCTGGCACCCCAGACTATGCTGTGCCCTCGGAGCAACCAGTATCAGGTCTGAGTCCTAGGCAGAAGTGCGCAAGTGTGTCTGTGTGCTGCTCTCACATGCAGATACCACCCAGGAACCAATAAATGGCAATGCAGAGTCAATGCTCAGTGGAAGGGTGGTGCATGGAGCACCGTGGCACCCACCTAGGAGCTGAACCCATTGCTGGAAATTTTGGGGGTGCATGGCAGTCCATGCTGCCAGGGCAGGGAGGAAGCCAGCTTTAGCAACCCCCACTAGTCACCTTGTCACCCTACAGCAAAGCAACCGAGTGTCTGACACACATTTTGAAAACCAATGACGTAGATGTCTGGCAATTCCATTCATTATAGTTTCAAACAATCTGCCTGGCACAGAAGTTAGGTTTATCAGCTTGTATTTGCGAGAAACATCTCTAGAGCCTTTTTTAAAAATTGGTGTAATTAGTTATCCTCTATTCATCTGGTACAGAAGCCAATTGAAGTGACTGATTACATACCACAGTTAGTAGTTGTGAAATTTCATATTTGAATTCCTTCAGAGCTCTTGGGTGAATGCCATCTGGTCCTTATTATTGTTTATCAATTTGTTCCAACACCTCTCTTGACATATGCCTCTGGCACAATTCCTCAGATATATGACCTAAAAAGAATGGCTCAGGTGGGAGACAATTCCTCACGTCCTGTGCAGTGAAGACAAATGCAAAGAATTTATTTCGCTTCTCCACAAAGTTTTTATTTTCCTTGACTGCCCAGTGACCACACTGATTTTGGCAGGGTTCCCACTTCTGATATTTTTTTTTTTAAGTGTGTGTGTGTGTGTGTGTGTGTGTGTGTGTGTACACACACACACACACACACACAGTGTGTTACTTTTGCTAGTAGCTCTTCACATTATTGTGTGGCTTGCCTAATTATATTTATACTTCACAGAATTTATGCTCCTTTTTATTTTCCTTTTAAAGGATGCTTCCCTCCCCCCTCCCCCCCAATGTTTCTTGTGTAGTCTGGCCACGGTGACACCTTCTTGGCCCTCTTACTATGTTTGTTTGTTTTAATTTAGGATATACGTTACTTCCACAAATTACACCCAGTTCATAATAGGGATGTTAAATTTCAAGTAATTGACTAATTGATTGTTCGATTAATTAGTCAATAGGGCACCTTCACCTTTGAAGCGTAGCAATAGTCCCAAGGCTGTTACGTTTCAAAGGCGAAAGCACTGCAGAGAACATGGGGCCAGCGGGGCAGTCTCCTGCTAGCCTTGTGCTAACCACGGCCATTCAAAGCGGCAGCACCGCGTGAAGCCTGGGATCAGCTAGGGACTGACTGTGGGCTCCATGTAGTGCTGCCACTTTGAAATGCCACGGGGAGCCCAGCGTCAGGCTGCACATTGCATTTCAAAGCATCAGGGCTGCATGAAGCCTGGAGTCAGCTGAGAACTCCTCTGCTGACCCTGGGCTCCATGCGGCACTGCTGCTTTGAAACGTCACGTACAGCCAGGGGACACTCCAGCTGGCCCTGGGCTGCATGTGGTGTTTCAAAGCAGCAGCACTGCATGAAACCCAGGGTCTGGCCCCAGGCTCCATGCAATACTGCCACTTTGAAGTACCCCTTCCTCTTCTCCCACCCCCCCACCTCCCGCTTGCTGCCTCTTTCTGATACAGACAGCAAGGTGGCGGGGGGAAGCAACTAGTCATTCATATCCCTAGTTTATAATACCAGATTTCATGATGGGATGGCAGATGATAGGGTCCCAAAGACAAGACTGCAGGATGAAAGAGGCCACAGTCACCATCCTGACATTTCCAATGCTAAAGGAATAGGATCTAGAGGTCAGGAACATCCCTCTCCTGCCCCAGACCCAATAAGCCCCCTTTAAGTGATTTCTGTTATTGGAAGGCCACTCTAATCAACTTGGAATTCTGCAGCAGTTGGCACTAATTAGCAGTGCTACCATCTCCAAGACTCCATCTAAAAGAGTAGCATAGGAAAGAGGAAATCAGCAAATCGTAGAGCTGGGTTCATATCTACCTTTCAGTGCCTGCTATAGAACAGTTCTGGTGATGCTTGACATAAGGGGAATCTTCAAGAACAGATATCTCCTATAAGGACGGTAGGCAACTGTTGCCCGTCAGGACTTTCTCCCTAATGAACTGCTCATTTTAACGGAGAATGAAAGGCATATTCCCATCCTCTCTATAGCCTCACTACTACTTCCTCCAGGACTCCTAATCAGCATATTTCTTGCTTTCAGTGCCACACTATGTTAGTGTAGGCTAATAAGGGTACTATCATTTCCTTCCACATTCCACTAAATACTCCTTGGGCATGCTCCCTTCCGAGAAAAAATTTCAGTTTAAGAAAACTAGAAATACACCTCTTCCATTTATGTGGTATTCACAGGAAGACAAGACAAGGGAGCTGGGATATAAGGGTCAATAAGCAGCATCATTCCCAGCTGCACTCCTCTGAGTTCACCCCGAGACATCATCTTTAGTCAATAGCCAGTACTGTCAGACTGATAGATGGTTCATCAGACAATTATGCAGGGGAAGATGAGTGTAAGTAAAGGAAAATTGAGATATTGATGCATTTGAGGAATGACAAACTGGAAATGCCTGTGAATCAAACATTCTGAAGATTATCAACTATGGGGAGTACCTGAGGAGTAAGACTGACTCCATAATGGTCTTGCACAAGGAGAGGAAGGAGTTTTAACTTTTCTTCTTCTTGTTAGAAACCTATAGGGCTCAGCATAGTTAGTGAGTTACAAACAATAAGTTTAAAAATAGTTATTTATCACCAATATTTCAATCACACAATATGTGTGAGCATTGTGGTCAGCAGTCTGGGATTTCAAGGTGCCAAGGTTGTGCAACTGCAAAGATAAAAAAAGCTGGAAACACCTTGATGTATTTCTGAAAAAAGGGATTTTAAAAATGTATATTGTATAGAGCAGGATAATTAATGTCCCTAAAACCCTCACAAATTAAAGAAAGCTTCACAGTATTCTGTATTATTATGTCTTGTTTACACTTGGAACATTACCTAAATAGCTATCCTGGAATGGCTGTTTCCAATATAAGCGCCAATGTGGGAACTTATTCTAAAGTAAGAGTGCCTACATAGGGCTCATACCAATATAACTATTGCAGGGTAATTAATCCAGAATAGCTATTACCATAAACTTTCAACTGTAGACTAGCCCTGAGCTAGTAAGTAAGTGCTCTGGGCTTCAGAAAGTACAGGCCCGTGAAAATCAGAAGTCTGATAGAACCATTACATCTCTGCTCTGAAGTTCTCACAAGAACATAAGAATCAAAAACAAGACGACAGAGTGAAGGTTCCTCAGACTGCTTAGAGAGGCAAATTTTAAAGAAAGAGAGTGAGCTTCAGGCAGATGACAATAAGCTGTTCCAACCACAGAAAGGGACAGAAGACACAAATCTAGGATTGAGGAAAGACAACAAAGGTTTGAAGAAGACAAAAAGATAAGAAGCAGAAAATGAATAAGAAGAGATGAGACAGAGAGGGTAGGGGTTAAAGTTTATGTAGGACTTTCTATGAGTATTGTGCTGATTTTATATATTCATAGACAGGAAGCCAAAGGAGGATCCCAGTAACATTAAGTCACAAGAAAAAAGAAAGATGATTTTGGCAGCAGCTTTACAAACAGAGAGAGAGAGAAAGAGAGGTCAGACAAGCGATTACTCTAATAAAGCCAGAAAGCAACCAGGATATGGATAAGGATTTTAGCAGTCAATACAGGACACATTTTGAACAAAGAAGCATCAGGTGTTTCCACAACACACTTAATATGGGGCAAAGAAGAATTAAAGGTCACAGCAAGATTACCAACAGGGACACAAGAAAGTGAAGTTATCAATGGGAACCAGGAAAAAAAAATTAGAAAAGATTAGGTCTTCTTATCAGTAACTAGAAAAAAAACCCTAGTTACTAAGGTGCTGCAAGACTACTTGTTGTTTTTAAAGTTTTTCCAGTTACAGACTAACTCTGCTACCCCTCTGAAGCTTTTTATCAGTAAATAGTTACAGTACATCCCTCATTATGGAATGCAAGATGCATATGGCTGGACACTAAAGATATCAACATTAACTAAATAAATTGAAATGCACAGGGAGTATGGAAGTGTCATGAGTATTCAGGGACAATAACGAATTTTTAGATGGCAACGAAGTCAGAAAGAAGAAAGTATACAGAAACAACAAAAAAACTAAAGAACAGTAGCAAACTGAAAAAGAGGTATGGAAAATTGTTCAAAGGAAATGGAGTTGTCAGCAACTCTATTTGTACAGCACCCTGTCTATTCAATAAATACAGCATCCATGTGCAAAATATTGAAGACAGAGAAATATCAAGAGGACTAAGTCATCAACCACATCAAAAGCAACAAGAGAACCCTTCTAGATGACCCATCCTCTTCCTCCATACCCACCATATCAACACCTCCACAACCCAACACGTTGTCACATGTACTTCTACCAGTGCACAAAAGACACCCTCCCCAACATATATACAGGCAGTCCCCAGGTTACATGGATCCGACTTACATCGGATCCCTACTTACAAACGGGGTGAGGCAACCCCGCACTAGCTGCTTCCCCCCAGCAGACCAGGGAGACGCGGAGCGGCTTTTCTCAGCTGACACCTCCGCTTGAGAATAAAGGCCTGAGGGAAGTGAGGTGTGGGAGAATAAAACTGAGCTCTGGAGAAATGTTTGGCTAGAGTTTCCCCTACAATATGTACCAGTTCCGACTTACATACAAATTCAACTTAAGAACAAACCTACGGTCCCTATCTTGTGCGTAACCCGGGGCCTGCCTGTACCAATCAAAATCCAGGACTATGCAGCACTTGAAAGACGAACAAGATGGTTTATTAGGTGATGAGCTTTCGTGGGCCAGACCCCTCAGATCTGAGCAAGTGGGTCTGGCCCACGAAACCTCATGGTCTAATAAACCAGCTTGTTCGTCTTTCAAGTGCTGCACTGTCCTGTGTTGTGTTTCAGCTGCCCCAGACTAACCCGGCTGCGTCTCTACCACTGCGCCAAGTGGCCCTGACACATCCCCTTGCTTGCCTCCCAGCGCCCCCCCCCCCCCCGGCCCGATCCCCGCACACGCCGCCCCCAGACGTGGGCGTCCCCTCGCCCGGCTGTGCACCCGCAGGTGATCCATCGCCTCTCGCTCACGCCGCGGAAGCCCCCCCGTGCGGCACCAGCCCCGCCGCGGGCTCAGCTCGCTCAGAGCGGGGAGGCTCGCGCCCGCCGGATCCCCGCGCGCCAGCCAGTGGGAGATTTAAACGCAGGAGCGCGCGGGGCGGGCGAGCGGGCTCCGCTCCCTCCCCCTCCCCCACCCCCGCTCTGAGGAACCAGGGTCGCCCCGTCCAACGGGCCTGCCTCCGCCCCTCCCCCCGCACAGGCCCGGCCTCCCCCTGCAGGCCGCGGCGCCGCTGCTCTCCACACACACAGGCCCCAGGCCTGCCCGCAAGCCCCGGCCCCAGCCTCGCTCCCGGCCCCAGCGCGGCCCGCTCCTCCCCCCGCCAGGAGACGGGGCCCGGCCGGGCCTCACCTGTCGGCAGCGCCAGCAGGCCCTGGGCAGCAAGAGGGTAACGGCTCCTCAGCGCGTACAACCAGCCTCTCGCGGCGCCCCTGCCCACGCCCACCGACCCGCATTGGTTACTTTGCGCACGTGGCCGGCGTCCTATTGGACCCACGTCCCGTCCGTCAATCGCCCCCCGGGGGCGGAGTCTCCCATCAGGCGGGAGTGCAGACCGGGTGGGAGGTGCGGGGCGGGAGTGGGAGGGGCTGGGGATGGCTCCTGGCTACCTGGGCTGCGCGCTTAGCCCACGCGCCCTGTCTCGTGGTGCTCGCTGGCCCCGGGGGCAGCCCTTGGTTGGTGGCTGCATTGGCTGCTTCCACCGCTCACGTTCCTTGGAAGGCTTCGGTCTGCTCGTGTGTAGCTGGGCTGGTAGAGGCAATGGCGCTTCTGGCAGCGAATACTGATGCTCACCATTCAGTCCCAAGCATTTTTGGCCAAAGTAAAATCATGGACCCATGAGCACTTTCACCTGGCCTGGCAAGCAGGCGTCTTCCTGCCTGTGAGGTACCAGGTTGCCCCAATTTTACTTGTAGAGCTAGAGCAAGGCTTAGCCCTCTCCCTTGTTCAAGAGCAATACAACAGTAAGGATGAAAAGCAAGAAGCTGGAATCGTTGAAAAGATCTGGCCAGGGGCACGCAGGACACGCTGTGCAGACAGGTTCATGGCACTGGGCAGCCCAAATACAGAGGTGAAAACCAGTGTGCCCCAATGTGGCCATGTTGCACTCCAGCAAAAAGAAGCCTGCAGGCTGGGCACTCAGCTGTAGCTGCTCCTAGCCAAGTTCCTAGGGCTCTCCCAGAGGCTGCCTTGCCCCCTCCCATTCCCCTCTCCTCCAGGACTGCCCCATCCCCTAAAGCTTCCACCTCTGCCCCACTCCGTTGAGGAAAAGTGGAGGGTTGCAACCCTATGTACCCAGAATTTTGTTGCTCTTCCCTTCCCTTGACTATCAAAGAGTGAGGGGAAAGTGTGCAGCTTGGGAGCCTTCTTCTCACTCCTGGCTGCCCAGGGGAGGAGCAGAGGAGATTCCACACAAGCTGCACACTTCCCCTTGCTCCCTGATGGTCGGGAAAGAGGAAGAGCAGCAGCAATCCAGTATGTGCAGCTGCCTTCTGCCACCCTTCCAAAATGACACCCTTCACTTACCCATACAGCACCCAGCCGCCTGCCCTGACCCCCCCAACCTCAGCTCCAAACCCTGCCTGATTCCTGCACCCCCAACATTCCCCTGACGAGCCCCCTCATTCTCAACACCCACCCCTTATTTCTGAACCTCCCAAACATCCTGCCCTGAGCCCTCCACACCCTCCGCTCCCTACTCTAACTTCCCACCCCAGCTCCCTGCCCAGATTCCTGTACCCCACAAACTCCTTTGCCCATAGGTCCTGCACACTGTAACCCTTACACCCTGAGTGCCCCCTCTGGGGAGACGTGATATGACAGTACCTGTACGAAGAGGAGGTTACTCACCTGGACAGTAAGGCTATGTCAACACTTGTGGCTTCTTGCGCAAGTACGGCCATTCCTGCGCAAGAATCCACAGAGCGTCTACACTGCCCGCCCGCTCTTGCGCAAGGAAATTTACAGTACGGCGTGGTAAGAGAGGGCTTCTTGCGCAAGAACTATGCTCTTTTTTAACAGGTGTAAGCCCTCTTGCACAGGAGCTGTTGCGCAAGAGGGCAGTGTGGACTCTTGGCAGGGATTCCTTAAGCAAGAAAGCCCTGTGGCAAAAATGGCCATTGGAGCTTTCTTGCGCAAGAGAGCGTCCACATTGCCATGGGAACTCTTGTGCAAAAGCACAGCTGCACATGGCAGTGTGGACGTTTTCTTGCGCAAGACTTCTTGCACAATAACCTTTGAGCAAGATGTTCTTGCGCAAGAAGCCACGACATAGCCAAACTGACATTCTTCAAGATGTGGTGGAGGGAGAGTTCAGTGGTGGAGGGAGAGTTCAGTGGTTTGAGCATTGGCCTGCTAAACCCAGGGTTGTGAGCAAAATTGTTGAGGGGGCCATTCAGGGATTTAGGGCAAATCTATCAGTGATGGTACTTGGTCCTGCTGTGAGGGCAGGGGACTGGACTCAATGACCTCTCAAGGTCCCTTCCAGCTCTATGAGATAGGTAAAACTGTTAACAACTCACATCGTTTTTGCAGCATCCTGAGTAACAGGATGTACTGCGCACAGGGCACTGTAGGTATCTTATACAATACATAATTAATTGGTAAATATTATTAGAATGCCCAAGACTCACTTTGCTATAAAATGCGCTTTTATATTATATTATAAAATGGGAGGGAGGGAGCAGGATTGACCCACAGGTCCTGCTCGATGTAACTAGAAGTAAATAGGCCCTTCACACCAGATACATCAGTGCATGGCGTTCCGAAGGGCGGGAATCAAAGGAACCATGACCTTCTGCCTGGTACTGTAAGTACCATACGGGTGAAGTGTAAGTGAACTAGGCTTTATTATTGTCTTATAGTAGATCTTCTAATAATTGCTTTTACATTGCTTTGCCTCATATTAATTGCTTTAGAATTTATAGTATTTAAGGTTTAAATTGTATAGTAATTGTTTTTAAGGCCAGTAAAACTTAAACAACTGTATTAACTGCTTAAAGCTTGTAATAAGTAAGAAAGTGGTTAAGTCTCTCTGGAGTGTCATAGTTTCCCTTGGATCTAAAATGAATCAAACCACACAACAACAGATAAGGAGGATTTTGAGGGTGGTGATCTACCCACCATATGGCAAATCTTTTCCATTTATGAAGGTAAGTCTTATGGGTGCACTGCACACCACTGTGTAGTAGGACTTTTTGCACCTGTTGTGAACAGTTCAATTGTAGTTCAGAGAACCATCAAGAAGCCAAGCTTTCAGGTGTAGCGAGTCAGGGGTTTGTTGGGTAGCGTGTGGTTCTGGGTGAAAGAGGAGATCATGGTTGTGTGGTAAGGAAATAAGTGGCATGCGGGACATCCTTATTAGAAAGGGGAGCCAGGCTTGACATGGCCACGATGGAGCTATGACAATTAAGTGTGCTTTGTCCCTCTTTGTCTTGTTCATCAGAGGTATGGGGGGGATAGGCGTACAGGAGATGGGATGACCAGCTGATGAGGAAGGCGTCTCCCACAGAGCTTTTCCCAATGCTTGCCCTTGTGCACAATAGGTGACATTTTCTGTTGGATAAAGTGGCAAATAAGTCTATGGTGGAGTGACCCTACTGTCGAAAAATCCACAACAAGATGTGCAGATTTAATTGCCACTCATGCTCATTTGGGAGGAGGGCTCTCTGAGAGCATTAGTCATCGTATTTAAGGTGCCCGGAAGGTGCACCACAGTAATGTTTGTGCTGTATTTTAGGCACCATTTCCAAAGAGCAATCAATTCTGTGCATAGGGCTTGAGATCGGGCCCCACCTTGACAATTTATATAAAACATTGCTGCAACATTGTCTATGTACAGTCTGACATGATTGTTGATGATATACAGGAGGAATTTCTTGCACAGAGTTCTAGGATGGTTATGTGTAGGTTCTTGTCACTGCTGGACCAGAAACCCTGCGCTGTGTGATGTCGTAGATGGGTGCCCCGTCCTATGAGGGACGCATCTGACATCATGAAGACGGATGCCTCCTCACCCGCCTTGACCTCGCCGAGCACAATATCCCTTCTGTGGTGGCAGCATGTTGTGTGCAGCACAATGTATGTGAAAGGAAGGGAGAGACTTTCCTGCCAGCCTGGATGGCTGAGGCTGAGCGCATGGCTGGCCAGTACATGCAGCCCCACACCACTGCTGTCCGGGAGGCCCAGCGGGAGGCCGTTCAGATCTGGGAAGCCCTGCGGGAGAGCTTCCAGGTGGAGGAGGACTAAACTCTCGCTGCATGCCCCACTGGGGCCTTTTTCCACCCTCCCCTCCTTCCCCTTTCCCCTCCCTAACCCCCCTTCCTAATGTAATATAAAAACACCTGTTTTGCCAACAAAACCGCTCTTTATTGTACATAACTGGGGTGGGGGAGGGAGGAATGAGGGTGGGAGAGGGGAGGGGGAACCTGGGAGGAGGGTGCTGGAAGCAGGAGGAAGGGAAGGGAAAGCTCAGAGTTGGGGGTCCTGCTGGCTCTCCCATCTCACAGCACTGTGGGTGCGGGGCCGTCGGGGGGTGTGGAGGGTGGGGCAGGAGGGATGGGGGGTGCAGAGGAAGCGGGAGGGGGAGCAGGGGTGGGAGGAGGAGCGAGAGCTGGGGTGGCCGCAGGGGCTGGAGCAGGAAGAGGCAGGAACCAGTCCACCAGGGTCTAGAGGTGACCTCTGAGTACACGGCCCTGCTCCTCCAGCACCTCCAAGCTCTGCTGCTGCAGCCGCAGGTCCTCCCGGACCCAGTGGTCCTGGGTGCGGAGCTGGTGCTCCAGTAGCTGCAGGAGCCACCGCTGGTAGTCCTCCAGGTTCCTGGTGCACCTGCTGGCCCGGGTGCGGGTGGCTGTTACAGGCGGGTTGGTACGCCCTGCAATCCCAGGTGCTGCAGCTGTGGTGAAACAAGAGCAGTGGTCAGTTCTCCCTGGGGACACAGTGGGTGAAACCCAGCCCCCCTCTGCAAGGCGAGGTCAGCGTGTGGGGAACAGGCCAGGGCTCCTGCAAGACACCCAGCTGCTGCTCCATGGTGGACAAGGCCCAGGCGCATGGTCCCTGGGCTCCCTGTCCCCCCAGCTCTCCATACACATAAGGGGAGCATGATGGCACTCACATGTGGAGCCCTCCTCGGCCTTGGACAACACAGCTAATGTGCTCTGTGGGATGCCTCAGGGCTCCTGGCTCTCGGCATCCTCCTTCTCCTCCTCTGTGTCAGGGACGGGACCCTCTGCCCCAGGATCGATCACCACCCGGGGGGCATGGATGGCATGAGCCCCCAGGAAGCAGTCCAGGGCCTCATAATGAGGGCATGCCTCCAGGTCGGCCCCTTGCTGGGAGGCCCTGGAGTAGGCCTGCCGCAGGTCTTTAATTTTGCAGCGGACCTGCTCCTGGGTCTGCATGTGGCCCCTGGCGGCCAGGCTGTCAGCCATGCAACTGTAGACCACCGCGTTCCTGTGGCTAGTGCAGAGATCGTGGACGTTGGAGGCCTCCCCCCAAACCTTGATGAACTCCACGATCTCCGCACTAGACCAGGTAGGCGCCCGCCTCTTGCGGCCCCGGGCAGGCTCCTGGGAGCTGCCAGCTTGGTCCTGGGAAGAGGCAGAGGGCTGAGTGGCAGCAGGTGGCTGGCTCATGCTGTGCCAGGTGCAGGGTCTGCTGGCTGGGTGCTGGCAGGCTTGCATCTGGCACAAGCAGTGTAGCCAGACCGTGCCCCTTTAAGGGCTCCGGGGCCGGGAGGGGGGCAGAAGAGTTTTCCCGGTTTGGCCCAGAGTGGTCAGCAGGGAAAGCTGGGGAGGGCTAGCCTCCCACTAGTTCGAATTAAGTGGCTACACAGCCCTTAATTCGAACTACTTAATTCGAACTAGGCATTACTCTTCGCAGAATGAGGTTTACCTAGTTCGAATTAAGCGCTCCGTTAGTTCAATTTAAATTAGAACTAGCGGTTTGTATGTATAGCCCCCTTTAAAGTTAATTCAAACTAACGGCTGTTAGTGCGAATTAACTTTGTAGTGCAGACATACCCCCAGTGACAGATGATGTGGGGAAAGCTGAAGTACTCAATGCTTTCGTTGCCTCTGTCTTCACGGACAAGGGGTCACCTCCCAGACTAATGCACTAAGTGACGCAATGTGGGACGAAGGTGGACAGCCCTTGGTGGGGAAAGAGCAGGTTAGGAACTATTTAAAAAAGATAAATGTACATAAATCCATGGGTCCGGATTTAATGCATCCGAGGGTACTGAGGAAGTTGGCAAATGTCATTGCAGAGCCTTTGACCATTATCTTTGAAAACTTGTGTAGATCGGGAGAGATCCCGGATGATTGGTAACTGGTTCTGCGGATAAGGAAAGTCAGTGGATGTGATATACCTTGACTTTAGCAAGGCTTTTGATACGGTCTCCCACAATATTCTTGCCAGCAAGTTAAGGGAATGTGGATTGGATAAATGGACGGTAAGATGGATAGAAAGCTGACTGGAAGGTCAGGCCCAGGGGGTAGTGACCAATGGCTTGATGTCAGAATGGCGGTCGGTTTCTAGAGCAGTGCCCCAAGGTTCAGTTCTGGGACTGGTTTTGTTCAACATCTTTATTACTGACCTGGATGAGGGGATGGATTGCACCCTCAGCAAGTTTGCGGATGACACTAAGCTGGGGGGGAGGTAGATACACTGGAGCACAGAGATAGAGTCCAGAGTGACTTAAAGAAATTGGAGGATTGGGCCGCAAGAAATATGATGAGGTTCAACAAGGACAAGTGCAGAGTCCTGCAGTTGGGAGGGAAGAATCCCAAGTATTGTTACAGGCTGGGAACCAACTGGCTAAGTAGCAGTTCTGTAGAAAAGGACCTGGGGGTTACAGTGGATGAGAAGCTGGATATGAGTCAACAGTGTGCCCTTGTAGCCAAGAAGGCTAATGGCATATTAGGCTGCATTAAGAGGAGCATTGCCAGCAGATCCAGAGGTGTGATTATTCCTCTTTACTCGGCTCTGGTGAGGCCACATCTGGAGTATTGTGTCCAGTTCTTGGCCCCCAATTACAGGAAGGATATGGACGCATTGGAGAGGGTCCAGCGGAGGGCGACCAAAATGATTAGGGGGCTGGAGCATATGACCTACGAGGAGAGGCTGAGGGAGTTGGGTTTGTTCAGTCTGCAGAAGAGAAGAGTGAGGGGGGATTTGATAGCAGCCTTCAACTTCCTGAAGGGAGGTTCCAAAGAGGTTGGAGAGAGGCTGTTCTCAGTAGTGACGGATGGCAGAACAAGGAGCAATGGTCTCAAGTTGTGGTGGGAAAGGTCCAGGTTGGGTATTAGGAAAAACTATTTCCCTAGGAGGGTGGTGAAGCACTGGAATGGGTTCCCTAGGGAAGTAGTGGAGTCTCCGTCCCTAGAGGTGTTTAAGTCTCAGCTTGACAAAGCCCTGGCCGGGTTGATTTAATGGGGATTGGTCCTGCCTTGGGCAGGGGGCAGGACTTGACCTTCTGAGGTCTCTTCCAGCTCTATGATTCTATGAGAGGCTCAGGGCTGGGGCTGGGGCTGGGACTAGTGCCTGCCGTGGTCAGTCCCACCGTCTCATGTGCAGGACCCTAGATGGCCAGGGGAAGCTAGGGGGAGAAGCCAGAGGGGCTGAAACGGGAGCAGAAGCAGGTGTGGGAAGTCTTGGGAAGGAGCGGGAGTGAGGGGGTGGCTGCTGGACTCAATCGTGGTGACAGTCCTGTATGCCACGCATATGTGCCAGGTCTCCTAGGACAGCTCCTGCCAGGAGGAGCAGCACAGTTCCTGGTCAGCATGGCATTGCTCCAGGTCTGAATCCAACCTCTACTCCTGCCGATCCAGAGACCGCTGTAACAGGCCATGTGTTCCCACTAGAGGTCCTTGTGGGGGTCAGCGGCACCTGCAGGTCTTGTGGGGTCAGGAGGCTGGCATGGGAGATATGGCTTGCATCCCCTTCACAGCTGGTCCAGCTGTGAAAAAAACAAGAGAAGGGTTCCAGGAGACAGGATGCATGAATAAGCCCTTTTCCAGAGGATTTCTTATTCCTACCTTCAAGGAATAATAATAATAATAATATTGAAGTAGGAATAAGAAATCCTCCGGAAAAGGGCTTACCGTATATACTCGAGTATAAGCCGAGTTTTTCAGCACAGTTTGTGTGCTGAAAAATGCCCCCCCTTGGCTTATACTCGAGTCAGCCTCCTGCTCGCGGGCGGGCTCAGCGCGTCTCTGCCGCCGGCCGGGTCTAGACGCGTGAGCCTGGAGCTCCGGCGCCCCTGCCCCTGCCCTCCTGGCCCTTCCGGCCCCTGCCCTCCTGACCCTCTCAGCCCCCAGGTCCCCTTGTCCCCCCCAGCCCCTGTCTCCTCGTCCCCCCAGCCCCTGCCCTCCTGGCCCTCCCGGCCCCCCTGTCCCCTTGTCCCCCCGAGCCCCTGCCCTCCTGGCCCACCCAGTCCCTGCCCCCTCGGCCCCCCAGCCCCTGCCCTCCTGGCTCTCCTGGCCCCCCAGCCCCTGCCTGCCCGGCACCACGGGCCCTTGCCGCATGGGAGGAAGGGCGTTTGGGGCCGTTCGCCATGACGCTCGGGTGCAGCGCTGAGCTCGGGAACAGCTGGGCCAGGAGCCGACTTGGCACCGTGGGCGTCTGTTCTGGAAGCGCCTGGGAGCCCTCATCACGAGCTTGGGCCCGATTCTGGGGCAGGTGCACAAGGACCAGCCACTGCTCCCTGCTTCCCCTCCCCTCCCCTCCCCTCCCCTCCCCTCCCGTGGTAAAATCCAGCCAGCACCGGCACCCCCCGCCCCCCCCCGCTGGCTCGTTTAGAGGGGGCTCGTTGGCAGGCGAGGGGGCCGGAACGTGGGGGCTGCGGGGCGGGGGCGGCGGGGGCTGAGCTGTGGCCGTGCCTGCAGAACCATATTGTTTTTGTTGACCCCCTTTTCCACTTACAGAGCTAGGTTATTGTTTTTCTTTGAAATAAATATTCATGTAATTTTATTGGTATCTATCTTCATTTTTTACATTTACCAGTAGCTGCCTCATTTCCTACCCTAGGCTTATACTCGAGTCAATAGTTTTTCCCAGTTCTTTGGGGTAAAATTAGGTGCCTCGGCTTATATTCGGGTCGACTTATACTCGAGTATATACGGTATTTTCCGGAGAATCACTTCTAGACTGGCACTTTTCTCCGGCTTATCCCCAAGCTGGAAAAAAGCGGCAGCCATGTAAATGCAAATGTCACGGGGGATATGTAAATCCCCCGTGGATTTGCAATTGCGACTGGTCTCATTAGCATCCCTTTTCCGGAAAGGGATGCCAATGTAGACACAGCCCAGGAGTGCTAGAAGTAAGTTTTACAGAACAAAGGCACATGAGAACCTGAGTGAGGAGTCTACAAGGCAAACTGTGACAAAGATAAGAGTTTACATGGCAATTTGTGACAGACTAGGAGTCTCCATGAACTTGAGATAGGAGGCCTTGTAAGGGTCTTGATTAGTTAAGATGATTTCTCTCTGTTACAGGGAGAGAGGCCTGGAAAACTTTTAACCCTTACAGAAGTTTTCTTTTACAGAGTTTTGATTTCCTGCACAGTCCCCCCTTAGACACAACTGGAGTACTACTGGTTGAGAAACACTGCTCTAGAAGAGCCTAAGAAAACTAACTGGAGGAAGTACAGTAGACTTCCGATAATCCAGCACCTTCGGGACCTAGGTGGTGCTGGATTATCAGATATGCCAGACTATCAGGAGGTACTATAAGGGGGCATACTCCCAACCTAATCACCCTCCTTCTGCTCTAACCTAATTCTTGGGTCCCTGAGCCACCGCTACAGCTGTGCGTCTCCCTCTAGGCGCTGGGGCACGTGCGATGAGCAACCGGCTTTGAGCATGAGCTGGCTGGGAAGCCGTGTGCAACACAATCCCTCTCCCCTCCCCTTCCCTAGAGCCAAACACCTCCCCTCCCTGCTGTAACCCAATCTCCCTCCCCCCCCCCCCCAATATTCTCGGGTCCCGGAGCCAGAGCCACTGTGCCGCATCTGGGACGCCCCAATTCCCCTCCCCTTCTCCAGAGCCAGGCATCTCTCCCCGCAAACCTTATGTCCGGGTCCTGAAGCAGCTGCCTGTGCTCAGCGGTTGGCTGCTAGCACATGCAGGTTGGGACGCTGTGTATGACCTGGCATACACGTGCAGGGTACAACGCAGTGCTCTGGGGGTCTTGAGCAGAACAGCGCAGGCCGTGAACACACATACAGCTCACAGTGGCCCAGCCGTGAGAGTGGCTGATCTGAGCAGTTCCAGGTTCCATCCCGGTTCCATCAGGAGCCGCAATTTTTTTCCATCAGGAGCCTCAAGTTGGCCACCCCTGCACTAGGCTCTTGCCATTTTGATGCCAGTCTAGCGGGAGTGCAGGACAATTGGATGCCGGGCTATTGGAGTTTTACTGTATGTCAAACCATATAAGTGTTCCAGCAAACGTTCATGTATGTAAGTGTTCCAGTAAATGTTCATGTATGTAAGTGTTCCAGTAAATGTTCATGTATGTAAGTGTTCCAGTAAATGTTCATGTATGTAAGTGTTCCATGCCCCGTATTTTTTTTAGTTTGGGAGGCAACCTATACTACCTATTGATTTGTGATTTGAGATTAAAGCCAGGAGACAAGTGTAAATGGGTCTATAGGTTGCCCCGTTGGCACCGTCACCCCTCCCTTGGTCCCATGCTTCCTTCACCTCTTTTTAAGCGCCATCTGGCATCCAGGTTTGTCTCACCACTGGCTCGGAGGCCTCTCCTAGGTTGAGAGTTCGCTAGCCCCCGAGGCGGAGAGAGGGGGATCCGGGCCCGCCCCCTCTCATAGACCCCAGCCCAGGGCCCTAAGGACACGAACGCCTATGCCATCTGGTCCAGCTGGCGGGGCGTTTGCCGGAACTCACCAGCCCGCAGGCTCCCTTTGCCCGCCCTGGGCTACTTCCTCTCTCCGCCATGGTCACTTCTCCCTAGCCAACGGGCTTACCTCCTTGCTTTGGGTCCCATCCGTCGCTGCTCCTTGCTGTGGGGGTGCTTCCTCCGAGCTCCCCCCTTCCCTGGCGTCTCCCGGGGCTTAAATCCCCTGCGTGGCCACGCTTCCGGGCTGGTGGCGGGGCCACGTGGTGACGTCATCCCTGCTGCGCCGTGCCCGGGCGTCCTGCCGAGGCGGCCGCCTGGGAGCACCCGACGCACCGCCGGTATGTCGTCTCTGGTGCTGCTCGGCCCCCACGCTGCGGCACGCCCGGCTCTGCGGCTCCTTCCCCCGCCCCAAGAGCCGCCAGGAAAGCGGCCACCGGTGGGACTGGAGTGTGGGGCGCCTCTGCCCCGTCACAACAGGAAATAACTCATCAGGAATAGGTAAGAGATTTACGATGCAGACTTCGTTACACATCTGACCTAGCTGCTAAAGAAAGTGAAGAAAGCCAATTACTCAGCAAATTAAGATGGGACAAAATAATTATGTCAACCATAGAACCAGGAAATTAAATCGTAGTACGCAACCTGAGTCTTAGAGGGAAGCAGAAGCTGGCAGATAGATGGGAGCCAGGAGTACCTGTCGTACTAGAGCAACTAAAAGATTATATACCTGTTTTTAAGGTACAGGAGGAATCTAGAGATGGTCCTATTTGAGTTCTTCATAGGGACATGTCATGGGGTGCACCCTCCTGTCCCGGGGCATACTTCTCTGTGAGCTCATTCTCAAGTTCAGTGCCTCTCACTCTGGGGAAATACGGCCCTTCTGAGCCTAGTCATAAAGTTCAGTGCCCCTCGCTCTGAGGAAATACGGTCCCTCTGGAACTAGACACAAAGATCAGTGCCTAGAGGCCTGGGTTGCTGGAGGGCTCTCCCTGGCTATTGGAGAGCTGAACACCAGTTGGGATGAGGGTAGGGGGACCCGGGCCATCCCACTCCACCGGGTCCCAACCCAGGACCCTATTGGCAGTGGAAACTGCACTGCCAGCTCAGTGGGAAGTCCGACTGAAACACGCTGAGCTCCCAGAGGCGTAACCCTCTGCCCTGGGCGACTTTCTACCATCTCTGATGTGTAGTTTAGTCCCCCAGAGTGCAGCATGGGGTCCCCGGGCCTGGTGGCTGCCTGCCCCCTTTGTCGGGGCGGTGTCTGAGGTCATGGCGGTGGTGGCAGGGGCTGGGCCGGCTGTTCCAGGTGTAGCGGCAGCTGGGGCGGTGGTTGCTGGGCTTGCTCCTCTGGAAGTGGCTGCGGCTCCAGGAACGTCTGCAAAGGCCACTGCTGAGGTTGCTGCTTGGAGAGCAGCTACGATGACCAAGCTGGTTCAGGGGCTCCCTCCCTGTTTGCAGCTCCCCCTGTATGAGCTGTGCCCAGGCCTTTTATACAGTCCCCACACCAGGGCTGTGTCTAGACTGGCAAGTTTTTCCAGAAAATCATCTGCTTTTCCGGAAAAACTTGCCAGTTGTCTACACTGGCCGCTTGAATTTCCGGAAAAGCTCTGACGATCTACTGTAAAATCATCAGTGCTTTTCCGGAAAAACTATGCTGCTCCCGTTCGGGCAAAAGTCTTTTTTTGAAAGACTTTTGCGCAAAAGGGCCAGTGTAGACAGCACAGTACTGTTTTCCGCAAAAAAGTCCCGATTGCAAAAATGGCGGTCGGGGCTTTTTTGCGGAAAAGCGCATCTAGATTGGCCACGGACGCTTTTCCGCAAAAAGTGCTTTTCCGGAAAAGCGTCCTGCCAATCTAGATGCGCTTTTCCAAAAATACTTTTAACAGAAAACTTTTCCGTTAAAAGCATTTCCGGAAAATCATGCCAGTGTAGACGTAGCCCAGGAGTATGCCCAGTTGGTTAAAAGGGGCAATGTTTCCTCCGCCCACAGGCCTTTCTCCCCTCTCTCTTTAGTATGGGGTATATCCACCCCACCACAGACATGTTAAGACCATGCGGATATATTTCTGCTCATGAATCAACAGAAGATAGTCAGTTAGAGACGCCTGTGAGAAGTAGAACTAGACAGAAAACTACGGAAATGGTCACTCAGATGGAGAATGAAGATTTATCCGTACTTGATTGGATCCAACAGCATGAAACACTGGAAGGTCTTGGGTGCCGCCCCAAAGCAGGAGCTGTGCTCCCTGGCCTATGGTATAGGCCTGCCTCAGCTCCTTCACTTTCATCCTGACCTGCTCCTGGTTTGCTTCCTCTCCCCAGATCTCAGTGAGAACCAAGATCTTTGTACCAGACCAGTAAGGTGCCCTCCTTTTTCACCCCAGGCAGGGTCTTCAGAGGTGGCTGCCAGCTCACTTGCAGCCATAGATGGCTCAGTGGGAGCACAGGGGTCCTTCATGTCGGCATGGAAGTCAAAGCAGGCTTCTGGTGTGTGATGCATGGGCTTTCCTTGTACCACAAGCCCTTTCCTCTGAGGCTGCACATTTAAAGGGTGAGGTTCCAAGGAGTGTGGACAGAGTGGCTACCAGGGCACCTGTGAGAATCCCTGGAGGCCAGTTATTTCGAAATAACCACACCTTAGGGCTGTGTCTACACTGGCGCAATCTTGCGCAAAAGCGGCTGCTCTTGTGCAAAAACTTGCTGCCTGTCTACACTGGCCGCGTATCCTTGCGCAAGTACACTGACGTCCTAATGTATGAAATCAGGGCTTCTTGTGCAAGAACTCTGACGCTCCTGCTCAGGAATAATCCTTTTGCACAACTGTTCTTGTGCAAGAGGCCGGTGTAGACAGGCAACATGAATTTCTTGCGCAAGACAGCCCTATGGTTAAAATGGGCTTGCGCAAAAGCATCTCTTGCGCAAAAGCACATGCCAGTGTAGACGCTCTTTTCTGGGAGAGATTTTGCACAAGAATTCTTCTGCAAAAGAGTTTTTGAGTGAGAACGCGGCAGTGTAGACGTAGCCTAGCTGTCTACACACACCCTATTTCGAAATAGGTGTTATTCCTTCTGAAATGAGGGTGTGATGGGGTGTGTCAACCCTGCACTGAAGCTGATGGAGTTACATTGGCCCAGCTGGCAGAGAAAGCCCCACCCCTACAGTTTTGCTGGGCATGCTCCACCTGGAGACTGACTAAAGGATCTGGAGCTGCTCAGTTGGGGCTTACTGCTTAAGGGGAATTAGACGCTGAGGGAGCTCCAGGGGAGGAAGCGCAATGGGACCAAGCAGCGGCAGTCAGGCCGAGAGCTGCTACCAGAGAAGCTGCAGAACAAGAGCAAGCATACGGAGAAGACATCTGCCAAGTAGCCCAGTAGGAAGTAGCCCAGGGCAGAGAATTGCTTCCTGAGCACTTAGTGGCTACATCTAGACTGGCATGATTTTCCGGAAATGCTCTTAAGAGAAAAGTTTTCCGTTAAAAGCATTTTCGGAACAGAGCGTCTAGATTGGCAGGACACATTTCTGCAAAAGCACTTTTTGCGGAAAAGCATCCGTGGCCAATCTAGATGCGCTTTTGCGCAAAAAAGCCCCGATCGCCATTTTCGCGATCGGGGCTTTTTTGCGCAAAACAATCTCAGCTGTCTACACTGGCCCTTTTACGCAAAAGTTTTGGCTGAACGGGAGCAGCATAGTATTTCCGCAAAAAGCCCTGATTTCTTACAGTAGGAAGTCAGTGCTTTTGCAGAAATTCAACTGGCCAGTGTAGACAGCTGGCAAGTTTTTCCGGAAAAGCGGCTGATTTTCTGGAAAAACTGGCCAGTCTAGACACAGCCAGTATGTTGTGGCAGGATTCCCTGCTGAATGAGGGCCCTGGGCTGGGATCCCATGGAGAGGGAGGATCCAGGTCCCCCAACCCACTCCTTACATACCCTGCGTGGGAGGAGCTTTACCACTGCTGTATTGACTAAGGCCATTGGGCCATAATGCCCTGATTAAAGGGACCGCTGTATGGACTTAGGCCGAAAGGCCATAATGCCCTTACTAGAGGTCCTTATACAGCGACTAAGGCCAGTGCTCTGTAATACTCTGAATACAGAGGCATGTATATTGATGGAGGCCACTGGGCCGTAATACCTTGAATTGAGGGGCATGTATATTGACTGAGGGTGTTGAGCCGTGCTGTAAATAGATTTGGTGATTGCAAGGTCACTCAATCAAGATAATAAAGTTGAGGGGCCTCTGAGGGCCTGTCTCCCCTCGACAGAGCTACAGAATTCGGAATAAAAAATTATTTGTAATAGACACTTTGGCTACGTCTACACTGGCCCCTTCTCCGGAAGAGGCATGCTAATTTCTAACTTTGGAATAGGGAAATCCGCGGGGGATTTAAATATCCCCCATGGGATTTAAATAAACATGGACGCTGCTTTTTTTCTGGCTTGGGGAAAAGCCGGAAAAAAAGCGGCGGCCATGTTTATTTAAATCCTGAAGGGGGGATTTCCCTATTCCAAAATTAGAAATTAGCATGCCTCTTCCGGAGAAGGGGCCAGTGTAGACGTAGCCCAAGGGCATGTCTACACTACAAAGTTAATCTGAACTAACAGCCGTTAGTTCGAATTAACTTTCATAGGCACTACACATGCAAACCGCTAGTTCGAACTTAATTCGAACTAGCGGAGCGCTTAATTCGAACTAGGTAAACCTCATTCTATGAGGACTAACGCCTAGTCCGAATTAAGTAGTTTGAATTAAGGGCTGTGTAGCCACTTAATTTGAACTAGCTGGAGGCTAGCCCTCCCCAGCTTGCCCTGGTGGCCACTCTGGGCCAAGCCAGGGAAACTCTACTGCCCCCCTCCAAGCCCCGGAGCCCTTCAAGGGCCACGGTCTGGCTACAGTGCCCGTGCCAGGTGCAAGCACCCAGCCAGCAGACCCTGCACCTGGCACGGCATGAGCCAGCCACCCGCTGCCACCCAGCCCTCCGCCTCTTCCCAGGACCAGGCTGGCGGCTCCCAGGAGCCTGCCCGGGGCTGCAAGAGGTGGGTGGCCGCCTGGTCTAGTGCGGAGATCGTGGACCTCATCGAAGTTTGGGGGGAGGCCTCCAACATCCACAATCTCCACACTAGGCACAGGAATGCGGCCGTCTAGGGCAGGATAGCTGCCAGCCTGGCCACCAAAGGCCACATGTGAACCCAGGAGCAGGTTTGCATGAAAATCAAGGTGGCCCAGTGAGACCCCCGACCCTGAGCCCTGAGCTTAGAACATAAGAACATAAGAACATAAGAACGGCCGTACTGGGTCAGACCAAAGGTCCATCTAGCCCAGTAGCCTGTCTGCCGACAGTGGCCAGCACCAGCTACCACAAGGTGGATGGATCGAAGACAACGACCAAGCCATTTGTTTTGTGCCATCCATCTCCAGCCTTCCACAAACAGAGGCCAGGGACACCATTCCTACCTCCTGGCTAATAGCACTCCATGGACCCAACCTCCATGAACTTATCTAACTTCTCTTTAAACTCTGTTCTAGTTCTAGCCTTCACAGCCTCCTGCGGCAAGGAGTTCCACAGGTTGACTATTTGCTTTGTGAAGAAGAACTTTCTGTTATTAGTTTGAAGCCTGCTACCCATTCATTTCATTTGGTGTCCTCTAGTCCTTATATTATGGGAACTAATGAAAAACTTTTCTTTATTCACCCTCTCCACACCACTCGTGCTTTTATAGACCTCTATCATATCCCCCCTCAGTCTCCTCTTTTCTAAGCTGAAAAGTCCCAGTCTCTTTAGCATCTCTTCATATGGGACCTGTTCCAAACCCCTAATCATTGTAGTTGCCCTTTTCTGAACCCTTTCCAAGGCCAAAACATCTTTTTTGAGGTGAGGACACAACATCTGTACACGGTACTGAAGATATGGCGTACCATAATTTTATACTTCCCCTCCTCCTTCTTCCCCTGGCTTCCCCCTTCCAGCACCCTCCTCCCAGGTTTCCACCTCCCCTCTCCCACACTCTCTCTTCCCCTCTCTCACCTTCTTTTCCCAGTCTCCCCAGAGGTTAATCCCCCCCCCCCCACATCCCTACTTTTGTTAAATAAAGAGAGTTTCTATTTTTGAACTCACGTGTCCTTTATTTTTTACATCAGGAAGGGGGGCTAGGGAAGGGTAAGTGGAAGGAGGTGAGGGAGGAATGGGGCACGAGCCCCTGATGGGAAGGACTGGGGTGGCTCTACGGGCTCCTCGGGGAGGAAGCTCTCCTGCAGGGCCTCCTGGATCCTGACAGGCTCCCGATTGACCCCACAGGATGGCAGCCTGCGGCAAGTGCAGCCGGGCTGATGGCCGAGTGCTGTGATGTGCCGAGTGAGGGCACTCAGGGCACTCCAAGCCAGCACTGCTTTGCTGTCCCTCATCGAGGTAGACAAGCAAGAGGGGAACCCTGAGAACTGTCTGTCCGGGGTGGGGGTCGGGTCCCTTTAAGCACAGACCTCGGCTAGCCTGAGGCAGCAGCTCCACGCTCTAAGTCCTAACCTGATGCCCTGCTGGCACTGATTCCAGCCAGCCTTAACTTCAGTTCAGGGTCCACTCACTGTGGACATGCTAGTTCGAATTAGCAAAACGCTAATTCGAACTAGTTTTTAGGTCTAGATGCACTAGTTCAAATTAGCTTAGTTCGAATTAACTAATTCGAATTAAGTTAGTTCGAATTAGTGCTGTAGTATAGACAGACCCTTTGTTATTTTGAAATAACACTGCTGTGCAGACATGCCCTTAGTGCATTAGGGTTAATTGGTGAGTTTTGTTTATTTTGGATCTCTCTGATCTATTTTCAACCGCATTCACTTAAATCCTACTTTTTATCTACTAAATATTTGAGGGTATGTCTACACTAGCTTGTTAGTTCGAGCTAGGTAGGCAAATCATAGAATCATAGAATCATAGGACTGGAAGGGACCTCGAGAGGTCATCGAGTCCAGCCCCCCGCCCTCAAGGCAGGATCAAGCTCCGTCTACACCATCCCTGACAGATGTCTATCTAACCTGTTCTTAAATATCTCCAGAGAGGGAGATTCCACCACCTCCCTTGGCAATTTATTCCAATATTTGACCACCCTGACAGTTAGGAATTTTTTCCTAATGGCCAATCTAAACCTCCCCTGCTGCACTTTAAGCCCATTACTCCTTGTCCTGTCCTCAGAAACCAAGAGGAACAAATTTTCGCCTTCCTCCTTGTGACACCCTTTTAGATATTTGAAAACCGCTATCATGTCCCCCCTTAATCTTCTTTTTTCCAAACTAAACAAGCCCAGTTCATGAAGCCTGGCTTCATAGGTCATGTTCTCTAGACCTTTAATCATTCTTGTCGCTCTTCTCTGGACCCTTTCCAATTTCTCCACATCTTTCTTGAAATGTGGCGCCCAGAACTGGACACAGTACTCCAGCTGAGGCCTAACTAGTGCAGAATAGAGCGGCAGAATGACTTCACGAGTTTTGCTTACAACACACCTGTTGATACAACCTAGAATCATATTTGCTTTTTTTGCAACAGCATCACACTGTTGACTCATATTCAACTTGTGGTCCACTATGACCCCTAGATCCCTTTCCGCCATGCTCCTTCCTAGACAGTCGCTTCCCATCTTGTATGTATGGAACTGATTGTTCCTTCCTAAGTGGAGCACTTTGCATTTCTCTTTATTAAACCTCATCCTGTTTACCTCTGACCATTTCTCTAACTTGCTAAGGTCATTTTGAATTATGTCCCTATCCTCCAAAGAAGTCGCAACCCCACCCAGTTTGGTATCATCTGCAAACTTAATAAGCGTACTCTCTATCCCAATATCTACATCATTGATGAAGATATTGAATAGTACGGGTCCCAAAACAGACCCTTGAGGAACTCCACTTGTTATCCCTTTCCAGCAGGATTTAGAACCGTTAACAACAACTCTCTGACTACGGTTATCCAGCCAATTATGCACCCACCTTATCGTGGCCCTATCTAAGTTATATTTGCCTAGTTTATCAATAAGAATATCATGCGAGACCGTATCAAATGCCTTACTAAAGTCTAGGTATATGACATCCACCGCTTCTCCCTTATCCACAAGGCTCGTTATCTTATCAAAGAAAGCTATCAGATTAGTTTGGCATGACTTGTTCTTCACAAACCCATGCTGGCTATTCCCTATCACTTTATTACTTTCCAAGTGTTTGCATACGATTTCCTTAATTACCTGCTCCATTATCTTCCCTGGGACAGACGTTAAACTGACCGGTCTGTAATTTCCTGGGTTGTTCTTATTCCCCTTTTTATAGATGGGCACAATATTTGCCCTTTTCCAGTCTTCTGGAATCTCCCCTGTCTGCCATGATTTTTCAAAGATCATAGCTAAAGGCTCAGATACCTCCTCTATCAGCTCCTTGAGTATCCTGGGATGCATTTCATCAGGACCTGGTGACTTGCTGACATCTAACTTTCCTAAGTGATTTTTAACTTGTTCTTTGTGTATCCTATCTTCTAAACTTACCCTCTCTCTGCTTGTATTCACTACGTTAGGCACACCTCCAGACTTCTCGGTGAAGACCGAAACAAAGAAGTCATTGAGCATCTCCGCCATTTCCAAGTTCCCTGTTACTGCTTCTCCCTCCTCGCTAAGCAGTGGGCCTACCCTGTCCTTGGTCTTCCTCTTGCTTTTAATGTATTTATAAAAGGTCTTCTTGTTTCCCTTTATGCCTGTAGCTAGTTTGATCTCATTTTGTGCCTTTGCCTTTCTAATCTTGCCCCTGCATTCCCATGTTGCTTGCCTATATTCATCCTTTGTTAGTTGTCCTAGTTTCCATTTTTTATATGACTCCTTTTTTATTTTGAGATCATGCAAGATCTCCTTGTTAAGCCAAGCTGGTCTTTTGCCATATTTTCTATCTTTCCTACACAGCGGAATTGTTTGCTTTTGGGCCCTTAACAACGTCCCTTTGAAATACTTCCAACTCTCCTCAGTTGTTTTTCCCTTCAGTCTTGCTTCCCATGGGACCTTACCTACAAGTTCTCTGAGCTTATCAAAATCTGCCTTCCTGAAATCCATAACCTCAATTGTGCTGGTCTCCCTTCTACCTTTCCTTAAGATCATGAACTCTATTATTTCGTGATCACTGTCCCCTATACTGTCTTCCACTTTCAAGTTCTCAACTAGTTCCTCCCTATTTGTTAAAACCAAATCCAGAACAGCTTCTCCTCTGGTAGCTTTTTCAACCTTCTGAAACAGAAAGTTGTCTCCAATGCCGTCCAGAAACTTATTGGATAGCCTGTGCCTCGCTGTGTTAGTTTCCCAACATATGTCTGGATAGTTGAAGTCCCCCATCACCACCAAATCTTGGGCTTTGGATAGTTTTGTTAATTGTTTAAAAAAGGCCTCATCCACCTCTTCCACCTGGCTAGGTGGCCTGTAGTAGACTCCTAGCATGATATCACCCTCGTTTTTTACCCCTTTTAGCTTAACCCAGAGACTCTCTACACAGCTATCTCCTACGTTCATCTCCACTTCAGTCCAAGTGTGTACATTTTTAATATACAAGGCAACCCCTCCTCCCTTTTTTCCCTGTCTGTCCTTCCTGAGCAAGCCGTACCCTTCCATACCAATATTCCAATCATGCGTCCCATCCCACCAGGTTTCTGTAATACCAATGATATCATAGTTGTATTTATTGGTAAGCAATTCCAGTTCTTCCTGCTTATTACCCATACTTCTCGCATTTGTATATAGGCATCTAAGATACTGATTTGATCTTGCTTCCCTGTTGTGCCCTGACCCTCCTTTCTCCTTGCCATTATAGGCCGTAGTCCCCCCCATTTCCAATCCATCTCCCAGTCCCGCACATTCAGCACTTACCTGTGGGCTTTGCTCACCTGCCCCCAAGGTGAAGGCAACCGGAGTTGCAAATGAAGCCCGGGATTTAAATATCCCGGGCTTCATTTGCATGTTCCCGGGCGCCGCCATTTTTAAATCCCCCTTAGCCCGAACTCCGTGCCCGCGGCTACACGCGGCACGGAGTAGGGTAGTTCGAATTAGAGATCCTTGTTCCACGAGGAGTAACGGTAGTTCGAATTAGGATCTCTACTTCAAACTACCTACTCTGTGCCACGTGTAGCCGTGGGCACGGAGTTCGGACTAAGGGGGATTTAAAAATGGCGGCGCCCGGGAACATGCCAATGAAGCCTGGTTGCCCTCATTTGCGTACCTAGCTCGAACTAACGAGCTAGTGTAGACATACCCTGAGACACGTTGTGAGTCTGTCCACGTGTCTGTCTGTCTTGTTTGTTCAGAAACCCTCCTAAATGGTAAGAACTATGACCACCAAATTTAGTCTACACAGATTCCTATGATCATAACTTCAAGGATGTGCCTGAAATGGGATTAAACATACAGGAAAGAGACAGAATCACCAGGCAGGTGAAAGGGGCCGACTCTGGGTACACTCTCCCGCCCCTCAGAAACCCTTTAGAGGGGAGGGAGGGTTCTGAAATGTCCCTTTCTCCCCCCTCCCCGATTCATACAGGGACATTGGTGGCTATTCCCCTTCACCAGGGAGCAGAGGAAAGGACACAGTTTATGAATTCCTTTCTCTGGCAGGACAGCACAGGGGGCAGATGAACCTGGACCTGCCTCAGCTAGATTCCATGCATCCTTCCCCAACTGTGTCTGCTGAGCTGCAGCAGTCACGGAGAGGCATTTCTCACCTGGTCCCCAGTTGCTGCAGTGAGAGAAGCCTGGAAGTGGGTCTGGGCCACGAAAGCTCCTCACCTAATAAACCATCTTGATAGTCTTTAAAGTGCTGCCTAGTCCTGTCTTTTGTTTCAGCTGCCCCAGACTAACACGGCTGCATCTCTGGCACTAAGACTGGGCTAGTTCTCTCTCCCCAGGACAGCCTGCATAGTGAACTTCTCATACCCAGCCCCACCCCAAAACAATGATTCAAATGAAGCATGAACATTTTCATTTTGTTTTCAAAAAATAAAAATGGATTCAAGACTTGAGCAGCACTGGGTAAATCTTCTAGTACCGTGTTTCTTAAACTTTTCCAGACCAAGGAATACCAAACAACAATTGTTTTTTAATGAGGAACACCAAGGAGGAGCAGCGCGGTTGGGCTCGGGGTGGGGGGAGGCTCGGGGCTGGGAACAGTGCGGCTGGGCTCGGGGTGGGGGGGGGGCTTGGGGCTGGGAGCAGCGTGGCTGGGCTCAGCCCGGGGTCAAGGGCAATGCGGCTGGGTTGGGGCAACGAGGCTGGACTGGGGAAGGGAGGGGGGAGGTTGGGGGCGGCACGGCTGGTCCGGGGAGGGGGCAGTCGGGGGCAGTGCAGCTGGCCCCCGCCCCCGCAGAGCTGCTTCCCATCCCCCCATCCTCCCTGCCAACCCCGCGTTCCTCGACCCCCCCGCCAGCTCTGCTTCCCGCCCCACCTTCCTCCTGGCCAGCCCCTGCCCCCCCCACTAGAGGCTCCCAGTGCCAATTGCGCCCCACCTTCCAGTCATTCCCCCCGCCACCGCCAGGCTTCAGTCCGGCGCGCAGCCGGAAAAGCAGGAAATACCAGACATTGCATGTGTCGGATATTTTCTGGATTTTTTTTACCAGACGGAGGGCCCAAAAACCAGACTGTCCGGTAGGAAACCGGACACCTGGCAACCCTACGAGTCAGACCCGGTGCAGGCACCAAGTGATGGGGAGACTGCCGGAACTTTGGGAACCAGAGACTGCGGGGTGGGGGTTTGTGGCCCAAAAGGGGGCTGAGAAACCTAAGACAGACAGAGTAGGGGGAGCACCAGAAGGGTGACAGTCAGGGCGACCCTAGAACTCTGTTACAGACCAGCTGGCGGCTGCTGGAGGAGGAGGGAAAAATAGGGGGAAAGAGTCAGAGAGGAAGGGGCTTGTGCTGAGGGGAGGGGGCAGGTCAGGAGAAGAAAGGGGAAGGCACCAAGGGACAGAGTGGAGGAGAGACAAATGCCAGGGGGCCAAGTGCAGACAATGAGGAAAAGGGCAGGAGGGGAGATGTGTCAGTGGGGGACAGGATGATGCTAGGAGAGGGGAAGGGCTTTGGGGAGCTAGAGGGGAGAAGGAGAGGTGCCGGGAGAAGGCTTGAAAGAAGGGGTCGGCATGAGGAAGGCAGGGATGGAGCAATTCATGTGTGAGGGCACAGGGGAATGAGCGGAACGGGGGCAGAGGGTGGTGAGGGGTGGGCATCAGGGAAAAAGAGGGCAAAGGGCGCAGGGGCAGTGAGGGAAGGGGGAGGCACCAGGAGGGTGCAGGGGTAAGAGAAGGTGCAGGTGCCAGAGGATTCTGGGGGTGATGCAGAAGGGCAGACACCTGCAGGGGTGGGACCACCGTCAGAGGAGAGATGCAGGGCAGGTTTGTAGAGGGAGGTGTTAGAAGAGGGGATGAGGAGGGGTAGCTCACATGATCAGAGTGGGGCTACTGGAGAAGTGGGCACAGGGAGGAGAGAAGGGCTGGTGGAGGGGGGCAGGTTGCAGGAGGGCTGAGGACAGCTCACATGATCTGTAACAAACGCCATTTCAATATGGGAGATACCATATAATTTAACTCAGAAGGTTTTACCCAGCATTGTTCGGGTCCTTGTGGGAGCTCAGGGTTGGGGGAGTGCAAAAGTCAGGGCTGTATGCTGCGCGGTGTGGAGGGGCTCACAGGGCTGCCCTCAGCAGCAGCTCGCTGGGGTGCCTAGGCAGGGCCAGACTGATGCATGGGCAGCTGCCCAGGGCGCCAACCGATGGGGGGCGCCTGATGGCCACTGTAAGGGGCACGTGGCATCCCTTATAGCTGCCATCAGGCGCCTCACGCCCGGCTTCCACGGCGCCGGCCCTGCAGCGCCCTTCCCCCCATGGCCGTGGGGCCCTGTGCGGCCTGGCGTGCGTGCCAGCAGCACTAGCCGGGCTGGACAGCGCATGTGCTGTTTGCCCCGGGGGCGGGCCCATGCACGCGAGGGGGGGCGGCGGGCCGTGGGGGGGGGGCCATGCAGCGGGGGGGGCGGCGGCCCATGCACGTGAGGGGGGGGGGCCATGCACGTGAGGGGGGGGCCCATGCACGCGAGGGGGGGCGGCGGCCCATGCACGCGAGGGGGGGGCCATGGGGGGGGGGGCGGGCCCATGCACGCGAGGGGGGGGCCCATGCACGCGAGGGGGGGCGGCGGCGCACGGGGGGGGGGGGCCCAGGAGGGGGGGCGGGCCCATGCACGCGAGGGGGGGGCCCATGCACGCGAGGGGGGGGCCATGCATGCACTGTGCACCCGGGCCCAGGGCGCCAAAAGGGCTCAAGCCGGCCCTGCGCCTAGGGCTATATTGACTAGTTAGCAGCTCCTACCCAGGGGCCGGGGCTGCACTAACTAGCCCTAGCTAGTGGCTCCTCTGGGTTGGGGAATCTGGGGCTGCACTGCCCAGCCCCAGCCAGCATCTGGAGCACATGACATATGAAGGGCTGAGGGATTTGGACTTGTTTACTCTGCAGAAGGTTAGGGTGATGGGGGTTTGAGAGCAGCCATTAACTGTCTGAAGGAGCGATGAGGAGTCCTGTGGCACCTTATAGACTAACTGAAGTGTAGGAGCATAAGCTTTCGTGGGCAAAGACCCACTTCGTCAGATGCATGTAGTGGAAATTTCCAGAGGCAGGAATAAATATGCAGGCCAGGATCAGGCTGGAGATGACCAGGTGGATCCAATCAAGGAGGATGAGGCCCACTTCTAGCAGCTGATCTGGAGGTGTGAATTCCAAGAGAACAGAAGCTGCTTTTGTAGTTAGCAAGCCATTCACAGTCTTTGTTTAATCCAGAGTTGATTGTGTCAAACTTAAAGATGAACTGTAGCTCAGCAGTTTCTCTTTGAAGTCTGGTCCTGAAGTTTTTTTGCTGCAGGATGGCTACTTTTAGATCTGCAATTGTGTGTCCAGGAAGATTGAAGTGTTCCCCTACAGGTTTTTGTATGTTGCCATTCCTAATATCAGATTTGTGTCCATTGATTCTTTTACGTAGGGACTGTCCTGTTTGGCCGATGTATATAGCAGTGGGGCATTGTTGGCACATGATGGCATATATTACGTTGGTGGATGTGCAGGAGAATGTACCAGTGACAGTATGGCTGATCTGGTTAGGTCCTGTGATGGTGTTGCTGGTGTATATATGTGGACACACAATTGCAGATCTAAAAGTAGCCATCCTGCAGCAAAAAAACTTCAGGACCAGACTTCAAAGAGAAACTGCTGAGCTACAGTTCATCTTTAAGTTTGACACAATCAACTCTGGATTAAACAAAGACTGTGAATGGCTTGCTAACTACAAAAGCAGCTTCTATTCTCTTGGAATTCACACCTCCAGATCAGCTGCTAGAAGTGGGCCTCATCCTCCTTGATTGGATCCACCTGGTCATCTCCAGCCTGATCCTGGCCTGCATATTTATTCCTGCCTCTGGAAATTTCCACTACATGCATCTGACGAAGTGGGTCTTTGCCCACGAAAGCTTATGCTCCTACACTTCAGTTAGTCTATAAGGTGCCACAGGACTCCTCATCGCTTTTGCAGATTCAGACTAACACGGCTACCCCTCTGATACTTGTCTGAAGGAGGGTTCCAAAGGGAATGGACAGAGGCTGTTCTCAGTGGTGGCAGATGGCAGAATGAGGAGCAATGGGCTCAGGTTGCACAGGGGGAAGACTAGGTTGGATATTAGGAATAATTATTTTACTAGGAGGGTGGTGAAGCAGTGGGATGTGTTACCGAGAGAGATGGTGGAATCTCCATCCCTAGAGGTTGTTAAATTCCAGTCTGACAAAGCCCTGGCTGGGATGATTTCGTTAAGGTTTGTGGAAGCCATTTCATATTTAGCTAGAAGCCATTTCATATAACAGAAGCCATTTAAGTGTCTTGCTTCTGCACGTACACTAGAGATTGAACTCTCCTTCACTGATGTGAGACAGGCCAGAAGGATGAGCTATTGGAATTCGTTGACTGAACTGTTTTGAGTTGGAGCTCTCACTCCCTGATACCTGTTTCTTCTTGCTGATAACAGTTTTCTCTTTTAAGTTTAATTGATGATTTCTTTAATGAAATGCCCTGACGTCAGGCTTGTTTGTTAAGGGTATAAAATACTAGGATTGATTGTATTGAGCAGCCTTACTGGGTCCGGTCCTGCTGGGTCTCATTTGGCTCACTTTGTGCTTTATTGATCAATAAAGCTTTTTGTTAGCCGCCTAAACACAGAGAAGTCTTTTGCTTCGACAGGTTATTCCTGTTTTGGGCAGAGGGTTGGGCTCGATGATCTCCAGAGGTCTCCTCCAACGCTATGATTCCATGAGTCTATGATCATCTTGGAGGATGAATGGGCGAGGGAAGAGCTGCACTATCCAGCTTCAGCCTGTTTCTCCTCAGGTAGGGGCAAGGTCTCTACTATCCAGCCCCAGCCCACACAGCTTCGTCAGTGCCAACTCTGCCCACATATCTACACTGACGAATTCATCACTGGAGCAAACAACATAAGCCACAAAATCAAAGGGTCATTTGACTGCACATCCAGTAGTTTGATCTACGCCATCAAATGCCAACAGTGCCCCTCTGCTATAAATATTGGTCAAACTGGACGTTCTCTGCAGGAAAGAATCAACGGACACAATTGGATATACGTAAAGGGAATACTCAGAAGCCCATTGGAGAACATTTCTGCTTCCTTAACCATAATCTGACAGATCTGCAGGTGGCGGTCTTGTCACAGGCCAGCTCCTCAAGCCAAATTCACAGAGAAAGCTTGGAATTACATTACATACACAAATTCAACTCATATGCTAATGGACTCAATCTTGATTTAGGTTGGTGGGGACTCTACCAATGAGGGTGCTAACAGCTCTCTGGCTGGTATCCTTCCTGTCTTAGCAATCTAGCTATTGACTTTGATCTTTATCTGCTTATGTTTAGCACACATTCTCCAGATACTTAAAGAAAAAACAGGAAGGGGGGTGGGAGACAGAGCATCAGTCTTCCCCCCCCCCCCCCGCCGCCTTCTTTCTCCTATTTATTTCGAGTTTTCAAATCCCCTACTCATAACTCTGGTCATCTGAAGAAGTGGGCTGTGCCCACAAAAGCCCCAGACAGTAGGCAACAAGTATCAGTGGCATAATCAGCACACCAGAAAACAGCCCCAAGGGGTCATCTGTGACTGCACCCTATCACACACATTGCACAAGGATGGGATCTCTCACAGTCCTGGAGGATTTACTAGGTTGGCTCACACCAAGGTCTGTCTACAACCAGAATCCATTGTATTAGTTAATGGGTTGCCTTTTCCCACAAGGTCACCCACCAACAGCTTGGCAAAGCTTCTCATCCTTGTCCTAGAACCCCAGTCAGCACCTGGCCATAGCTGCAAATCTGTAAAGGGGTAGTCACAACAGAAATATCCTTCCCGACCACACTTGTAACATTTGCCTCAAGTTCTTCCCTCTATTGATTCTGGGGACTCCATCCCAGGACCTGCCGGTTGAACACTCTTGCCCTTGATCTAGTGGTAGGCTAATCGACTACTAGCTAATCGGCGTTCTCTCCAGGGTGGATTTTATAAAATCAAATTAATTTAAACCACTAGTCAGGTAATCTTGATTTAATCATGTTTTTCTACATACAAGTACATTCTTGTTAGTTATTGTAGCCTTAATACATATTCTTCAGAACTCGGATAGATGTAGGTTTGATGTTTATAAGGTACACACATTTTTAAACATTTATTTTGAAAACTTTTCAGATTAGTTTCATAGCTATATCAGAAAAGAAATGATTGTTTGGTTATTTCATTCTCCAAAGGTAATTGAAGCAGATATTTATGAAGTCATTGGGAGGTGAACAATCTCCAATTCACCATAGAATCATAGAACTCTAGAACTGGAAGGGACCTCAAGAGGTCATCAAGTCCAGTCCCCTGCCCCCACAGTAGGACCAAGCACTGTCTAGATCATTCCTGATAGATGTCTATCCAACCTGCTCTTGAATATCTCCAGTGATGGACATTCCACAACCTTCTTAGGCAATTTATTCCAGAGTTTAACCACCCTGACCGTTAAGTATTTCCTAATGTCCAACCTAAACCTCCCTTGCTGCAATTCAAGCCCATTGCTTCTTGTCATATCATCAGAGACCAAGGAGAACAATTTTTCTCCCTCCTCCTTGTAACACCCTTAGTTATTTGAAAACCACTATTGCATCCCTTCTCAGTCTTTTCTTCTCTAAACAAAACAAGCCCAGTTCTTTCAGGGTATGTCTACACTACAGAGTTTTGTCGGGAAAACAGCCTTTTTTGCAACAAAACTTGAGGAACGTCCACACTGCAATTGCGTTCTTTCGATAGTAAATCGAAAGAACAGAGGGCTTTTCCGACAGCGGTAATCCTCATTCTACAAGGAGGAAGTCTTTTTGCAAAAGAGCTCTTTCTCAAAAAGGCATGAGTGGACAGGGAGGAGGTTTTTTTTTTGGAATGTAGCCGAGTCCTGGGATCTGGGGGCGCTCCCTCGCCCTGTGGTAGGGGTTCTGCGGTCTTGCAGCCCCTTTTCCCCCGTGCGCCCTCCCCTTCGGCCTCTGTCTACCTTTTGGCCGCTCCTGTGGCACAGGTCCTCAGTCCTGCTGGCGGCTTGTGTTCGTGTTCCTGGGAAGGCCCTTTGGAGGCCCAGCATCCGTCCGATTGTCCTTCTTACTAGGCCTCAGTCCACCCCGGTCTTCGTAGGCTGCTGCCAGGGGAATCACGGCGCCTCCCACTGCTCGGGTCTCCAGGCTCCGCGTCCCTGGTGTGGTCACCACTTCTTCGGTCTGTGGGGGGGGGGAGGCTTGAGAGCAACACCAGACCCTGCTCTGTCCCCGCCCTTTTCCTCCTCCCTTCTTCCCTGCTACCACCGCACGGCGTCTTGCTCGGCCCCATATCCCCGGGTCCTAAAGCCCCCTGGCTTAATCCTGGGGCAGGGTGCACATGCGCGGCGTCCCCGGGCACGTCCTCTCGCCCCACCCCTGCTGCTCCACCAATGCCGTGGCTCGCACACACTTCCCCCTTTTGTCCTCCGTTACCTCTTTCCTCCTCAGTTTGTTCTGCGCACCTGGACAGAAAGTCCACGTTTGCGTGGGCCCTCCCTGCCCGGTGTACTATTTGAAATTTGTAGTGTTGTAAAAATAAATACCATCTCATTATTCGGGGGTTCGCCTCCCTCATGTTATGCATCCGCCTTAGTGGTGCATGGTCCATCACTAAAAGAAAGGGATTGCCTAGGAGGTAGTATCTCAGGGCTTCGACGGCCCACCTCATGGCCAGGGCTTCTTTCTCTATTGTGGAGTACTGTTGCTCTCGGGGTAGAAGTTTCTGGCTCATGTATAGAATAGGTCGTTCCTCGCCTCCCTGTTCTTGGGCCAACACGGCCCCTAATCCTACATTTGAGGCGTCCGTCTGTACTAGAAACGGTTTGGAAAAGTCCAGCTGGGTGAGTACCGGGGGTGGAATCCTGCTGCCAGGCTCAGGGGATCAATCAAAACGAGGGGTTCCGCGAGGAGCCGGCGCTCCCGTCCCCTCTGAAAGAGAGAGAGAGAGAGAGACGGCTAGCCAGCAGAGGCGTGGGCGGCGAGTTGTGTGGGCTTGTGGTGCCCACGCTCCAGCAATATTTGGAGCTGGAGCTGGAGCTGGAGCAGGTCCCGACCCTCCTCCCCCCGGCGTCCTCCCACCCCGGCCCCAGAGCGTCTCTCCCCCGTCCCCGTCCCTGCCGTGCACAACCTTCCCTGAGCTTCCCCTTGCTGGCTGCTGCTGCCCTGCGCAGCACGCTCAAACCAGTGGGTGGAGATACGCCCGGACGTGACGTAATGTCACGGCCCGGGATTTTAAACTTGCTGGGCGCTGTGATGCGCCGCATGGCTGAGTTGCGGGTTCGGAGTCCGGGGACAGAGCACAGACTCTGGCCCCACAAAGTGGAAGGCAGAAGGTATGGTAGAGAGAGAGGGAAAGGGAGAGGGAGGGAAGGGACTTGTGCAGAGGGAAAGGGAAAGGGGAAGGGTTGGGAGAAGAAGGTGCTTGGGCGGAGGCGGAGGGGAAGGGGAAGGCACCAAAGGGACAGGGGTGGAGGAGAGACAAATGGCAGGGGGCCAAGTGCAGACAATGAGGAAAAGGGCAGGAGGGGAGATGTGTCAGTGGGAGAGGAAAAGGATGATGCTGGGAGGGGAGAAGGTAAGGGCATTGGGGGCTAGAGGGGTGAGGGGAGGTGCTGGGAGAAGGCTTGAAAGAAGGGGTGGGCATGAGGAAGGCTGGGATGGAGCAAGTCATGTGAGAGGGCACAGGGGCATGAGGGGAATGGGGGCAGAGGGTGTTGAGGGGTGGGCATCAGGGAAAAATGGAGCAAAGGGGGCAGGGGAAGTGAGGGAAGGGGGAGGCACCAGGAGGGGGCAGGGGTAAGAGAAGGTGCAGGTACCAGGGGATTCTGGGGGTGATGCAGAAGGGCAGACACCTGCAGTGGTGGGACCACCATCAGAGGAGAGATGCAGGGCAGGTGTGTAGAGGGAGGTGTTAGAAGAGGGGATGAGGAGGGGTAGCTCACATGATCAGAGTGGGGCTACTGGAGAAGTGGGCACAGGGAGGAGAGAAGGGCTGGTGGAGGGGGGCAGGTTGCAGGAGGGCTGAGGACAGTGAGAAGAGCAGGAGTCAGGACAGCAGAGGAGGGTGACAAGTGTGGGGGGGGGGCAGCAGGCACCAGGGCAGCTGATGGAGCAAGGGGAGGAGACATGGCAGCAGAGGGAAAAGGTAGAGGTTTAAAAATATTTATTAATAACTTGGGTGGCACATCCAAACAAGCCACATGAACTCAGGACTGGTGCACGACACAAAATTCATTTTGCTCATGTGAGGAAACTCTTAGGCTACGTCTACACTGGCTGTTTCTTGCTCAAGAACATCTTGCGCAAGTGTTCTTGTGCAAGAACACATCCACTCTTCCATGTGCGAGCTGTGCTTTCGCACAAGAGCATCTCAGGCAGTGTGGACACTCTCTTGCCCAAGAAAGTGCCGATGGCCATTTTAGCCATAGGGCTTTCTTGCTCAAGAAATTCATGTTGTCTATCTACACTGACCTCTTGAGCAAGAATAGTTGGGACCAAACCCTCATTTCACTGCAGCATCATAACACTCCTGCACCACCTGACCCCAAATCTGAGCCTGTCATACACTGGAACCCTCTGTCCTGAGCCTCTTACATCCCCACACTCCTGCATCCCCACATCTTCAGTCTTCTGCCACAACGTTCCTGCACCATCCTCACATCACAGATCTGTGTCCGGAGCCCATCATACTCACAACCTTCTTGCCCTGAGTCCCTCACATGTCCAGCCCAAACTCCTGCACCCTCACAGCCACAAGCCCTGGCGTGCTCAGCACCCCACCTTCCACCTGAGCCCAACACTCCCCAGCCTAGAGCCCCCTCCCCGCGCCAACAGCCCCTTCTCCTGCATCCAGATTCCCTCCCAGAGCTTGTACTTCTCACCCCTTCCCACCCCCAAATCCCTCATTCCCGCCCCCCCCTCACTAGGGTGAGACGGGCATAAGGGCTGGGGACAGCAAGTGAGGGGGGGGACCAGAGCGGATGAGGCCTCACAGAAGGGAGATGGGGGGGTCTTGGGGAAGGAATGGGGGGGGTCCCTCTCCCCCCCCCCCCGAGGTTCCTCGGCCAAACGCAATCGGGAAACAATGTTACTCTCTGCAGTGTTGCAAGGGGGCATGCACTGTGACGTCACACCACGTGGTCACATCTCGGCCTGGCGAGGAAGCCGGGAGGGGCTGAGTGACGCGCTGCGAGGGGCTCCGCTCGTGGCCACCCGCCCTGTAACGGCCCTTCGCCTTTGCACACGGGCCCGCCTGCCCCGCCCACAGCCGCGGGGAGCAAGAGGCTCCATTGGCCGGCTCGCCCCTACGTTCCTTCCGCTCCCCCGTAACGGTCGCGCCGAACGCGCGTCACCTCACGAGTGGTGGGATGTCACGTGACTGTCCTCGCCCAGCTGAGGGGGCCGCAGGGAAGGCGCGCGCGGCGGTCACGTGTTCCCGGGCTCCCTGTCGCCCCCCTCCCCTCCGGTCGGTCGCCTCTTGCCTCGCCGCGCTGTGAAGAGTCAAGATGGCGGCCAGTCACTACTACGGGCTCGCGCCTGGCGTCGCCGCCGCGCCCCAGTACAGGTCAGTCCCGGGAGCTCTCGCCGCGCGGGCCCGCGCCGCCTTCCTCAGCGCGCCGAGGCCTTGGGCCGCTGGCAGCGGCAGCGAGGAGAGTCGGGGTCCGCCCCCCCCCCCCGCTGCCCGCCTCCATGGCACCCCCATCACTGCCCCCCCGCCACCGGCCGTTCCTGACTCCTCCCCATGGCGCTGCCCCCCCCCCCCCCGGGAGCTCGTCCCGTGAACCTCCTCCTGCCGCCCCCCCCCTGCCCTTTGCACCACCCCCCATCTGCCCCCCCCACCAGCCACTGCTGCCTCCATCGCTGCCCCTCAGTCTCCTGTCCTCCTCCTCCTCCTGTCCCCCCATCGCTGCTCTCCTCGTCCTGCCCCACCCATCGCCACCAGCCCCTGACTTCATCACTTCCCTCCTCATCCCTGCCACCCTTCTGCCCCCAGCCTCCATTGCCATTCTCCTTGTCAGTGCTGCCCTGCTGCAGTCCCTATCCTCTTTCTCCACTGCCTCCCTCTTCATCCCCCCACTCTGTACACTTGGGGGGTTGCCCCCCCACTCCTCTTCATCCCCTGCCTCCACCCACATTGGCTCTGCCTTCACCTGTCTCCCTTTAATTGTTATCTTCCTCATCTCCTGACCCCACAAAATAGGATCTCATTTCACATCCTGGGTCTTGGCTCTCCTTCCCCGTTCCTCACTTCTCCTCCTTCCTTACCTCCCTGGGAACTTGTTCCTTGCAGCCATTCTAGCTGGTTCACCTCCTTCTGTCATTTTATTGCCTTCAGATACTGAAGGGTCCTTCCCTAGTACCTCTTTTCTTCAGACACACTGTGGTGGTTTCATGCCCTCAACCCTTCCTCTGATTTCCTTTTCCTGCTTTCAGAGGTTGCCATCTTCTGCACACACATCAGTGGCTTTGCCCTTTTTTCAGATCCACCAATTGAGACTTCCTCCCCAGGTATCTTCCTTGCTCTATTCCCACATCCTCTAGGGATGTGAAGGTTTAACAGGTAAGACTCACCTGTTAAGGGTGAGGCTTATAGGTTAAGATTTACTGGTGGGGCTGGGGCTGGAGCTTGCTCTGGACAGGGGCTGCTCCAGTGCAGCTCCTCCCCGCTGCAGGCCCACGTGCCCCGCAGGCAGGGGCTGCTCCAGCCGGGAAACCTGAGCAGCCCTTGCCTGTGGGGCGTCCTTAGCCCACTGCAGACAGGGAGTGATCTGGCGTCCTGGTGCAATCCTTGCCTGTGGTTCCTCCCGGCCTATCACAGGCAAAGGGCTGCTCTGGCTGGACTGAAGCACTTGCCTGTGGCGGGGAAGTGGGGTGGGCAGGTGCTCTCCAGCCCAGCAGCTAGTGGGGGGTGTTTGGGGGGGGTGCACTCCAGCCTACCAGCTGGCAGGCCTTCCCAGCTCGTCCCCTTTTAATTGGTTAACTGGTTAAACAATACATAGAATTTTTAATCACTAACATCCACCACCAGTGGAGTTTTCTCACATGATTAGCCTTGTGCTCTCTTTAATCCTTACTACAGTATTCATCCCTCTAGTCTGTTCTCCTATCCACTGGGGCTTTTGCTGACTTCTTAACTACTTGTCATTCTCATGGGCTATGTCTAGACTGGCATGATTTTCCGCAAATGCTTTTAATGGAAAAGTTTTCCGTTAAAAGCATTTGCGGAAAAGAGAGTCTAGATTGGCAGGGACGCTTTTCTGCAAAAGCACTTTTTGCGGAAAAGCGTCCGTGGCCAATCTAGACGCGCTTTTCCGCAAAAAAGCCCCGATCGCCATTTTCGCAATTCGGGGCTTTTTTGTGCAAAACAAATCTGAGCTGTCTACACTGGCCCTTTTGTGCAAAAGCTTTGCACAAAAGGGACTTTTGCCTGAACGGGAGCTGCATAGTATTTCTGCAAGAAGCACTGATTTCAGACAGTAGGAAGTCAGTGTTCTTGCGGAAATTCAAGTGGCCAGTGTAGACAGCAGGCAAGTTTTTCTGCAAAAGCAGCTGATTTTGTGTAAAAACTTGTCAGTCTAGACACAGCCATGGAGTCTAAGATTCCACAGGATTCCCCTTATTCATTGCATGGTGAAAAGTCTCAGGGGGTAGCCATGTTAGTTTGTTGTTTTTGCAGATATGAGGAGTCCTGTGACCCCCTAGAGATTAACAGATTTATTAGGACATAAGTTTTTACGGGTAAAAACTACTTCATCAGATGAATTACAGTGGAGTTTACAGAGGCAGGGACGTATATATATATATATGGACAACAAAAGGAGTACCCTCTTTCTTTCGTTGTCCTTATATATACCCATGCTTCTGTAAACTCCACTCCAATTCATCTGATGAAGTGAGTTTTACCCACAAAAGCTTGTGCCCTGATAAATCTGTTAGTCTCTACTGTGCCTCAGGACTCCTTGCTATTTTCCGCTATTCCTTGTTATCTTCAGAGGACTGTGGCTTTTCCAGGAATTTCTTTACTAACTTAACATGCCCCAGTATGACCAGGCTGTTGCTTCCCCAGGGCTTTGCTTGCTTCAAGGATTTGCTCTCCCAAGGGGCTTTCATTCTCCAGATTCTTCTGATGCTTTTAAGAATTTCTTCTGTTCTCCCATCAATCCTCAGAATATCTCATCTCATTGTTAGGGGGTGCTCTACATTGAGGAATTTTTTCCTTAGACACACTGTCATATCTCAGGGTGCCTTACCACCTTCAGAAATCTCAGTTCTCCATGCTTTTGTTCTCTCCTTGTTCAATATACTGCTTTTCCCAAGAATGTGTCTGGTTCCCTATCTTTCTCCCTTCCCTCGCACTCTTCTTCCTCCAGGACTCCCTTCTTTCTCTTCCCTGGAATGCTTTGTCTCTCCTGTATATTCACCTCTCTCCCTTCCAGTGCCAAGCCTCTCCAAGGATCCTCTCTGTTTTCCTTTTCCTGCTTGGTCACTCCGTCTTCTCAGAGGATCCTCTTTATTTCCCCCTCACTCCCACCTTCCATTTGCTCACCCATTTTTACAGTCTTTCACAGTGTACAATGGTTGTGTTAGCCAGCCAGTTCAAAAGCACTACTCCATGAGGGTAAGACCCTTGTGTGTGGATGAACTCAAGTTCCTTATTTCCAGGGTCCCACCTCACAGTTGCTCTGAAATTACTGCTGTTTATAATCTTTGAGTTTTTAAAATATTTCACCCTGATTTTACCCACCTCTCTGTTAATATTTTTAATAGAGGGGGAGCATTCCATGATTTTGGTAAGTGGTCAAGGGCCCCGCTTTTACAGAGGGGTGCAGGGTGTGGGATGGAGGTTGAGTGCAGAAGGAAGCTTGGGGTAGGAGACTGGGGTGCAGGAGAGTTTGGGTGAAGGACAAGGTTTCGACCTGGGGCAGGGTCTTTCAGTGCAGTGTCTGGGAGGGGGTATGGATGTAGGAAAGGATTCTGGCTTGGGGAGGAGTATAGGAAGGGGTGCAGGGTCTGGGAGGGAGTTGTGACCTGGAGAACGTAGGCAAAGTGGAGACAGTGTTTGGGTGGTGGCCTGGGTCAGGTAGCTGGGAGGAAGAGAGCAGGTGGGTGCCAGGTGCAGGCTCTTCCTGGGGTGTGTTTACCTAGGTGGCTCCCAAGCCAGTAGCCCTGCAGGAACCTAAGACAGGCTCCCTGCCTGTCTGCTGCAGCTCTTGGTTGGTCAGCTGGCTGCTCCAGCTTCTCTGCTCCAGGCACTGGAGAGAGAGAGAAGGCTTCACATGCTGCCCCTGCCTCCAGCAAAATTTCTCAGCTCCTGTTGGCCAGAAATGTGCTAATGGGAGCTGAGAGATTTTACTAGGGGGGCCAGAGCAGCATGTGAAGTCTCTGCTTCCCTTCCCAATGTCCACAGCAGCCAGCTCTTTAAGCTGTGTGGGCTGCTCTGTAGTAAGGGTCCTGGTGAGGTGGCTGTGGGCCAGATGTGGCAGTTTTCTTTTTTTCCTTACCAAAATAGCTCCCAACTGGAGTTGTAGGGAGGCAGCAAATCATGCAGTTGGAAACTCTTCTCTACCCCAGTATTTCCAAGGAGGTTTGCGTGTGTTCTTTTCCCAGCCCAGCTCACATCAGAAACCAACATCTAGCCAGATGGTATTTTTTATGGTATTCATGCAGCTATTGCACTTAGGTTAAAAACTACAACTGCAATCTTACACTATCGAGAGAGTTGGAAATTATTCACCATTGCAATTAAAATCTTGTAAATTTCTCTCAGCTTTTCCAGTGGTGTTGGTGGCTACTTTTTTGGTCTTAGGATTTTTAAGATATGTTCCAGAGTTGGTGGAGAAAGACAGTGGGCATTTGTGAAGTGTGTGAGCTTTTGAGAAACAATGCACTTGATAGCTGCAGTCATTTGGCTGCTTCTTGAACAATAGTATTTTGCTACTACTGCTCGTGGCACATTTTCATTAATGGAAAGTGCACGTGTCACTGATGTGATTCGAGCAGAGAATCTGACTTTTTCAATTGTATTTGCATTCTTAATATCATTTTTGACAGGCTGTTTGCCAGTTCTATCTTTTGTGTACATATAAAGAGGCCTAGTTGCATATTGTTAATCTTGCATAGTCTTATCTTTCTACAGAAACATTTTTAAGTACTGAACCTATGTTTTCAACCTGATGTGGAAAATACAGTAATTACTCATTTAACACGTGCCCACTTAACACATTTTCACACTAGCATGATTTTTTTGGGAACATTTTTTGAATAACACGAACGTCCCCGAAATAACACAAAAATAATCAAGTGGCAGACTACTTCACATTGCGGGATAAGTTGGTGAAAACAGTGGTAATACGCATGAGTGGATGAATACACGTGGTCACAGCGCTTCTCCACTCACTCACATGTTTATCTTTGTTTTAACAAAGCGTGGCGACTTGTGTTGCTAGATACCTAATGTTGATGACCCAGCACCAGCAAAAAATTGACTTCGCCACCACCACCTGAAACGCAACCCCTACTTTTTCCATTATTTTTAATGGGAAAATTGACCCCGCATAGCACGTTTTCGCTTAGCACGAACATTTTCAGAAACACATCTATAGTGTTAAATAAGGAATTACCATACTGTGAATTTTAGAGAGAAAATTCAAACAATTATTGTCACTTTTCCACTCATAAAAATAAGTTCCTTAAAGCATTTTAAGATGCTATACTTCTATAAACATGAAAAGCCAACATTTGTCTGAATCTCTCTATAAAAACAAATTGTCCTGTGGAATGACAGAGTGATGTCATCACGTCATCTGCATCCTCATGCTGCTGCTTACTTCCGTCCTCAGCTGCTTGCTGTGGCCAGCCTCACACCGTCCCCTCCAGCCATGGGCTGCTCCAGCTCCGGCTTCATGCCTCGGGGAGGAAAGGGCCTGCACTTCCGGGGAGGAGCTGCTGGGACTGGGTCCCCTCCTCCATCTGGGTCCAACCCACCTGGCCACCCCGTGTCCTCTGGGGGAGCCACTGCTGGAGTGCTGCATTGGTGAGAGCCACATATGGGTGCTCCAGGGAGGTGGGAGCTGCACAGCCTCCTTCCTCCTCCGCCCCCCCCCCCCCCCCCCACCCCTGGTCTCTTGCCAGTGAGTGGGATAGGGATACAGAGGGTGCAGGAGCAAGCTAGGGGCACGGTGTAGAGCAGTGGTCACCAACCAGTAGATTGGGATCTACTGGTAGATCTTGGAGCCTCAGACCGGTGATCTTGACAGGTTTGGCCAAGAGGTTATCAATCCCAGCACTTCAGCTGCCCTTCCCCTCACCCAATTGTTGCACATCTCCTGCCCTTTGCCTTGGAGCTGTCCTCCCCTCAGGAGACTCTGCTTTCTGAGCAGGGCAGGGGAGGAAGAAGAGTAGACACTGATGTCAAGGTACCCCACTCCCATCCTGTATCCTAACTCCACAGAGCAGAGAGGGGGCACAACAGGACTTGGGATGGAGTTTTCTGGCTGCTTTTGGGAGTAGTGCAGGGCCAGGACAGGGGTAAGCCTGCCCCACTGTGCCACCACCCAAGAGCCACCTGCGGTAAGCAGTGCCCAGCTGGTGCCCACATCCTGAAACCCTACTCCAGTCATGAACTCCACCCTGCACCCCAAGTCCCTGCCCAGCTCCGAGCACCCCTGCATCCTAACACCCTCCCACAGCCTGCACCTAGAACCCCCTCGGACACCTCAACTGCCTGCCCCAGGCTCAGCTCAGCCCTTCATGCTCCATATTCCTTAATCCAAGACCAGAGCCTGCACCCCAACCCTGTGCCCCAGACTGGTGAACGCGAGGAAGGGTAAGGGAGGGAGGGAGAGAGGGAGGATGGAATGAGCAGGAGAGGGGGGCCTCACAGGAACACAAAGGAGGCGGGGCAAGGGTATTTGGGTTTGAGGTAGATCTTGGATTGCATTTAAACTCAAAAAGTGATCTCGTGCTCAAAAAGGTTGGAGACCCCTGGTAGTACGCTGAGCAGCCAGGGGGAGGAGAGGGTAGTGGTGCGTGGAATGGCCCGAGGGGGTGGGGGTTGGCAAGTGTAGCAAGCAGGGCACACAGTCCCCGATTTCATTTATAAAACCATAAATGCAGCTGCTTTCTCAGTGTTCTGGTTTGGTTGATAAAATGTACCACAGCTGCATGTGTGACACCACCATAAGTATGAAGATTTGAACAGCTTAAGTGCTTTCAAGAGCACTTTGTGATAGCTGCTTGTCATAGAATCATAGGACTGGAAGGGACCTTCAGAGGTCATCAAGTTCAGTCCCCTGCATTCATGGCAGGGCTAAGTGTTATCTAGACCATGCCTACACCGCTGTTAAAAATATCCAGACACAGAGATTCCACAACCTTCCTAGGCGATATATTCTAGTGCTTAACTATCCTAAAAGGAAGTTTTTCCTAATGTCCTACCTAAACCACTCTTACTGCAATTGAAGCCCGCTGCTTCTTGTTCTATCCCCCATGGTTAAGAAGAATTTGTTTTCTATCTCCTCCCTTGTAATAACCTTTTACATACTTGAAAACTACATCCTCTATTCTCTTTTCCAGACTAAACCATTACAGTTCTTTCAATCTTGCCTCAGAGGTCACTTTTCTAGACCTTTAATAGACCTTTAATAATTTTTGTTGCTCTTTTCTGGAGCTTCTGCAATTTATCCACATCTTTCCTGAAATGTGGTGTCCGGAATTGGACTCAGTACTCCAGTTGAAGCCTAATAAGCACAGAGTAGAGTGAAAGAATTATTTACTTGTGTCCTACTTATAAATGCCAGCATGTTTGTTGCCCCCCTCCCAAAAAAAGCAAACGTGTTACATTGTTCATTTTGCTTGTAATCCACTATGACCCCTAGATCCTTTTCTGCAGTACTCAGTCCTGAGCAGTCACTTACCATTTTGTATCTGTGCAACTGATTGTTCCTTTTTTAATGGAATATTTTATATTTGTCTTTATTGAATTTCATCCTATTTATGTCAGACCGTTTCTCCAGGTTGTCCAGATCATTTTGAATTTTAATCCTGTCTTACAAAGTACTTACATCCTCTCCCAGGTTGGTATCATCCAGAAACTTTATAAGTGTACTATTACATTATCTAAATCATCTGTGAAGATACTGAACAGAACTGATTCCTCCAGGATCCCACTTGTTATGCCCTTCCAGCATGACTGAAACATTGATGGCTACTCTCTGGGAACAGTTTTCTAACCAGTTATGCATCCATCTTATAATAGCTCCATCTTGGTTGCATTTCCCTGGTTTGTTTATGAGAAGATCATGTAAGACGGTATCAAAAGATTTACTGAAGTCAAGCTATACCAGGCTTGTTACTCTATCAGGTTGGTTTGACATTATTTATTCTTGACATATCTATGCTCTTATTTAATCAACCTTATCTGTTGACTTTAAGACAATTAACTTGTTTAAGAATTTTTAAACTTATTTTCCTATTTTAGCCTCTGATTCTGCCTCATTTTTCACTGACATTAACAATGATAGGCGGCCAATCACCACCAAACTTTCTGGCTAGTCTTAGGATTTAATATTAATATATTCTTGCACATCAGAATAACGCAACTTCTGTAAGTAGAATCAGATACAATATGGATGTTTTGTGACATTTAACTAATTTACATATTTTCACGTTGTGTTTCTGCTTGGTTGATGATAGTTGAAGCTCCCACAGCACATTAAATTTAAATACATACTTGTAAATCTAGTACCTATTTCTCATTATCTTAAGTATAAAGAATGTGGTGGTATGAGCATCATAAAGATAGCTTAATAGATGACTTGATTTTTATGACACCTACCTACCATCTAACAAATTTGTGACACTACTATGAAAGATAAAACCTCGCAATTAAAACTGCGCTCTCCAACTTTGAAAAAAGAGGGTTTCCCACTTCAACAAATTGTGGCTCTTTATTCTAAAATGAAGCTATTGCACAGATCCAAGGCTTTAGAAGTAAAGATATGAGCTGTAACTATTTCTATAAGTGTGCAGAAGTTCAAAGTCACATTTAATCCAGTTTTGGAGTGAAATGAAGTATAGGGTATTAAAAACTTTGTAAAGTACTTGACCACCCGGTCTGATTAGGGTTTTAAAAGCTGAAATGGGAACCTTAAATGCTATATGCTTACCATCTGATAGCTAGAATGTTGTGACCCAACAAGTAGATTTGCTCCACTCTTACCAAAATTACATGCTGTATTGCATTACATAGATGACAGATCATCTTTTTAGATAGTCCCATAAATGTAGCAAATTATATCTTATTATAAGGTTAAAAACACTGTCCCTTAGTTGCCAGAACAGATGCAAGTAGAAGCGTTGCATTCTAGCACTGTTACTGAAATGGGAAATCCCCTCTCACTCCTCAGTGTGCCTGACCATTGATCTACTGCTCTTAGCCCTTGTCAAAGTATAATCTTAAATCTAGATTAGGGATTTAAGGACTAGTCGATTTCCCCCCAGTGCTGCCTCTAACAGATAGAGGCAGCAAAGGGGGGAAAAGAGGGGGTACTTCAAAGGGGCAGTGCTGCGCAGCTGAGCCCGGGGTAAGCTGTGCAGCCCTGCCCCTTTGAAATGCCAGCTCAGTGTTTGAAAGGGAGAGTGCCGCACAGCTGAGCCTGGGATTAGCTATGTGGTGCTGCGGCACATGGAGCCTTGGGTCAGCACTCCCAGCTGATCCTGGGCTCCAGACCGGCATTTCCACAGAACCCAGCTGACCCTGGGTTCTGGGGAAATGCCATGCAGAACTGCGGTCAGCTGGGGCGTCCCCAGCTAACCCCAGCTCTGCGTGGCATTTCAAATCGGCAGCGTGGCATGGAGCCCAGGGTTGCCTGGGAATCCCTGCTGACCCCAGGCTCCATGCTACACTGCTGCTTTGAAATGCACAAGAGCCCCTGCTGGGAACTCTTGTACATTTCAAAGCTGGCACGCGACCTGCAACCTGGAGTCAGTGGGACTTCCCGCTGGCCCCGGGCTGCATGCAGAGTTCTGCATTCCTCCTTTGAAGTGTACAAGAGTCCCAGTGGAGGCTCTTGTACATTTCAGAGGAGGAATGTGGAAGTTGCTATCGATTAGTCGAAGTTGAGTAGTTGATGGGAATTCCGTCAACTAGTAAAATAACAGTTAACATTATTTAGGGAATCGGGTACATCATTCTACTGGAGTGGGAGGCATAAGGAAATATATTCTGTGCACATCACTTGCTTGAAACAATCTGCGTAATTTAAGTCTTGGAAGGGTTCAGTCTTGGCCAGTTTTTTGTCATTAATCCCCAAATTTGTCAGACACCACAATAGCAAGGTGATAAGAGAAATATACAGTGGGGTATCATCAGCATAATTATGATAACCCAAGGCCTATCTCTCAAAAATCTCTCCCAAAGGCAACATATAGTTGAAAAGCACCGGCGTCAAAACCAGCCAATGGGGAACTTCACATGCAATCCCATTACAGGCAGACGGAAGATCACCCATCACCACCGACTGGGAGCACTCTGTCAGGTATGACTAACACCAGTTCAAAATGGTCCTGGTCATACCCAGCCTGGCCTTCAAATGATGCAGTAACATAATGTTCCACAGTATCAGGATGCTGCAGATACCAAACTATCAGTAATGAAATGCCTTTCCTAGTAATATTTAGGAATATTAAGAAGCGTGTAATTTGTTAATTGTGTAGTCAACAAAAATTTTGTCAACTACACGATTAATTAATAAGGGTTTGCATTGTAAACACTTCATCCCAGCTCAAGCCAAGTCTCAGCAACTACCCTTGCTACAGCTCTGCATTAGAAGCACTTTAAGAGCTGGTTTGGGGGCAGGCTGGCTTGGTCCAGAGGTAGTTGTCAGAACGCAGCTTGACCTGGGACTGAGCCAGCTTATTGGCCAGCCTGCTAAAAATGTATTTGAAGATCCATGGGAGGGGGAATTGTGTGTAGCTGATAGCCTTAACTGATAAGCACCTGTTTATTGGTTAATCGTTTAATCAACTACACTGTTACATCCCTACCATGCCCCTTAAAACCAATGTTGACTTGTAATATAGCTTGGTGTGTATTTTAGGAAAAGTTATCTCTTTACCTAATAGCTATGTCTAGTGCACCAAATAGTTCATACTACAGAAGACAGTATTGCATCTGTGATTTAAAATGTTTTTAATTAAGAACTTTAGACAGACACATTATTTCATGTGACTGATTCGGTCCTAGGGCCAAATCCATTATAATTTGAGTTGGACACAGAACATGGTTTCTAGAAAAGTGTTCCTTATTTGATGTTTTTAGGATGTCTCAAATTACATTAGTATTCTAGTAAGTGTCAGGTGTCTTTCTCCCACTTTTTACAGGATAGGAAATTGAGTAATTTTGAATAATGAAGGTAAAGAGAGTTTTATTTAGGAGAATATTATAGAGCAACAATTACAATGAAATTTCAAGGCTGTTGTGTAATTTATCCTTGAGAAAAATTACTGAATGTAACAGAATATATTTTTTAAAAGAATGGTAAACATTTTAAATATTACATGTAACTCAGAATGAGGGATCTAAAATCCATTTAATTGGTTAACTGGTTAAACGTAGTGCTACTATGTTAACCCGGGGGTGGACAATAATTTTCTTGGGAGACCACTTCACAAATTTTGGTCCGTGGTTGCGGGCCAACTATAGATCCCCTGAAGGAACCTTGGGCAGAAGGAGCTACAGAGAGAGACAAAGAGAGTGTGTGAAAGAAAAACTCTTTGTGTGTGAGACAGACTTTGTGACACAGATTGAATGGGTGTGGCAGTGTGTGTGACAGTGACTGTGTGTGGGGGGGGCACAGAGATAGTGTGTCACGGACTGGAATGTGTGATAGTGACACAGTCATGCTTTGTATCTTTAAGGGAAATCTGTCCTGCTCTGTTGTCTCCCTCATCTCCCACTCTGCACTCCTCTGAATCACTTAGGGTATGTCTACACTACCCTCCTAGTTCGAACTAGGAGGGTAATGTATGCATACCGCACTTGTTAATGAAGCCCGGGATTTGAATTTCCCGGGCTTCATTAGCATAAGCGGGGAGCCGCCATTTTTAAATCCCCGCTGCTTCGAACCCCGTGCAGCGCGGCTACACGGGGCTCGAACTAGGTAGTTCGGGCTAGGGTGCCTATTCCGAACTACCGGTACACCTCGTTTCACGAGGAGTAACGGTAGTTCGGAATAGGAACCTAGTCCGAACTACCTAGTTCGAGCCCTGTGTAGCCGCGCTGCACGGGGTTCGAAGCAGCGGGGATTTAAAAATGGCGGCTCCCCGCTTATGCTAATGAAGCCCGGGAAATTCAAATCCCGGGCTTCATTAGCAAGTGCGGTATGCATACATTACCCCGCTAGTTCGAACTAGGAGGGTAGTGTAGACATACCCTCAATGTTCACAGTTCAGATTGGAGCAGCTCTGCTGTGTATCTACTTCTCCCTGACCTATGCTCTGCAGGAATCGGGCAGAGACACACTCTGACTTCAACACTGTCCTCTCTCCTTCATCCCCCCTCCCCCCGCCCACCTTCCCATTCTGCACAGCTAGCAGGAGAATCCTGAGAGCATCACAGCTACAGGACAGAGACAGATTGGGGTGGAGGGGCAGCTCAATACATGTTGCTGGCAATAAGAATGCATGCTCTGCTAATCAGTTGGGTGGGCTGAAGAGAAATGCTTGGTGGGCAGGATCCAGTCCCTGGGCCTGATTTTGCCCACCTCTGGTTTAACCAGTTAACCAATTAAAATGTGGAGGGGCAAATCCAGGCTAGTCCCACCCCCTGCCATGGTACCAGAAATGGCAACCCTGGGAAGGGCCGCCACTTCTGGCCTCATGCAGAGCTGGAGCAGGTCTCCACTTGCGACGGATGGGGGACTTCTGGGTACCAGTTAACTGTTACCTGGTAAGCGTCATCTGTTAAGGGAGATGCTTTTCTATTCACATCCCTACTCAGAACCTACATCTTGACTTTAATATAGTTAGGGATATTAAAATCCTATTAAGTAAATGTGTAACTGCTGAAATTTTCAGCGGTTACATGTTTACATGCAGGGGACAGTTGGGTCCCTGGAAGCCGATGCATGTAGGGAGCAGGCTTTTAAGCTGGATCCCCGCGTGTACTAGGAGACTCCGTATAACCATGAAGGTTGACCGATGAGCCTGGGTTCATCAGTTAACCGTGTACACGGTGCACTTTTGCATCTCTAGTATCAAGAAATATGATCCAAAATGAAACATCAGCCATAAAAGATCTGGATAAGGAGAAGTCTGGAGATTAATGTGAGAACAGAGGCACAGGCAGGAGAAACAAAAATGAAACTGAGCAGCATATTCCAGAAGTCTTGAGGTCTTTCTGTGTGTAAGCTTCATTGATTTGAGATCAACCATACTATTCTCTCACCAGAAAACAAAAACCTAAAATGGCAGCAGACCGTAAAAGAGACCCAGTATGGGACTGTTTTAAAGAAGTTTCTCTACCTGTGGGTAATACAAGCATGAGTGCAAAATGTAAACACTGCAACAAAAAATGCAAAGCCTGGTTTCCCAAATGAAGCAACATCCTGAGAAGTGTTCCTTCTCAGGAACAAGCTGTGTTGAAGATGATGAAAGGAACATGTCTGAACATGCAGGAGCTTCAGGTTGGTAAACTTTTTTATTTCATACTTCTTTCTTAAGGACTATCTGTCTTCCTTCTGGATTATTCTTGCATTTTCATGCTTGAGTACAAAATATAGTTGTTGTTTTATGGCACTATCATTTTGATGCAGTAGTGATAATAAAATAAACAGCTGAAATAAGCAGATCTTGCTTTTACAATTTCACCTTTAAAGTAGTACTGAGTGTCAGTGAGTAATACTAAATGAACAATATGAATAATCATTAAATAACTGCATTGACTTATTTTGTTTAGGAGAGTCCATCCTCAACATACAGGATTCTGAAAACTATCCACCTTCAAGATCACCATCTTTTTCTATAGTTTCAGAGTTATCTGCCAAGGATAGAGGCCCAGTCACATCATGTGTGTCACATTGCTACAGTATATCACCTGTAGCAAAAAGAAAAAAAACCTCTATCATCCAGAGACAACCAAGATAAGTTTGTGATAAGAACCAGCAGATTAGAAAGAGGTAATGGATTAAAAATGTTGCCCTATTTGTTTATGCAACAGTCTCTTCTTTCCATATGATTGAGAACCCACACTTCATGAACGTGGTTCAATCATTAAGACAAGGATACAGTCCACCCAACAGAGCAGATGTTGAAGGCAAATTGCTGGATAAAGTGTATGAAAGAGAAATTGAGCAGTGTGCAAAAAGACTAGAGGGTAAAATGGTTAACCTGGGTCTTGATGAGTGAAGCAATGTCCACATTTATCCTGCTTATGTGCTTGTGTGACAATAGAAGAAGGGAATGTTTTCCTAAGGAAAAACACACACAGCAGAATGCTTACAAGAAGTAGCAGTAAAAGCTACAACAAACTGAAATAAATTCAAATGTCTAGTATGCAGCTTGGTCACAGACAAAGCTGCAGATGTATCCAAGATTAGAAGAAATTTTGAAGAGTGAAGAGAGAGTCCCAAGCTAATAACATATGATTGCAGTGCTCCTTTGATGCACCTCCTAGCCAAAGAATTCAGTGTTCCAGAAATAAAGGCTAATGTTGAAATGGCAAAATACTTCCATAACAAACACTTTGTAGCAACTGCTCTGAAAATAGTGGGAGGAACCAAGCTAACTCCTCTCCTTCCCCTGCCCCCCCAAGACTTGCGATGGAAGTCAGTAGTGGACTGTTTCGAACACTATATCAAGACCTGGCCTAATCTGATAAGTTTGTGAACAAAATCGTAAAAAAATAGACAGTCACAGTCAAAATTCTCAGCATTGGGCTTAGAGAAATGTTGCACACGTGCTGAGTAACCCTGAAGCCTATTTCTGTAACCTTGAACAAAATACGGGGAAATAGCTGTTTTATTGCTGATGCTGTTGAAATTTGAAAGGAGCTGAGTGAGAAATTAAAAGAGAAAATGGCAATTACAGAGTTCAATTATAAGCATTAAAAAAACAAATATGACCAGCACCATCTCCAGCTTATTTTACTGCAAATATTCTCAATACTCAGTATCAGGGTCAAACCTTAACTGATGAAGAAGAGGCGTTGGCTATGACATGGGCATCCAGCAGTCCTCTCTCCATGATGCCAACTATAATAAATTTCAGAGTTAAGGGTAAACCACTCAAGAAATATGTTTGCTGATGATGTTTTAAACAGTCACACCAGTGAATTGGTGAAAGTCACTTAAGCAGTTGGATTCAGAGACTGTTGAAATGATGATCTCACTTTTAACAGCAGTAGTTTCTTCTGCTCATATAGAAAGAATATTTTTCTTCCTTTTGGATCAATTCATTCCAGACTGAAAAATCTTTTGGGATCTGAAAAAGCAGGAAAGCTTGTTTTTCTTTTCCAGATTATGAACAAACAGGAAAATGAAGATGAAGACGACTGAGCTAGCTGTAGAAGCTAATATTTTATGTTTCTCATGTTCTTCTGGCTGACAGTCAATTTAATTTTATTAAATATTTCATGTAACTATTTTAGTTAAAAACAATTTTAACAAAAACAAGCCTAATTTTAAAAAACTCAAATGTTTAACTAAATTCAAAAATTTGTTTTGTTAAAATGTTTTGTTTGCTGTTGAAGAAAAAAATCCAGAACACATAACGTTGTTGCTTTAGTTAAATAAAACAATTTACATGTCTGTCTGGTGATATTCTCCTTCTAATACAGTATGGAAAGAAAATCCTCCAAGTAATGATTAACCTATTGATATGGAGATTGTTCACCTCCCAATGACTTCATATGTACCTGCTTCAGTTATCTTTGGTGAATGAAGTAACCAAATAGTCATTCATTTTCTGATATAGCTGTACAACTAATCTGAAAAGTTTTCAAAATAAGTCACTTTAAAAATGTATACCATGTATCCTCTAAAAATGAAACCTACATTTGTCTCTGAGTTGTGAAGAATATGTATTAAGACTGTCACAACCAACAAGGCCACACTTTTATGTAGAAAACAATGGTTAAATTGAGTCTTCCTGACTAGTGATTTAAATCAAATCCACCCTTTAAATCTGTTATTCAGAAATCTATTTTGTATTCTTGATGTTTGCCTGTGTTGAGTCGTAAATGTTAACCGATGAACCTAGGCTCATTGGTTACCCGTGTACACAGTTACACTTTCACATCCCTAGTTTTGATTGTATATTAATTTGCTTTCATTATATTGAGTAAGCAAGCACCTTCTTGCAAGTGTGTGTTTATAGATGATAAATAACTGAGCATTGAGAGTGTTTTTGGTCACAAGCAGGCTTTATTTTGGTTTCTGTTTACATTTGGAGATTCTTTCTCATACTTATACAAATATAAAAGTGTAAAAATTAGTTATCAATTATGCAATTTTTGTCTTAATTAGTACTATTAGGATAGAAGGATGAATGGAACCACAAAACACATGAAGTTATTTCTCACGCTGTATAACTCTTTTAAATATACCAAATACACAACAATATAACATGCACAATTTGATGTGCTTATGGGGGAGAAGAGGGGTGTCAAAATAGTAATATTGAGTTTAAAATTCTAGCAGAATAATATTCTGCATACACATATGTAGCTCCCATTACTTCTAGCTTTAATGGACAAATGTGGTCTTAAGGTGGTACAGTACTCAGAATTCCTTGGAGTCAGAGTGCAGCGAGAGGAAGTATGGGCCAAAGACTGAAATGCTGCCTGTGCGATAGTATAGTCAGTTTAAATTCCTGAGACGCAGCATCACACAAGATGTCTAGCTGTAAAATGGGTATAATAGCGCACATTTCCTTGCTTTCAGGGGTATTGTAAAAATAAATTAACATGAAAGATTGTGAGATAGAGGCTGTGTTGCATTGGAGGAGTGCTGGCCAGCACCTCGTGACTAAGGGGTTAAACTCAGGTAGCCAGCAAGGGTGTTGACAGGAGTCCAGAAGAACTAATGGAGATACAGTGCTGAAATTCGAATTGTATTTAGATACCTTACCTGCTTGCTCTCTTAGCATCTTCTAAGTTAAGGGCTGGAGGGAGCAAAATGCAGTAATTAGAATTACCAGGCTTACAAGGAATATTGAGTATAGAAGTGGACTGAACCAGGAAGGGATCATGAGTAAATAAAGGAAAAAAGTGAATTTAGTTGAGATCAGGGTTTTTTTTGTTTTGTTTTGGTTGCTTGGTTAACCTTCTCTATGTGAACCTATGCCTTCTCTCCCCCATTCACTGCCTAAGAGAAGTTCTCTGTGTTTTTTACTTAGTTGCTATATAACACCTAGCAACCAAGTATGCTTTATCAAGAATATCTTTTTTGTTAATAAAATCACCTTTTTTAAGGCAATGATTTGATTCTTGGCTCCTGGAAAGAAACAGGAGGTCAGTCTGTGTGTATATATGCAAGCCTCAGACTAAGAGATCAGCTATCAGAGACCACAGTCTGTTTTCTCTTTTTTTTTTTTTTTCCTAGCTCTCTTGTGGTAAAGGAGCTTGGGGGTACCCCTTTGGAAGAAGTCCAAGTGCTTCCTTCCTGGGTTCAAGAAGAAAGGGTTTTTTTCTTATGTTTCACTTGGTGGTGGCAGCTATCCCCCTCAAAGTCAGTGAATCTGTGACACTGGGGAGTTTTTGTTAAGTAGAGCCTATTAGAAGCAGTGTATTTAAGGTCTCTTGTGGGCCCCATGTTTTGCACTCGGCGTGCCATAGTGGGGAACAGCTCTGACAGAGGCCATATGAGTGCTTAACATAGCATATTAGCATATAGGCTAGGTCTACAATATACCCCTCTGTTGGCAGAGGGATGTAAATAAAGCACATTGAAAATGCAAATGAAGTGGGGATTTAAATATCCCGCACTTCATTTGCATAGTCACGTTCTGACACTGTTTCGAAACTGAAAATGTGGTTTAGACGCAGTTCTGATGACAGCGGGGTGATTTTTCGACAGATCCTGTACTCAAAAAACAAAGATAGCTTCCCCAGTTATCACCCCTGGTATCGTTATCTCATAGATACTAGCCCTCCCCCTACCCCCACCCCCTTTCTGTTTTAAATCTGATTTGTCAGTTTTATAATGTGTTCACTTTTTTTCATTGTATTCCTTTGCTATATATGGTCATGCCAATTCTCTTCCAGAATTGGATCTGAGGAAGTGGGTCTGTCCCATGAAAACTCATCACCTAATAAACCATCTTGTTAGTCTTTAAAGTGCTACATAGTTCTCTAGATTAAGAACAAGTAGTGAAGTGTAATACAAAGTGGGGAATTTTAAATAAATTACTCTTGGAATTGTGTACTTCAAAGAATTCTTGGGTTTTGTAATTTTGTCTTAATGGATACTACATTTAAATTACTGGGGTTTCCAGGCGTAAATGCTGTTGACCACAATGTCTTGCTCTTTAGAGATTGATTAACATTGTCTGCACTAAACCTGTATCGTGTTGTGGTGTTAACATGTTGAAGAGAGCGTGTATATTTAAACAATTGCATAGCAGGATATAAAATAATTAAGGTTGTCACGTGATTAAAAATTAATTGCGATTAATCATACTGCTAAACAATAATAAAATACCATTTATTGGTATTTTCTATAGTTTCAAATATGTTGATTTCAGTTATAACACAATACAAAATGCACAGTGTTCACTTTATATTTTTTATTACAAATATTTGCACTGTTAATATTTTGCAGTTTATCTAATACAAGTACTGTAGTGTAATCTCTATATCATTAAAGTTGAACCTACAACTATACAAGTATGTCAAAAAAATAACAGCATTAAAGAAAAACGTCCACTCAGGCCCAGTCTTAGGGCAAAGTGACCAAGGCAGTTGCGTTGAGCCCCGCGCCTTCAGGGCTCTGCGCCAGCTCGCTAGCTGTATTTATCCTCACACCACCTGTGTAAGGTATCCTGAGGAAATGAAACACAGAGGATAGGATTCATGAGGGGGTTTTAGGCAAAGCAATGCTCAGTATTGAGAGGGAAGCTTGGAGAAGGTTGTGCATTGTCCGTGCACTCTGTCAGCATCATGGCGGAGCCCAGCGACTCTCTTGTCCACCTCCAGCAGCCCCCCAGTGCTGGCTGCACCAGCCGCCAAACTCATTTGCAGGGATGCCTGCAAGTTGTAGGAGATTATCGGTCAGTGGGTCTGGGAGGTGCAGCTGGGCCAGGGTGGGGAGCCTGACTGCCGAGGAGGGTCCTGTGGTATGGGGATGTGCTGGCAGCTGGACGTACCAGTGTTTGCTCTCCATGGGCTGGAGGCTATTCTCACTGTGGTGGGTGCACCTGATTCTGCAGTGGCTGCAAACTTTATTTCTGAGGCCCCAGTGGGAGCCACCTTGGGCCGTGCAAACTCTCTGGCTGGGCTTGCTCTCAGTCCTATTTCTTGTTCAACCAGTCACTCAGATAAACAAGCTTGTTTACATTTGCAGGAAATCATGTTGCGTGCTACTTCTCCACAATGTCCCCTCAATGTGAGAACAGGAATTCACATGGCACTGTTGTACCTGGTGTTGCATGGTATTTACATGTCAGATGCATTAAAAATTCATGTCCTTTCATGCTTCAACCACAATTCCGCAGGACATGTATCCATGCTGATGATGGGATCTGCTTGATAACAATCCAGAGCAGTGCAGACTGATGCAAATTCATTTTCATCATCTGAGTCAGATGCCACCAGCAGACGATTGATTTTTTTTTTTCTTTTATTGGTACAGGTTCTGTAGTTTCCACATCAGAGTGTTGCTCTTTTAAGATTTCTGAAAGCATGTTCCACACCTTGTCATTTTCAAATTTTGGAAGGCAGGTTCTTAAACCTTGGTTCAAGTGCTGTAGCTATTTTTAGAAATCTCACATTGTGTTTTGTCAAATCTGCAGCAAAAGTAAAATGAACATGTGCTAAGTCATCATCCAAGACTACTAAAACATGAAATATATGCAGAATGCAGATAAAACAGACATACAATTCTCTCCCAAAGAAGAAATTTGTCACAAATTTAATTAACATACTATATTTTTATCAAGTGTCATCAGCATGGAAACTTGTGCTCTGAAATTGTGGCCAAAGCATGAAGGGGCATATGAATGTTTAGCATATTTTGTACAGAAATATCTTGCAACCCTGGCTACAAAATTCCTACTCTAACTCTTCTTCTTACATCCTGGTGGCATAGTAAAGCAGAAGCTGGAAGCATTATCTTTGGTAAATGTAAACAAGTTTGCCTTATCAAGAATTAAGACTGAGTGGACTTATAGGCTCTCAAATTGTATGTTGTTATGTTTTTGAGTTTAGTTATATAATGTCTCCTTCCCCTCCCTCACACACACAAAAATCTGCATTTCTAAGTTGCCCTTTCATGGTAGAAACTGCACTTCTCTGAATTGAACTGAAAAATGTATGATGTCTTTTGTTTTTACAGTGCAATTATTGAATCAATTGGTATTCTGTTTTTATTAGTTTTTTAATTGTGTGAATTAACTGTGATTAATTGACCATCTTAAAAATTACAGTATTTAATATGTGCAAAAATCTCCTGATATTTATTGGAGAAATAACCCACAATGAAAGGTAAACTGAAGGAATCCAAATCCTTTCATTCTTGTGCTAGATCCTCTGTTGGTACATTAGATTTTTGTTCTTAGGCTTATTGTTGGACGGAGTTCTGTGTACACCTTAAGTGTGTTAGGCTACGTGTACACTGCAGTGCTATTTCAGAAAGTATCCCAAAATAGCTATCTCGTGTCTTCACAGCAAGCCCGTTATTTTGAATATAATAGGCTCACTATTATGACGTCCTTGTAAACCTCATTCCACGAACAGTAAGGGACGTATAGATAGCGCCGAAGCATGAAATTAGCTATTTTGAAGTAAGATCAAAAGATATGCAATTTGCAGAGCTCAAATTGTATATCTTATTTCTACCTACGGTGCAGTGTAGACGCACCCTTAGAGGCAATATTTTCCCCCCATGTCATTTACCCTTGTACTCCAGTATAACCTTTGTGCTATGGATATTGTGACAAAGCTCTCATGAAAAACAGCATCCTGTGCTTCCTGGCAGATTTTGCTTGCTCAGAGGCTCACAGCAGCCCACAGTTTTAGGGACCACACCTAGGCCTTTAGTCTTCTGTTTGTTGAGCTCTTTTAATCATTGGCCAGCCTATTAGTAAAAACAGAGAATAAACTCCACAATCCTTTTTCCTGAGTGGAAATGGGGAGAAGGCTGTTGGTGGGGAGGGTGGACCCAGGGCCCTGTAATAACAGCTGCCTGTGTGAATCCCCAACACCTGCTAGAAGACAGCTCTAAGACTGCTGGGCTACCTTCCCCAGCATTTTCCTTCTCTCTGGTTTGTCCTCCTAGGCTACGTCTACACTAGCATGATTTTCCGAAAATGCTTTTAACGGAAAAGTTTTCCATTAAAAGCATTTTCGGAAAAGCACGTCTAGATTGGCAGGATGCTTTTCCGCAAAAGCACTTTTTGCGGAAAAGCGTCCGTGGCCAATCTAGACACGGTTTTCCGCAAAAAAGCCCCGATCGCCATTTTCGCGATCGGGGCTTTTTTGCGGAAAACACTACTGTGCTGTCTACACTGGCCCTTTTGTGCAAAAGTCTTTCAAAAAAAGACTTTTGCCCGAACGGGAGCAGCATAGTTTTTCCGGAAAAGCACTGATGATTTTACAATAGATCGTCAGTGCTTTTCCGGAAATTCAAGCGGCCAGTGTAGACAGCTGGCAAGTTTTTCCACAAAAGCAGATGATTTTGCGGAAAGACTTGCCAGTCTAGACACAGCCCTAGTGTTTGGTTGTCATGTCCTTTCCTCCTACTCTCAGCGTTGCCCTCCTCCATCCTCTCAGCTATATGAGTGCCCCAACTGTAGGCAAAGTTTCTTTTATAGCCAGTCTGACCTGGTTTTCTTAATTACCCCAGCTGTCCTAATTAGTCTAGGCTGGCCTGACTCTGCAGGCCTGCTCAATTAGCCCCAGGGATTCCATTGCCCCCAATAGCAGAAATGCAGGTGCAGCATTCCCTGTCGCACTGGGGCCTGGCACTGGGGAGACACTAACCTCCCCCTCCACCGCTGCCGATCTCCTGCCATGCGAGGAAGCACACAGCCCGGTGCCTCTTCCACTGAGGATTCTGACCCTGTTCTTGCTCCTAACCCCCATCCCACTCTTGTTCCCTGCTCAGACCCTCTCCCAACTGAATTTTCCAGTCCTTCTCCTGCTCCCCTTCCTCTTACTCCTTTTCCTAATCCCCCTTCTCCTCCTCCCCTTACTTCCTTAACTCTCCTTTCTCCTCTCCTCTCCCTGATCCCCTTCCTCACCTCTGCCCCCGGGGCTGCCATGTGCAGTTCAGACGTTGGCCCCTGAGAGGTGGTTTTAGTTTCTTCTGCTCCCAGTATGTCTGGGGCTGTTCTCCCTCTGCTACTGCCTCTACCATCTTCCCAGCAGGGACTTCAGGGTCCGTGCTTTCCTATGTTGATTGGTTGTGGGGCTCGCAGGGGAGTCTGGCCCAAAGACGTTCGAGGCCTGAGGCCACAACGTCCAATGCGCTGATGGGCAAAATGTGCAACTTCTTAGAAGGCATCCATGGTTCCAAGAACATGTGGCTCTTGCCCTTCAGCACCGGGGAGACTTCCATTTCATTCTCCAGACTATAAGGGCCATTTTGGGGGATGGTAAAGGGACTGGGCCACGGGAGGATGTGACCTACCAGCGGGCCTGCAGCTTCCATGATGTCCTCACATTTGAGTACGGTCAGTTTACTGTGGGGCCCAGTGGGGACTGCCAGCACTCCTGCCAGCGAGGAACTTCCCCAGCCCTCTCAATGCTGCCTTTCATCCTTGCCACTCTGAACACCTAGGGCAGTAGGCTGGGTGTCTGCCAGGAGGAGGGGTATTCTGTCATTTTCCTGTAGGAGACCCACACCGCTCCAGGTGCTGAGGCTGACTGGCAGCTTGATTTGGGAGACAGGATCTATTTCAGCCATCTGTTGGCCTGTTAGGCTGGAGTGGTGACCCTGTTCTCCTTGAGCCTACAGCCCGATGTGCTGGGGACTGCCTAGGTCGTGCAGGGTCATCTGCTGCTCCTCCAGGTTCGGGTGGAGGGGCTGACATTAAATCTTGTCAGCATCTATGCCCCGATGTTCAGCCTGGAGAGGCTCCACTTCTTCCAGCAGGCGTCTGCCTTCCTTAGCTCTCTGGATCCTCTTGAGTGAATGTCTGGTGCAACCTCCACCTTGTTGAGGACACTGCATTCACCTTTGTCTGGGTGGAGGGTCAACAGTCATTTCAATCCCGATTGGACTGCATTAATCTTTCTTGTCATCTTTCTCGGGCCCACTCCTCCAGCATTCGACTGGCCCTGTTCTCGGACCACCGCTTAGCCGTGGTGGCCTCTCTCTCCGTGGAGGGTCTGGGGCTGGCCTACTAGCATTTCAACAATAGCTTGTTGGGGGATGTGGGCTTCGTAATGTCCTTCTAGGAGTTCCGTCTGGCCTGGCATGGGCAGCGGTGTGCCTTTCCCTCCGCAAAGCGGTGGTGGGATGTGGGAAAGGTGCGCACTCTTGTTGCAACTAAACCCAGGAGGCCAGTTGGTGGGGGAATGCAGTGATAGAGCAGTTGGAACAGGAGGTTTTAGAGCTAGAAAGGCATCTTGCCACCTGCCCTTGAGATCCACCCCTCTGCGGAATGTACTGGGAGAGGCGGGAGGAACTCCGGGCCCTTGATAACTTTCGGGCCCAGGGCACCTTTGTTCATTCTCGCATCCAACAGTCTGCACAGGCAACCAGGGCTGGCTAGAGCTTCCTCTCTCTCTGACTGAGTTCTTGGAAACCCTCTGTCTCATGCCCACCAATAAGTCCCCGGGCATGGATAGGCTGACTATGGAGTTCTACCACGTATTCTGGGGGAAGTCTAGGTTGGATATTAGGAAAAAAATTCACTAGGGGGTGGTGAAGTACTGGAATGTGTTACATGTGGAGGGGGTGGAATCTCCATCCCTAGAGGTTTTTAAGGTCTAGCTTGACAAAGCCCTGGCTGGGATGATTTAGTTGGGATTGGTCCTGCTTTGGGCAGAGGGCTGGACTTAATGACCTCCTGAGATCATTTCCAGTCCTATGATTCTGTGATGTCCTCAGCCCGGATCTTGCCAGCATCTGAGCTGAGTCTTTGGAGAGCGGGGTCCTCCCTTTATCGTGAAGGCGAGAAGTGCTCACTTTGTTACCTAAGAAGGGGGGCCTGCATGATCTGAGGAACTGGCGTCCCATCTTGCTCCTCAGCATGGACTATAAAATCACTGCCAGGCTATCTCACTGAGACTGGGGTCCGTGCTGGCAGACACGGTCCATCCAGAGCAGACCTCCACCATCCTGGACTGTACCATCTTCGATAATTTCTGTCTGGTCTGGGATCTCATAGCGCTCGGGTGTAGGGATGGTCTGTCTTTCAACCGGATGGACCACAGCTACCTGCTGGGCACTCTGTGGGCCTTTGGCTTTGGGCCCCACTGGGGGGGGGGCGGTTCTCCAGGTGCTGTACACTTCTGTAGAATGCTTGGTGAAATTCAACTAGACCCTAACCGTACTGGTCAGCTTCAGGCAGGGAGTACGTCGAGGCTGTCTGTTGTCTGGTCAGTTGTATGCTCTGGTCATCGAGCCCTTCCTCCGTCGTCTTCTCAAGAGATTGGCAGGGTTGGTTCTCTGTGAGCTGGAGATGCAGCTGGTCCTGTCACTGTACTCTGATAATGTGCTTCTTGTGGACCAGGACCCAGGTCATCTGGTGCGGGTGGAGTCCTTCAAAGTAATTTACGGGTCTCCTCCGCCTGGGTCAACTGGGTCAAGAGCTCTGGCCTGGTGGTCAGGGCCAGGTGGTATGCGCGCTCCCTCCCACCTGCGCTTCAGGCCATCCGGTGGACTGTGGTTCTGCTGCTCTATCTTGACGTTTTCCTTTCTACCACACATCTCTTCCCACCAGAGAACTGGCAAGGTTTAGAGTCCAAGGTGGTTGAGTGGTTGCGGAGATGGACAGGACTGCTCTAGTGCCTCTCACTGCTTGGGAGGGTGCTGGTGCTTAACTAGCTGGTCCTGTCCATGCTCTGACACCATCTCAACATTCTGGTCTCGACCCCATGTTCCCTGGCTCAGATCCAGCAGCTGATGCTGTGGTTCTTCTGGTCAGGACTGCATTGGGTCTCTGCAGGAGTTCTCCATCCTCTCCTGGAGGAGGGAGGACAGGGTCTGACGTGTTTGCATATGCAGGTCTGTGTCTTCCCAAATCCAGGCCCTGCAGAGGCTCCTATATGATGCAAATAGTCCCACGTGGAGCACTCTGGTGCGTGCTTTCCTTCGCTGCTTCCAAGGGTTCCAACATGACCAGCAGCTCCTTTATTTGAGAGGTCTGCAAGATCTCTTTGAGCTGCTGGCCTTCTACCAGGACCTCCTCCTGACCTGGAAGTTGCTTTCAGCGACCAGGTCCTTGGCATCCACCGTAGGGGTAGATGGAGCCCCTGCTACACAATCCCCATCTTTGTGTTCGGGTGGCGGAGTTTCCCTTAGTGTGCCAGAGATTGGTCCTGGCAGAAGTCACTAGGATCTGAGACCTCCTGGACTATGACTGGGTAGACCGGGTGCATCCTCCGACACTTTGCCAGCACATGGGGTTCTCCACCCTGCGTACTCTCCCCGGCATGTACTTCAGGAGACAAACCTCAGCAGCAGGCAGCAAAGCATCCCTTATCTCGACAGGGTCCTGTGAGAGGGTGGCACCCCGCCTGCCCCTCACTCCCGGCCCTCCTGATCTCTCCATTGGCCCCCAGCGCCTTCCCAACCACCCTCCCCTAATCATCTGAGTGGGCTGCACACATTGCAGCTGGGTCCCCTTTTGAAACTCACCAAAGAGTCATCCGCACACACTAGTGCTTCACACTCTTCACTTCCCCACCCTCGTGTCCCACCCAGCCACCCTCTTACCACCAGTACAGGGTGGAGAGCCCTGCTGAGCCAGTCTCTACTGCACTTTGATTCTGCGACCCGCTGGTGACAACAGCGGGAGAATCCTCCACAGTGCTATGAGCATGGGCGTGTACTTGGCACGGTTCATCCCTGTTTCTGACACTTACCCCATTTGTGGAATGAGGTGCATGGTTATCTCGAGAGTGCCAGGTTACAGCCCCTCTTTTGGCTCCTCTAGAGCCTCTTTTTGAGGTTCTAGCTGCACTTCTCCCTCACCTATTAATTTACGCACACCCATCCATGGCCCCACAAAGTCGCTGGACCTCTTCATCAACCTCCTCCTGGTTAGAACCAAAATGGCAATTTAGAAGACCAGGGAGCAGAGATTGGCTGAAGGAAGGACCTGTGACTGTGGGGCCTATTTCCACTTATGTATCTTTCAGGGGGCAGGAGGTGCTATAACAGGCAAAACTGGTAGTCTATAAGCACCTAAAGACTGGATAGTTAAAAGACGGAGATAAGAACCATTAGTTAGGAATTAGAGAGGAAGAGCACTATCCAGTCTTTAGGTGCTTAGAGACTCCCAGTTTTGCCTGTTACATACTAGCTCGGCTTTCCCTTTGATATTTATATACCCACTGCCTCTTTTTTTTCCCCTCCCATTTTTTTCCTCTTTCCCCCTCCTCCTCTTCCCTATTAATTTTTGGCTCTGGATATCCACTCGGGTCATCTAAAGAAGTGGGCTGTGCCCAGGAAAGCTCATGATAGCAGCTACATGTTTTGTTAGTCTTTAAAGTGCTACCAGACTATTTGTTGTTTTGGAAGAAAGGGTTCAAAGTGACTTGTTCCTGGATCAAACCATGGGAATTAATTTTCTAAAATCGGGGAAGTTAAAAATCTCCACTTTACCCCAGTAAAGTTGCTGGTTGATAATGATATGTGATTGTACACAAATATGTTGTTTTCTTGGTGTCCTCCTACTTCACATCCTTCCTGTCTTTATATGAATTCCAGTTTTATGAATCATAGTATTGTTTGTTTCAGCATTGACTTTATTTCAGTGTTAATCAAAGGATACTTACGTAATGTGTACTAGATCGATTGATGAGATGAAAATGTCAGATTTTGCTTATGAAATGTTGGCCCACTTTAAAAACATTGTGCTTCTGTAGACTTTAAATTGTTTGTCTTGTCTTGCAGCACTCAACCTGCTTATTTCCACCCGCCAAGTACTTATTCCCATCCAACAACTGTGGCAAGCTACACTGTTCAACAAGCTTCTGGTGTAGCGCATACTGTGATGCCATCTTATGCTCCCACAGTGCAGGCTCCCAGGCCAGTTGCAACTGCCTATGGAACATACCAATCACATCCAACACAGGACTATGTTTATGGTACTCGTCAGCAGGAACCTACCCTCCAGCCTACCACAACACCAAACTACCAGGTATCAATCCATGAAACCTTTTGGTGACACTTGAATTGGTAATTTGTGTTAGCATTTGTCCATATTAACTGCATGGTATACATTTTTGCCTGGGATGCAGAGTAAGGATGAAAGTGATGTGAGTTTCTTGGTTTGTTTTTTAATCCATGTATCCAGTCTTTAATTGGAAAAAGAGAACAAGAACTGTCTGTGTTATGTTACATTTGTTTAGGCTCAATCCTTAATAGGGTTTCCAGGCACCAAGGTAATATAGATATTAATTACAAAATTAATATATTGGTGTTAAAGGATTTCTGTCTGATAAATCCTTCCAAGATAGTTGGACGTACTGTCTCCTATATATGTGCTACCTGTTTGAATATACAGAAAAGCACTAACTATATTTATGTACAAGTTGAGCCTCTCCAGTCTGGCACTCTCTGGTCCGGCAACATCTGTGGTCCGGCATGATGTTAGTTAGCCAGATGTTCACTTATGGGTGTGTCCAACTTTCCTTTTGTCCCATAAAGCTTGTTTACAGCCACCAGTCCTGGCTCCCAGTGATCTGTGCTGTTGTTCAGCTCTAATTTATACCTGTCTTCTAAGAGCCTAATAAGCAGTGGAAGTGTTTGTAATGCTGCTAGAGAATATTGACCTCCTGTAGTCCAGCAAATTCTCTGATTCGGCACCGGTCAGGTCCTGAAGGTACTAAAATAGAGAGGTTCAGTCTGTAGCAGCAAATGCAGTGGGATCAAGCCATATTACTAGTGAGCCAGAATGGATGTAGATTTTCTTTAATTTCCTAAAGTCTATCAACTTTGAGTCAAGAGCTGTAGAATGAAATCTGGGAGGCTGTTTGAGTTTTTTCTACTATAAACTGACCTGTTCTCCCCAGCTGATATGGACAAATGCATGAAGGATCTATCAATTAATTGAACTGTATTAAAATGATTATCAGATTTTTAAAGAATGCTTAATTATCTATTTTTTGTAGCATTGGGCTATGTGTTCATACTTTAGCTTTTTCTTCTTTTGGAATTTTATGTACAGGCTGTAGAACTATTCATTGTGTTTTAATGTACAGGATAGTTACAATTATGGAAGATCTACATCTGCAAGCAGCTATGACAGTAAACAGTACTACCAGCCAGTTGTTACCCAGCCTCAGCACACTGCCACAGACTCTTACTACCAGTCAAGTGAGTGCCAAAGGAACCCAGTGTTCACTACTTTAGTGTGTGTTTTTAAAGCATGTTCAGTGTTGGCAGGTTCAAAATGTTTAAAGGTTTTTGGCAGCAGGGTAGAGATGTTAGATATGGGGTAATTGAATAGTCGAGTAACCGCATGAATTCTTATCAGTTGCTCGACTATTCTATAATCCCCAGGGGCGGGGCAGCCAGCCAGTGCAGTCCGGCTCCACTCCTGGGGAGCCGCCTGCCACCTGGCACTGCTGTCTCTATATTGGAGGCAGCTGTGCGGGGTGCCAGGTGAGAGCTGGTCTGCGAGGGGAACCAGTTTAAAAATGAGCTCCCCGTGCAGACCAGCTGCAGGATGGCAGCAGCCCCTGTTTGTGGGGTGTGGAGTCCAAGCTCCCCCCAGACAGGTTGGTGCAGGGTGGTGAAGAAGGCTGCCATGAAGCAGCCTCTGTCTTCTGATAAAGGCAGCAGTGTGAGAGGGGTGAGCAGGTGGCACCTAGGCTTATTGGTTAATCGTACAGTCGACTACACGTTGGCATCCCTACAACAGGGTATATCAGTTGCAGATGAAGTGTCAAAAGTAGTTGAATTAGATTCTTTAGCAACTTCAGAAAATGCCTGAAATCTCTTAAGAGTCTGAACATTTTTGAGAAATTGTGATGATGTTTTCATTTTTTCCAGTTCACTAACTCTCAATTTGAGCCCAAATGCTATTTCATCCTAATGTCTCCAAAAAAAGATTTCTAAGAATCTGAATGCAGAAATATTTAGCTTCATACATATGACATGCACTGATAGAGTATAAATACAAATCACAGTGGTGACTTGAAACCAAGCTGGAAATTCTGTTGCTTATAGAGGAATGAATTTGATAAAAATATGGAAATAATAAACTTTGCAAGATCATTCCTTTTATGAGTTAAGTACTCCTGCTCAAATTTCAGGTGAAAAATAAACTGTGCGCCCAAGAGTTGTTAGAAAAAGTCCAGCCCGTTCTTCAAGCCTGTTGACCAGTAAGGCAAAGAGTGAGCCAAACGTGACCCCAGCAGAGCCGGGCTCAGTAAGGCTGCTTAGCACAATCAATCCTAGTATTTTATACCCTTAACCAAACAAGTTTGATGCCAGGACATTCCATCAAAGCAAACTTCAGAGAAATTGTTATCAGCAAAGAAAGAAACAGGTTTTAGGGAGTGAGAGTTTCTACTCAAAATGGTTCATTAACACATTCCAAGAGCTCATCTTTCTGGCTTTTTCTCACATTGGTGAAGGTCAGTTCACTCACTCGCGTATGTGCAAAAGCAAGAAACTGGAATGGATTCTGTTATACAGAATGGCTCCTAGCTAAATATGAAATGGTTTCCACACTACTTTAAGTAGTTTTGTATCCTCTTCAAATTTTGCCACGTCTCTGTTTAACCGCATTTCCCCCCACATCATTTATGTATAAGTTGAATAAGAGTGGTCCCTGTGCAGATCTTTGGGGGACACCACTATTTACCTCTCTCGGTTCCGAAAACTGACCATTTATTTCTATCCTTTTTTCCTATTTTTTAACCACGTATTGATTGGTGAGAGGCTTTTTCTCTCTTATCCCTTGTCATTGTACTTCGCTTAAGACCCTTTGGTGAAAGACCTTGTCAAAGGCTTTCTGAAAATCTAAGTACACTATTCTACTGGATCTTCTTTGTCAATATGTTTGTTGGCTCCCTTAAAGAATTCTAGTAGATTTGTGAGACATGATTTCCCTTCACAAAAAAACATGTTGACTCTTCCCCAACAAATAGTGTTCATCTATTTGTCTGATAATTATTCCTTCCTATAGCTTGAACCATTTGCCTGGAATTGAAGTTAGGCTTACTGGCATAAAATTGCTGGGATCACCTCTTGAGTCTTTTTTTAAAAATTGGCATCACATTAGTTATCCTCTAGTTATCTGGTACAGAAGCTGATTTAAATGATTGGTTTAAATGATTTAAATGATTGGTCAGTGGTACTGCAATTTCACATTTGAGTTCCTTCATAATTCTTGGTGGAATACCATCTGGTCTTGGTGATTTACTAGGAATTAGAATTCACATGCTTTAAAGTGAATGCTAAACATTTATTTTATTTTTGTGACTGTATAGGTTCCCCCTAGTAGCCAAAATAATAGATTTAAACTTCCGTGAATAACTGAAGTCTCTTTAGCTTATTGGAATAAATCTGCATGATCTGCTTAGTTCAAAAGTACTGAGTTTACCTTGTGGGAGATATATTTATCTTTAACATTACAAATTCTTCATGTTTTCTTGCTGCTTTTCCCTTCAGGATTAATTTAGGTCACTGTATTTTGAGCATCAGATTATCTTTCTGATTCAGAATTTTTTTCATATGTAACAAAGCTGTTTAAATAATTCTATTTAAAAAGCAAAACATACAATATTAAGCATTTTGTTATGAAGTTTTACTCAAGGGTCCTTTTTTGCTAGAGATTTTTCAAGGATTCTACATCCACAAGGTTTTATAAGCAGTTGCCATAGGTAAATGGACATAGGAAACTGTTCACTTTGGCTGTGTCTAGATTACATCCCTCTTTCGACAGAGGAATGTAAATTAGGCACTTTGAAATTGCAAATGAAGCCGGAATTTGAATTTCCCATGCTTCATTTGCATAATCACATTATGGCGCTCTTTCGGAAAAAGCGCTACTTTGAAAGTAAAACCCACGGTCTAGATGTGGTTCTTTCGAAAAGGGAAGGCTTTTAAAAGATCCTGTAAACCTATCATTTTAAAGTTTACAAGATCTTTCGAAAAAGCCTTCCCTTTTCGAAAGAACTGCGTCTAGACCGCAGTTTTGCTTTCTAAATAGCGCTTTTTCGAAAGAGCTCCCATAATGTGATTATGCAAATGAAGCACGGGAAATTCAAATCCTGGTTTCATTTGCAATTTCAAAGTGCCTAATTTACATCCGTCTGTCGAAAGAGGGATGTAATCTAGATGTTCCCTTTTAGACCTGATATCCTTTCTTAGAGAAATTTTCTGTTGAAGGTGATTAGAATTTTTTCTCATTATTCTCGAATCCTTAAGGCCCTGAATTGGAGTGATACTTCATTATGAAGTATGAAGTTACCTCTCAAAAATGAATACATGTGGGATGATGGTTAAATTGGGCATTTTAAGAACATAGGATTAGACATATCATTTGAGAACATTTGTCTTTCAAATCTGGTGTCCTGTTTGAGGCAGTGATTATTTGAAGCTTTAGAAGAAGGCAACAAACCTCATTAAATAACCAGCCAATTGCTTGTATTCATAATTGTGAAGGAGGATTTATTCTTGGTCTCTGCAGTGATCCTTGAAGAATGAAATTTGACTTTCCACATTTTATTCGTCATAAATTTATACAGCTTTTATTTAAATTAGCTGTGATACTCCATTCTCTGTCTTTTTGGTGTAATTAATTTTACAGGTTATTTTTACAGGTTAATTACATGCTTTGTGATATTGGTCAATCCAAAAGACTCACTGCTGGGTAGGTCTCTCCCACTCATCCTGAGATAAGCTGGCTTGATTTTTGGGTAGTTTGAGGAGGTTCTGATAACCAAATGCAATTGAGCTGCCATTCTCCTCAGTGCTTGTTGTGCTCAGCTTTCCTCTTCTGAAGCACTTTGCTCTTTTTACCTTCTTGGCTGACATGTCCAGATTTACTCCCACTGCTGGAAAGCCATTCCCGTCTCTTGAACACTTCTGTGTCCTGCATTCTGTATTTCCTCTGCTGTGTTGAAGTGGTTTGTTGGGCCTCTGATGTAGTACTTGAGAGGCGCTTCTTGGCTGAGCTGTCCCTGTTTCTGCACCGAAGACACACTTTGGCCCAAGCAATAGCTCTTTATTAACTGTTTTTCTCCTCTTTCCTGCTTCAAGTCTTCCTCTATCTTTGCATTAGCAACATATGGCAAGTCGCCCATTTTGTGAGATCTTTTCCCTCAGTCTCATGGTTAGGAGAAAAGCAGATCCACTAGGGAAAGCCATTTCCAGTATAATGAGAGTGAGTGCATGGGGCTGTGATGACAAAGGCCCCTCCAAAAGGTTGGCAAACAATCTGTTAAAAGCATTACTGCCAAAGGCAGTAAATGTCAATTCAGCAGTGTCTGGCCATCTACTTCCATCATCTCAGTACAGTAAAGTTTTTCCTTCAAGGCCAAATTTTAATTCCATCGTAAACAACTGGTTATGACCAAGGTTTGATGGCACAGGAATATATTTAAAAATTGTTTTTTTCATCCTGGAGAAAGAAAGTCAGCATCAAATTGTTTGAAAGTTATAATATCTCCTGAAGTTATTACGAAGGAATGTGGTTTTTCTGTACTCCTTTTCTTGTTTTTAGGGGCTAGTCTCAGTTCAGACAGAAACAGAACCAGCAGTCCTGGGTTCAGAGTTATAAGAAGGTGAAAAGATGAGTTCTTAATCCCTTTCTCTTTTTCATCCGGAAAGGAATAGCCATCTTTCCTCTTCACCTCCATTGCCGAAAAGGAAAGATGGAAGTGTAGGCAAAATCCAAAAAATCTAAGTAGTATAGAATCTCTTCCTTTATTCAGCAAACATGAGCTTGACTTGCATGTCAGATGACTTTTGACAGGGATAATTTAGTGCTTCTAAAGTGCAATTTTACTCTGAAATTGTTTCTGTGTTATGTGCACTATATTGGATTCCATTTTTGTCTCTTGTTGATTATTAAATGTTTTCAATTTACAAAGAAAAAAATACAGTGTGATTATCAGCTCTGCAAATACAGCTTAAGCTCTTTTTTCCTTTGTGTACTATTGACAAAAATCAGACCATGTTCTGCGTTTAGACCTGCATTTAATTCTGTTAGCCTATGTGAAAATTGCAGGGAGGGCTGCTAGGAAATATTTCTAAACCATATGCATGTGATACAGCACTACAGTACACATAGAGCCACGTGATTACATTTTAAGTCACTTTTCAGAATAGAACTGTGTTTAAGAAGACAATTTGCACTATGGAAATAATGCTGAAGAAGCATTCTTGCCTCTCAAAAATATTTAAGATGAGGAAATCCAAAGGTAAAGCAGTATTCACTGGTGTCTTCAGAAAATCATAGATACAGGACTTCACCATCAAAGAGCTTCCTCTGCAAGGCTTATCTTAAACTCTACAAGATGTAGAAAGAGAAACACAGAGAATTTTCATACATTTTCAGATTACGTCTCCTTAGTCCTGGAACATAATTATAGAAAGAGACTCCATCCATACAGCTGGCATTAAGATTTCTAAATTAAAAAAAAAAATTTCAAGTTAAGAGCAAGAGTTGCCTCAAACTTTATTGACCTGGTATAGTATATTGTTCAAGAATTCTGTCATGGATAAAAAAGCTCTCTTTACTTTGTAGGCTCTGTCCAAAATAACCAAGAGCTTTTGTTGAGTAATGATGCTTGCTCTAACACAAGTTTTTCTTCTAATTCACTTCTCTGCAATGTAGCAAGAAGAAATTTGTAGTTCAGAATGTTGGCCATTGATGTGATAGCTAGCTCAAATCTCACTCAACTTCGTTTGACCTTTATCTTGAGAAAAAACTTTAGAACTCTTCGAAATTGAGCAGTCTCTTCATAACAGCAAGATTTCTGGGAGTCATTTTTTTAAAATACTGATGTCAGTCCCTGATATAAATGAGGACATAGTCTCAAGTCCTGGTCTTGAACCCTGACCTATGGGCTTCTTGGAAAGCAGCCAAGGCCAACCAAAGGTTTGTGATTATATACACTTAAACCTTCATTCTCTGCGGGTTCCTAATCCAAGAACATCTCTGGTATGGAGGAGTAAGAGGCTCTGTGCGCTGCTGCTCACCCTCCCCTGCAGCTGTGAGAACGACAATGCACAGAGCTGCTTCCCCTGAGACTTTCCCCACCTCTCCAATATTGGTGGTGATGGGGGCAGTGCCAGGGAGCAGTCATGTGTGGGCTGTGGGTTGTGCCCATGAAAGCTCATGATAGCATCTGCATGTTTTTTTAGTCTTTAAGGTGCTACTAGTCTGTTTGTTGTGTTTTTAGTTTTTCCCGTTCTCTGAGAGTAGTTATTAACAGTTCACAATCCTGCTAGAAGGGTATAACAAGTGGGGTTTTGCAGGGGTCTGTTTTGGGACTGATTCTGTTCAATATCTTCATCAATGATTTAGATAATGGCATAGAGAGTACGCTTATTAAATTTGCAGTTGATACGAAGCTGGAAGGGGTTGCAACTCCTTTGGAGGATAGTGTCATAATTCAAAATTATCTGGACAAATTGGAGAAATGCTTTGAGGTAAATAGGATGAGGTTTAATAAGGACAAATGCAAAGTGCTCCACTTAGGAAGGAACAATCAGTTTCACACATACAAAATGGGAAGCAACTGTGTAGGAAGGAGTACATCAGAAAAGGATCTAGGCATCATAGTGGACCACAAGCTAAATGTGAGCCAGTGGTGTGATGCTGATGCAAAAAAGAAAACATGATTCTAGGATGCATTAACAGGAGTGTTGTGAGCAAGACACAAGAAGTCATTCTTCCACTCCACTCTGCGCTGATTAGGCCTCAGTTGGAGTATTGTGTCCAGTTCTGGGCACCACATTTCAAGAAATGTGGAGAAATTGGAGAAGGTCCAGAGAAGAGTAACAAGCACGATTAAATGTCTAGAGAACATAACCTACAAAGGAAGAGTGAAAGTCTTGGGCTTGTTTAGTTTGGAAAGGAGAGGACTGAGGGAGGACATGATAGCGGTTTTCATGTATCTAAAAGGGTGTCAAAAGAAGGAGGGAGAAAAATTGTTCTCCTTGGCCTCTGATGATAGAACAAGAAGCAATGGGCTTAAATTGCAGCAAGAGAGGTTTAGGTTGGACATCAGGAAAAACTTCCTAACTGTCAGGGTGGTTAAACACTGGAATTAGTTGCCTAGGGAGGTTGTGGAATCTTCATCTCTGGAGATATTTAAGAGCAGATGAGAGAGACATCTATCAGGCATGGTCTAGACCGGGGGGGTCAACCTATTACAGACGAAGAGCCAAAATAGTGGGGGATACAGAGCAAGAGCCCAAAGAAAAAGAAAAAAAAAAGGTCCTGATGCTGCCCTTTTAAGAGCAGAGCAGGCATTGCCCTTTTAATGATGGCCATTTTGAGTGGCCATTGTGAAGTATGCACTGGATGCCGCAGTTGTCTCTTTCACACAGTCACAGGTGTGGGTGCGGGAGCCACAATCTTTTCTTTGAAGAGCTGCATGCTCTGGGTCCTGCCGTGAGGGCAGGGACTGGACTCGATGACCTCTCGAGGTCCTTTCCAGCTCTAGTGTTCTGTGATTCTATGAGCACCAAGCCTGTTAGTTGCTATTCGGACTCTGTTTGATCCTGTCATATCTGACTGTCTTTTTGCCCTCATTTGATCCTGTCTTGCTGCCTTGCCTTGCCTGACACCATCAGCTACTATACTGTCCATTGCTGATGGATTGGATCTCTTGGCTATCAGATCTGCTGCATGAACTTTGAGCACTGACCTGTATGGACATTACAGTATTTATTTCCAGTTCTTCATTTTCTTTGTTTTCAGAAATGGGAAATTCCTTTGAGGAACAGTTTTTCTCAGTGTCTCTCTTAATTTATGACAGCTCATCACCTCCCACTATTCTGGAGGATTTCTAAAGCTATTTCAGTGGTTGGGTTAGTACAACACAAGACAAACAGAGACGAGAGGTGATAAGCGAGGAATATGTGATAATTTTAGCATACAGGCAGTCCCTGAGTTACGCGGATCCGACTTAAGTTCGGATCCGCAGTTACGAACGGGGCCCGTCTCCCTGGTCTCCAGCAGACCAGGGAGAGGAACCAAAGCGGCGGAGCACTCAGGCAGCGGACAGCCCAGACGCGTCTGGGCTGTCCGCTGCCCACGTGCTCCGCAGCTTTGCTCTGCTTTGCTCCCCGTCTCCCCGGTCTGCAGACCAAGGGGACAGGGAGCAAAGCGGCGGAACACGCGGGCTCCACGGCTTTGCTCTGCTTTGCTCCCTGTCTCCCTGGTCTGCAGGCCAGGGAGAAGGAGAGCAAAGCAGAGCAAAGCCGCGGAGCATGCGGGCAGCGGACAGCCCAGACGCGTCTGGGCTGTCCGCTGCCCGCGTGTTCCGTGGCTTTGCTCCCCGTCCCCCTGGTCTGCAGACCAGGGAGAGGGGAAGCAAAGCAGAGCAAAGCCGCGGAGCCCGAGGGCAGCAGGACAGCCACGGCACATCTGGGCTGTCCCGCTGCCCCCGTGCTCTGCTGCTTTGCTCCGGACGCCTGTGGTACAGCAGCTGGGGCGCTGCCGGTTGGTCCTATAGTGCCGCTCTGGGCGCTACTGGACCAACCCGGCAGTACCCTAGCTGCTCTGCCCCAGGCGTCCTGATTCAGCCACTGCTGTTCAGTTTCAGCAGCGGCTGAATCAGGACGCCTGGGGCAGAGCAGCTTGGGTGCTGCTGGGTTGGTCCAGTAGCGCCAAGGAGCGGTGGCGCTACTGGACCAACCCAGCAGCACCCCAGCTGCTCTGCCCCAGGCGTCCCCAAGTCAGCCTCTGCTGAAACTGACCAGTGGCTGGCTACAGGAAGCCCCTGCCCCAGGCTTCCTGGAATCAGCCGCTGATCAGTTTCAGCAGCAGCTGACTTGGGGATGCCTGGGGTTCTTAAGTTGAATCTGTATGTAAGTCAGAACTGGCGTCCAGATTCAGCTGCTGTTGAAACTGATCAGTTTCAGCAGCGGCAAAATCTGGACGCCAGTTCCGACTTACATACAGATTCAACTTAAGAACAAACCTACAGTCCCTATCTTGTACGTAACCCGGGGACTGCCTGTATTCCACTTTCCTTTCTCCCCTCCTTTCTCCTCAATTTGAACTAAAAAATTAGTCCTGCAGCAATCCATTCTGACTGTAGAAAAACTAGAAGCAATAGCTCTAGTCCGTTGCCAAGAACAATATTTCGGAAACTGTTACAGAGTCGTGATATCAAAACAAACTAGAGGCTTGGATCTCTGCCTCTCTCTTTTGAATTAGTAAGACAAGGCTTTGGGAGTGGAACTTTAAGTCCCGAAACTAGATGTCAGTCATTGCCTATCTCCATTTTCCTATCCAATTTGCTCAAATGTCATGGTGTTTGTATTTCATAATTTAGACATTATAATCTCAATAAACAAAACATTTCAAAATGCAGAAAGGCTTGTAAGACTCGCCAAATTTAATTCAACTTCTATAGAAATATGGCTTTAGTATCTATCCCAAAACTCATGGAATTCCCTCTCAGAATGACTTCCATCTCAGGACAAGGTGTGTCATCCTTCAGCACAGTAACCTTACCCGTGAACAGATTTCAGTAGTAGTTTTGTCTAATTGTCTTTATCGTAGATCATCAAAAATGATGATACAGGCCATAACTGATCCCTTTGTCCCATAATCCCTTAATTCCCTGCTTAATGGGAAATTATTTACTTCTGACCTCTGTAAGCTCTGGCAAAACTAGAGCTTCCAGCTACATAACTGGATCGTGTGTTACCAGAGCAATTTAAATGGTAGTTCTGGTATTGGGAAAGCTCTTGGCAAGCAAATCTCATTCAGAGCCACATTAGGTCAAGATGATGACAGATACTTATCAGATTGGGTTGCCCAGGAGAGATGTGAACACTAGTAGTGTAAAAATTCAAAAAGAGAGTCTACCCTAAATTTAACTGTTTAAAACTCAAAGCAGTTTCAGTAGTTTGAAAATAATGTTCAGTTCTAATAGAGCCATTGGTTCTCAAACTGTGGGTTGGGACCCCAAAGTGAGTTGCAATCCCATTATAATCAAGTCTCCAGGGCTGGTGTTAGATTTACTAGGGCTGAAGCTGAGGGCCAAGGACTTCAGCCCTGGGTGGAAGGGCTCAGGTTACAAATCCTTCTATCTGGGGCTGAAGCCTTTGGTCTCTGGTTTTGCCTCCTTCCCCTGTTTGGAATGGTAGGGCTCAGGCTTTCTCTCTCCCCCAACCCCTGCCAGGGGCAGTAGGGGTCGCGCAGGCCGAAGCACCGGTTCCCCTTCTTGGGGTCCTTTAGTAATTTTTGTTGTCAGGAGATCACAATGCAATGATGCTTGAGAACACCTGTAGTAGTGTTGATAATAGGAAGATCCATGGGTCTGTACACCTGTAGGGAGATACCAAAGTTGTTAACAAAGGACACAAATGCTGAAACTTTTTGCAGGTAGCAATTAAAGCAACTTCCGTCAGACAAGTTAAATCATGAAGCCATCTGCCTAACCCATCAACTGTTCTTTGAGCATTTGGAGCTGAACCAGACTCGGTTCTGAAATTTATATAACCACTCTTGGATTTCTCTGCCTTTCAGACAGACAAGACCACTAAAATCTTCTCAAACCACCAGAGAGGTTCTTGCCACATGGATACTATTTTCATCTTATGAACTGGATGGTTCTTAAAGCCACTTTTTGACCCATAAAGTTGGGGGGGTTTACTGGATTTCAGCTTTCCAACCTCTCTTCTCCATCCAGATTTTTTTGAAGCTGGAATGTTGGGAATCTGAGATTAGGTATTTTAAGCTTTGCATGCTTTCAGAAAATATGAGAATACTTTTTTAAAATCTAGGAAGAACTTTACCATCTAGTCTTATCAAGGTATTTTAAACATTTTCTCATTTAGTGTAGATTTTACGCTATAGATGTGACATCATTCATCACATTGGAAGCAGAATCAAACCTTGATGTCCAGGTTTTATTCCACAAGACTTTACTGCTTGAGCTAAAAAGACTTGGCTTTTAAAATGTGCAAAGCTTGTCCACCTCCATGTGGCCTAGTCATCACTAGAGGGTAATAGAACACTATGCCAAATAGGTGTTGGTTACACAGACAACCTCCAGCACTTTCAATTCAGCCATTTCAGAATTCCATAGGGCTTAAGCCCTATTTTCCTGTCTCTTTCACTTTCAGCACTAAAATATATATCTTCAGGAAAAATGAGTTGTCCTGTGGCACCTTCAGGAAAGAAGTTAACAGTAATGCTCCTCGTTATATGACATATTCCTTAAAACTGTATCTATTCCAAAGAATATTTAATATATTTTAAATTTTGGAATTTAATCTTAGTTCTATAAGCTACAGCAGTCATCTCTGCACCCTTATCTAAGTACTTTTTTTTATATACATTTTTTCAAAGCATCCTTAATTATTTACCCTGTCTCAGCAGATTGGATTTGACCATTTGGGAGCATTATCTGTCAATGCAGTGTTTGCATATCTTTCCAAACAAAATGGTCTTCAGACCTTTTACAAATTTGGTACCTATTGCTAATTTATTTTTTCACGTCAGAGACTGCTTTTCTTTTTGTCCCAGACCAAGTAATCCAGCTGAAATTGCTGCACATCCTAGATGTTTGGAGCATCCTAAAAATATTACTTGGCTAGAACCAAATCATAGAAGTCAGATAGATCTACAGGATAGACAAGAAAACTTCAAAGTTTTCATATGGATTAGACTGGCAATGAAACAAAGGTACCTTGCCCTAGTAAAGATTTTTCCAAAGGAATCATAATGCACATGACAAGACTGAGCTCCCCTTTCTGAACAGGAATCATTGATGCTTTGAATCAGGAAACTTGCAAAGCAACTACATGGTCTGTGTGTTTTTATCCAACACTGAAAAGTTTCATGTCAGTGGAGACAGCCTTTAACTGTAGTGTTCAGCAAACTGTGGTTCATATACAATAGCTTAATTAAAATAGTCTAGAACATGTTGTGTCCCCCACCTTCCTTTTGGATATTATCTTGTTTCTGGCAACATTCATTATTTTACTGCCTGCTAGATCCCAGCAGTGAACCTTCTGGATAGTTGGATGGTCCTTGTGAGTGAGAGAAGAAAAATTTTGATTTCTCGTAGGGGGGGATATCCACCAATCCAGAGGAATCCTTTCTATATCTATTTTTAAGTATGAATTCTTTTTATAATCATCTGTTGTTTTAAGAAGAGAGTGTGTCTTACTGGTGCATTAAAAATATCTCTTTCCAGTTTTAACCAATTTATATGAAAGCTTAAGAATAGATCTTCAGGGGTGTCTCCTGTTCTGCATCTGATTTATTGGAGTCTCCCTTTTACACCTGAAATCAGAGCCAGCTACCTCCAGGGATCAGTGGGTGGAACCTACCCAGCTGTGAGTTCCACTATGAGATACCAAACTTACAGGTAAGGGAAAAAAGAAGTCCCTTCATTTACTGTGGTTCTTAAATTTACCTGATATTAATCTGAGGTGACCTTTTTCATAATAAAAAGAATGGAAAAGGGAAGGATTGGTCAATTCTGTCTGTTTCACTTCTTTGCAGGCTAATATGTTTTGCAGTCTCTCATCATAAATTATACCCATTTGCAAATCATCTTGTCTTGTTTAGCAAATATATATTAGTAGTGAGGAGAGATGACTAATCTTTAAGGAGCGCATGTGTCTGTTTTCAGTTTTGCAAGAAGATGAGCTTTGTGTTTGCTTTCTAGGCTCCAAAGGTGGCTACAGTCAATCTAGTGGTATTTATAGTCAGAGCCAGCCTCAGAGACAGGTGACTACAATTAAGCCAGTTCAAACAGTGAGTGCCACATCTTCAAGCTACAATGCCTACTCAGCAGTAACAGCTGTTCAGCAGAATGCATCTGCCTCCTCCATTTCTGCGTACACCCCCTCCTCTTCATACAACTGTGCTTCAACATCATACTCTGGTAAGGAGGTAGCTGCCATGCAGATGTTGCACTGTATTTATTTTTGTTTAAACTATAACTCTCATACAATTGTTCCCTTTTCTTTCTGCCTCTAGGATCACATTATTCCAGTTACGATGCCACAGCATACACAACAGCTAGCACTTACTATCAACCACCTCAGCAGCCCCAGCCCCAGCAGCAGCAACCACCACCACCCCCGCTGCAACCGAAATCCACAAGCTCTTCTTCATGGAGTAGCACAGGGAACAGCATCGCCACGAACTCTAGCAACAGCTTCAGCAAAAAAACACCTTTTCAAAACAAACTGCTGAAACCCAAAGGGCCCCCTAAACAGCCTCAGCTTCACTACTGTGACATCTGCAAGATCAGCTGTGCTGGTCCACAGGTTAGCAATCCCCCTTTACCTACGTATCCACTCTATATAACCTGCACTTACTGATCTGCAGTATGTCCACCCAAATTCTCTGTACCTCTTTCTCCCAGGTCACTTCCCCCAAGGGTCCTGCACCCTTCCTACACCCTTTGTCTAGGCCACAGTTGTCTCTGGCACCCATGACCCCTAACCCTGCATCCCATTCCCCTGCCTCAAGCCATCACGCGAACATTCTGCACCCCCTTCACCCAGGTCACAGCTCCCTTCCAGACCCTGCACCTCCTCCTAGAGCCCCTCCCTTGGGCCAGAATCCTCTCCTGCACCCATAACTCCTCTCAGACTCCACACCCCCTCCTGCACTCCAGTCTCCTACCCGAATTTCCCTTCTTCACCCAACCTCTTTCCCAAAACCCAAACCCCTTCGGTAGAAATGCGGCCCTTGGCGGTCTTGGCGAGACCCCACATTAAAATTTTTTCCCACCCTGGCTGAGTGTAGTAATAATACTCTGTTCACTGCTTCTAATTGAATAAAACCGAAGCTAATTGTTAAGTACTTCTATCACAGAATCACCCAAGTTAGGATTGGGTCCCAGTGTTTGAAGTGTTTTATGAATACAAAGGAATTGATTTTGTCCAAAATGCTTAGTCTGGAAACTTCTTGAATCCAATAAAATGAGCTCCAATTTTTAGCATAAATATAATTCAATCCATATGAAATGCATTTTGCGATTGGAATGAATGAAAAATCCGAGCTTTTCAGAGTTTTGCATAGGGAAATCAGTTACCTTAGATTGGGTTATGTAGTACTACTTGAAAGCCAGCATTGCAAAATTCTGTTTGTCCATTCAGTTGGATCAAACTGTAATTTTTTTTAGTGGGTAAGTGAAATATTGGGGTTCTGTTTCCCTACCTCCGAGTATCATGCTGATGATAAATGGCAAGTGAGTAGATTGGTGCCGGGTTTGATAATTCATGACCATCTTGTAGGAGTGCTTTAAACCATTGTTTAACTCATATTTTTTTAAAGAGTACTAGTTATCTTTATAGTAATTACGGTAAGCTTTTTTGTCCTTTAATTCCAATGGTGGTATGCATTCTCAATCTGCTGCCTCACAAAAAGACCAAATATCAGTAAAATAATTCCCTCTGAGAGAGACCTGTTTGTTCATTGAGTAGTGATAATGAAATGTGCCCGACGCTTCTAAAAACTGGTATTAAAAATACTTCAAATATTCCTCTGATTGTCCTATAAATATTGTAACTTTGTAAGCCTAAATGGGTTTTGTAAATGGACATTATCTTCTGGAGGATGTAAAGCACTATATACAGGCAGGTGTATTTGCTTCACCTGCCTGGATATGACTCTATATGAGGGGCAGGCAAAAGCCTCTCAGCAGTCTAGGTTCAGCCCGCCTAGGGCTTTGATCAGGCCCGCGAAGCAGTTCCAGGCCCTGCCGCCTAGCGCACACATGCCGATTCTCAGCAGCAATGGGGAGGGAGCTCATCCCTGCTCCTCATCCCCCACATGGCTACTGGAGAGCACTCCCTCCTCCCTGCAGCAGGTTAGGCTGCGATGGGAGGAGGCAGCACTGGGATTGAGGCTTCTCAGCAGCGCCCCTGGGTCCTGCCCGGGACTGCATGGCTGCAGCTGTGGCAGTAGCGACTGTGGGGCTGCAGCAACAGGGCCTCTAGCCTCTGGGGCCAGCCTGGGACTGAATGGCCATGGCCGCGGTGCCTCCGGGGCTGGCCCGGGGCCATATGGTTGCAGCAGTGGTGCCTCTGAGACTGGCCCCAGTCTCTGGGGCTGGCCCTGGACCATGTGGCCAAAGCAGTGGTGCCTCCAGCCTCTGGGGCTGGCCCTGGACTGGGTGGCTGCTGCGGCAGCAGGGCCTCCGTCCGGGGCGGCTGGGACAGCGTGGCTGCAGTCGTTGCTGCAGGGGGGCACAAAGCCAGGTAAGGTTCCCCCTCATGCCCAGCTCCACCCGCCAATCCCTCAGTTCCCTCCCCCCCCAAGACCCAGTACCCCCAACTTGCTCCAAGACCGTCCCTTGTACCTGCACCCTCTCTCCTGTCCACACACTGCACCCTCTCTTGTTCTTGCTCCCTCCACCTGGCCAGACACCCTACTCCCAGCCTGCTTCTGCACCCCACCTCCCTCCTAGATCCTGCACCCCATCCCTAAGCTGCTTGCTGGCAGCCCTTTCTCACTCACTATACCCCTCATTTTTGTCCCTACCTCAGAGCCTAAGGAGGTCCATAAAATCCACTAACTGCAGAATCCCAGAAAAGTAAATCTGGTTCAGGAAGCCCTGAGCCTCAGTCTCCTCCTTCCCTTCACCCTATGAGACTGGCGCACCAGAGGACTGAGGTGTCTCAGTTGGGGCCACATCAGTAAGCATTAGGGGGTTTTGGAGGAGCTTTTTTTCTTCTCACTTGTGTGGTCCCCAATTGATTTTTCTGTGGGTCAATGAACCCCACCCAAAAAGGGTTTCCCACCCCTGCCATAAATAAAGAAAACAGTGAAACCTTTTGTGTTGGACATAAATTAATATTTTAGTTTATCAAACTTCATTTTAAATAAAGTAACATGAGAAAGTTAAAACGCTTAATGTGTTTCATAATTTAAATTAAACCATTCTCACTAGCTGCAGCTGGTTCAGAAAATAAGGTCACGGTACCCAGCCTGCCCTTGCCTCTCCTTCCCTTCTTTCCCCTGGCACACAGATCTGTGAATAAGTTAAATCCCAGTATGCCACTTCTGAAAGGTTGCCAACCCCTGCACTAAACGGTAAGATTTGCATCTTAATTTATTAATGAAGCATCTGTAAGTAGGACTATTATTGACTTTAAAAAGTGTAACCGGCACTCGGACCGGTACATAGAGGCGAATAAGTCAAATCTCGACACTCCGCCTCTGAAAGGTTGCTGGTTCCTGCCCTAGCCCATTGCCTGGGAGTTGGAGACTTGTGTGTTGTACTTAAAAAAAGTACTCGGGATCTTTTTCAGGGGGGATAAGGCAACATGCCGCATTTATTGATCACACATAGAATAATCAACACTTATCATATGCATATGATATGATATATATGTCACTCATGCACTCACACACACACACATGCACAAGCACACTCCGTCTTGCTGTTGTTACCAACGAGTTGCTCCCCTTAACTTCACTGGCCAGGTGAGTTAGATGGGGGAGAGGTGGAGCCGGGCTTCTGCCGATCCGGATCGATGCTCCGATGGTGACAAGACGAAACCCGGGGTCCTCTGCAAGACACTTCACTTTTATAGCAGCCCTCTCATATGCAAATATATATCCCAGATTCAAAATCTGGGTCTGTGTCCGTTGGTCCCTTTGTGCTGCAGAGAGGGTGTTTTCCAAAGAAGGTGCCTGCTTCTAATCCCCAAGGCCGTCAATATGTCTGCTCTTCTATCTTGAGCCCACTTGACACCTTGGGTCTGGCTTCCACCCCCTCTTCAACTGTTGAGGCTGTCTGGAGGTGCTTGGCTCCCAAGTCTTACTCATTCACACCTCATTCATTCAACAGGGCAATTGATTACAGAGTGGGGGGGGGGGTGGGGGGGGGGGGAAGAGAGTAGGGGGAAGATCTTATTCTACTCCTAGCAAAAGACATTTTTATCACTTTAACTATATACTCAGTTTTCTACAAGTTTTTTATATAGGGTTCTAATACAAAGTTACAAGGTTCTATGGATTCAGGTTCTAATACAAAGTTACAAGGTTATATGGAGAGGCACAATGTCAAGTCATATGAAGTAATATATATATAATACATAGATTTATCTACATGTGTAGGGTTGCCAGGTGTCCGGTTTTGAACCGGACAGTCCAGTATTTGAGCTTTCTGTTCGGGAAACAAATTGAGAAAATATAAATGTCCGGTATTTGCTAGATAAGATGGAATGTAGATTGCGATGTAATGTCAAGTGTGTCCGGTATTTTTGTTGAAGCCATCTGGCAACCCTAGATGTGTGAGCCCTTTCAACTGCTTCTATTTAAAGAGCTTGTGCTTGCTGGGCAGCTGCGTTGCCTGGCAGACACTAAGCACGCACAAGCCCTTTCAACAGAAGTAGTTGAAAGGACTTGCAGCTCTTGGTCCCACTGGCCCGTTGCCTGGGAGCTGCCCGGGAGGCGCAGGCCCTTTTAACTGCTTCTATTCAAAGGGCTTGTGCCTGCCAGGCAACAGGTTAGCAGTGGGGCTAGGGACTGCCAGCCATAGAATCATAGAGCTGGAAGAGACCTCAGGAGGTCATCAAGTCCAGCCCTCTGCCCAAAGCAGGACCAATCCCAACTAATTCAACCCAGCCAGGGCTTTGTCAAGCTGAGACTTAAAAATCTCTAGGGATGGAGATTCCACGACTTCCCTAGGTAACCCATTCCAGTGCTTCACCACCCTCCCAGTGAAATAGTTTTTCCTAATATCCAACCTATTCCTCTCCCACTGTATCTTGAGGCCATTGATCCTTGTTTTGCCATCCATCACTACTGTGAACAGCCTTTCTCCAGCCTCTTTGGAACCTCCCTTCAGGAAGTTGAAGGCTGCTATCAAATCCCCCTTCACTCTTCGCTTCTGCAAACTAAACAGACCCAACTCCCTCAGCCTCTCCTCATAGGTCATGTGCTCCAGCCCCTAATCATTTTGGTGGCCCTCCGCTGGACCCTCTCCAATGGGTCCACATCCTTTCTATAGTGGGGGGCCCAGAACTGGACTCAGTATTCCAGCTATGGCCTCATCATGGCCGAATAAAGGGGAATAATCACTTCCCTGGATCTGCTGGCAATGCTCCTCATAATGCACCCTAATATGCCATTAGCCTTCTTGGCTACAAGGGCGCACTGTTGACTCATGTACAGCTTCTCATCCACTATAATCCCCAGGTCCTTTTCTGCAGAACTGCTACTTAGCCAGTCGGTCCCCAGCCTGTAACAATGCTTGGGATTCTTCCGTCCCAAGTGCTGGACTCTACACTTGTTCTTGTTGGGCCACAAGAAATCTGATGAAGTTCAGTCCTCTAATCTGTCCAGGTCACACACATGTTATGTGAATTCTAAGCCTTCACCCCAGACAACTCTGGGAGGAGGCTAGCCCCCAGCACCCTCCTTTCTGTTCCAGGTCCCATCCATTGGCCAGAAGTCAGGGGCAGAGACCCCAGTTCAAGAAAAGTTCTTGGCTGAGTAGTTCTCAATCCTGCCCCTTCCGCCCAAGGCCACACCCCTTCTGTGTCAGCCCACGGCCACTTCCAAAATTTGTGAAGAGGCCCCCCCCTTCAAAAATTATTGCCCACCCCTGCTCTAGATGCTGCTGCTTTGAGTAGTGTTAATAAGTGAAACAGGCCACAAAAAGGTTTTGAGTTGCACATATTTGTACCATTAAAACTAGCCTGGTTATATGACCTATCTTTGCAAATGAATGGGTCCAAGGAAATGCAGGGATGCTATCAGTGTCTCACATTACTGCTTAGAATGTATTTCCCTATTTGATTTCAGACTTACCGGGAGCACTTAGAAGGACAGAAGCATAAAAAAAAGGAGGCAGCTCAGAAGACAGGTAACCTGACAATCTGTGGCCTTCGTGGGGCACAGATTCAGCTTCGATGCGAGCTCTGTGATGTCTCCTGCACAGGCGCAGATGCATATGCAGCACACATCCGGGGAGCAAAGCATCAGAAGGTATGAGTGCTCAGCAAGACCATGGATATTGAATGTAGACATATTGTGTAATATCTGATTATAGAAGATGCTGGTTTTCTTAAAATGTTCACAGTACCCACAGTTATCAGGAGAATATTTCTGAGAAAAAAGTTGAAGTAGAAGTATATCTAGACTACAAGATTTGATTGCTATAGATGACTGGCTATCCAGAAACCCCTGAAACAAAAGACTGTATCACTAGGATGCTTCAACACTCAGCAGTGTACTTGGGTACTGCGATACCAGAAAATATGGCTATCAGAGAACCTTAGGACTGGAAGGGATCTTGAGAGGTCATCTAGTCCAGTCCCCTGCACTTCTGACAGGAATAAACATTGTCTAGACCATTCCTGACACGTATTTGTCTAACTTGCTCTTAAAAAATCTCCAGTGATGGAGATTTTACAACTTCCTTAGACAATGTATTCCAATGTTTAACTACCCTGACAGGAAGTCTTTTCCTCATGTCCAGCATAACCCACCTTGCTGCAGTTTAAGGATATTGCCTCTTGTCCTATTCTCAAAGTTTAATGAGAACAGTTTTTTTTCTCCTTCTTGAAATAACCTTTTATGTACAGATTGGTCCTCTCTGGTCCAGCACTCTCGGGACCTGACCGGTCCCAAATGAGGGAATTTCCTGGACCAGAAAAGGTCCCCTGCTACTGTCTCCCCAGACCACTCTCCCTCCCTGCTGCCCCAGCCCTGGCAGCCTGGACTGCCCTAGTCCCAAAGCTGCTACCTGGGCTATCGCATCTCCGGCCCCGGCTGCGACTTCCGCATCCCTGGCCCTGCTATTGGGTCTGCTGCGGGTACCGGGGCTCCAGCGCTGGTCCCAGCCCCATTGTACTCCGAGCTGCCGGCCTTCTTCCCACTGGGGCTCTCATCCAGGAACACCTGTGATCTTGCTGGACCACAGATTTTGCAGGATGAGCGAATCCTGGTTTTGGGAGGTCCAACCTGTACTTGCAACTGTTATATCCCTCTGTTTTTTCTTCTCCCAGACTAAACCCAGTTTTTTCAGTAGGTCATATTTTCTAAACTTTTAATCATTTTGATTTTGCTTTTCTGGATTTTCTCCAATTTGTTCACATCTTTCTTGTAATATGGTGCCTGGAACTGAACATAGTAATCCAGTTGAGGCCTAATCAGCATAGAATAGAGCAGAAGAATTACTTCTTGTCTCGCTAACACTCCTGCTGATACCTCCTAGAATATTTGCTTTTTTTTGAAAAAGCATTACACTATTGACTGATATTTAGTTTGTGATCCGCTATGTCCCCCTCTTTCTTAGGCAGTCATTTCTGATTTTATATGTGCGCAACTGATAGTTCATTCCTAAGTGGAATACTTTGCATCTGTCCTTATTCAATGTCATTCTTTTTACTTCAGACCATTTCTCCAGTTTGTCCAGATCATTTTGAATTTTAATCCTGTCCTCCAAAGCACTTGCAACCCTTCCCAGCTTCGTATTGTCCACAAACTTTGAAAGTGTACTAAGTATGCCATTGGACTAGGATCTAGGCCTCAAACTTTTCTTGCTTGAAAAAAATCCCTTCATCCAGCCTCTGACCATGATCTTGAATTCTCTGAAACCCCTCAAACCATGAGGGTTGGGGGAGAGATTGCTTTTTATTCCAACAGAATCAGGAGCAAACTATCCAACTTCCTACATTTTTCCCAAAGCCACATGCCATCTCCTTTGAGTCAACAATGCACACACTGGACGTGTGCAGAGCACTCTTTTTATATCCATAGGACAAAACCATTCAGGTTTTCATCTAAATTGTCCATATCCATAGCAGACCATAATAGTCATCTCCTCTCAGAGGCTTTCACACTGGCTCTCAGACTACATCTGGCTCTGCTAGAACTCTAATGATGCTAATCCTCCTCCGTCCATCCGAGCTCCCTCCACCAGGGCTGTAGCTGCTTCCATAGCCTTTCTACACAAGGTCACAATTGTGGGCATTTTTAGAGCTGCCATATGGCCTCTGAGTATACTTTTGCCAAGCACTATGTACCCACTCGCTGAATTCAAAGTGCCTAAGGCCATTTTATTCATCACAGCTTTTCTACGTGACCCTTTATACATTCAGCTTTTTAATGACCTACTGTGGCGCACCCACAGGGACATCTCTCGAAAAAGAAGGTTACTAACCTTGTGCTGTAACTGACATTCTTCAAGATGAGTGTCCCTGTAGATTCTCCACTTACCTCCCTTCTTCCCCTTTACTTCGGAGTTTTCTCTGTTGGCTCTCCATGATGGAGAAGGAACTGGGTGGAGGGGGTGCATGCACGATATCAGGGCACCAAAGGTGCTGATCAGCAGCGCGGGGGCATGCTGATACCTACTAGCATACACAAGGACACTCATCTTGAAGAAAGCCTGTTACTGCACATGGTGAGAAACCTCCTCTCTTATTATATTTTTTTATTTTATTGGACATGTCTTTGTGTAATCTTATACATTTTCTAAGGAAAAGTTTTATGGTATTGCTGTTAACATCTGTCCATTTTTAGTCCTGGCCTTTGATATGACCATTGCATGTATTTCAGGTTGTTAAATTGCATACTAAATTGGGGAAGCCCATCCCTTCAGTAGAGCCTGTTGTAGTGAACTCTGGTTCAGGTCCTACCATCATTGCAGCAGTTAAGCCAGCTTCCCATGCCCTGTCTGTTACACCAACAAAACAAACAGCTGTAGCAGCTAACAGTACAAGCAATGTAAGCAAGCCAGTACCAGTGAAGAAAGCAGTTACATCCAAAATAACATTTACAGGTATGTCTCCTTAAACTCCATTTTTAACTCTCCCGTTTTTGATGTATTGTCATTTTGTTTACAATGTCTGATTCTTCCAAATGCTTGCAGGTGGGGCCTTTTCATGTTCACATTATTATTATTCAGGAAAACTGATAAAGGAAAAGTAATTCTACATCAAGCTTTTTAATTGGTCTGAAAGTTCATTTTTTAACCACTTGGCTTCTAAAATCTAAAATTTGCTGTTGTCATCTTCCCCCTCTGCATCAACAAGTGCTCCAGAAACAGAGCAGGGATTTTTGGGTGTTTTACAAATAAGATGGCTTCCATATTTGCTAATTTCTTCTTTTTATCCCTGCTGTGAGAGGAAATGATGGGAAGGCTTCTATCTGAAAGTTGCATTGGCTGGCTGTGGAATTTTAGAAGAATATCAAACAGTAGCAGTTCTTCTTTGAGTGCTTGTCATGTCCATTCCACGTTAGGGCTGTGTCTAGACTGCACCCCTTTTGCGGAAAAGGGATGCAGATTAGACACAGCGCAATTGCAAATGAAGCGGGGATTTAAATCTTCCCCGCTTCATTTGCATGAACATGGCTGCCGCTTTTTTCCGGCTCGGGGCTTTGCCATCAAAAAGCGCCAGTCTAGACGGGGATCTTTCGGAAAATAAAGCCTTTTCCGAAAGATCCCTTATTCCTCTTAAAATCAGGAATAAGGGATCTTTCAGAAAAGGCTTTATTTTCCGAAAGATCCCCGTCTAGACACGCGCTTTTTGCCGGCAAAGCCCCGAGCCAGAAAAAAGCGGCAGCCATATTCATGCAAATGAAGCGGGGAAGATTTAAATCCCCGCTTCATTTGCAATTGCGCTGTGTCTAATCTGCATCCCTTTTCCGCAAAAGGGGTGCAGTCTAGACGCAGCCTACTGGTATTGAAGTTTTTCCTTCAGCAGTATCCATAGAGTGGCGGCTCTTGTGGCACCCTCCTGGCACAGTATAAAGGGTACCCGCACACTCTTCCCACCCTCAGTTCCTTTGCTGCCAGTGACAATGCGTGAAATGTTCACTGCTCTAGAATTGCTCAGGCTTCATTCAGAGAAACTTCGTAAAATTAATGTAAATAGTTTGTGTTAGCAGTAATCAGTGTGTTAATCCTGCCAGGCTTTAAACCCTACGATTGCTGAGAATGTCCTGTGCCTGTCAGTGACCCACACAGTTGCTGTCTTAGGAACCTGGGTAAAGGGAACATAAGTGGCAAGTGTTGCATTTGTAAGTCTTATAAGCCAAAGACTAAGGAGTGAGAAATTACTTAGAACACTCCTAAGGGAACTGGAGCTCACTCTAGCACTGGAGCAGAGGTCTGACTTGGCACTCAGCACCGAGGCATTGGTGTGCAGTGCTATCAGCTAATCAGCACTGATCCCCATCTGCGCTTCTGACCAGGAAAGTTAGTAAGGCCAGTAAGGGTTGATCTCTCTCCCTGTAAGAGGAAGGACAGGGCTGAAACCGAGCTAAGGCCTGTGTTGGGCAGCTCGTCTCCCCATTCTGGAAGTCATGCCCCAGTTCATGTTGAGTGGAGAAGCCAATATTCCCTCTAACATTTTCTGTCCTTGGAAAGGTTGAAATTTTTTATGTGCAGCATGAATATTGAGGTAGTGTGTGGATGTGCACCACCAATAAAAACAAACAAACCTAGCTATTAATATATATTTTAAACAGGTCACAGGTGTGTAACAAAATATATTAAAACAAAGGATAGTTAACAAGGAGCAATGCTTACGATGTTTATTTAATATGAAATCAAATAAAAAGAAAATGAACACTACCCTTGGAGTACATTGATTATCAACCTTTGTAACAACTCAAGCTAGTAAACACATCAAAATGCATATTATGCACACACCTCAAGTTTAAGATGCTGAACAAATGCATGAGTCCACTAGAAATAGTCATTCTGTCCTTGCAAATACTAATACAATATTCACTGACACTGGAAAGGAGAGTAAAAGTCATTCACTCAGGCTTATATAGTTTATCTGGGGAATAATTTGCTATACAAAAACAAGTGAAACAGAAACCTGTTAAAACAGATAAAAGTTCTCCTGGTTTGAAACTGTCACCTTGTGTGTGTCACCAACTCAAAGAGTAGGAGCCTCAGAACAAATTAACTCATGGCTTCAGGGTTTGTAAACAGGTGCGTGTTTCAAAAGAGCTTGTGAATAAGATTTCCTACAAAACAACTAGCATCACACCTAGTACGTGCTACCTCTGATTCATAAGAGCCAGAAGTCTACCACATAGCAAAGATCTGGCCTTTAATGCAATATAATATACTGTGTATTAATTAGTAACACAGGATTTTTAAAAAATCATTAAGATCAGAGTAAATTCTGTAAAAATCTTTTTCTTTCTTATCTTAAGACATTTACACGTATGTAAACTTTGTTTAAAATGTATTCATGCAAATGTCCTGCCACACACACACACACACACACACACCATAGTTTTCCCCCTCCCTCCAATTGAGATGGACAGAGAGGACTGCAATCTGGAATGCAGCAAGTGAGTCAGGAGGACACCCTGAGCAAACTCCTCCATCCCCTCCTCGCCTCCGCCACCTCCACCTCACTGCACAGATGCCAACATTCACCCACCCCCTATCTCCCACCAACCCTTGTGCAATCTGCTCTCCCCAGCTCAGCTGCAGGCACCAGCAGTCTAGCTGGGAATTAAGACAGGCCATACAGCATAAAGAAACTCTCAACTTCCACCTCACCCCACTTCCAGCACCCACTCTCCCCCTATTTCCTCCACTTACCCCATGCAGCCAGCTTCACCCTACCCGCCTTATCAGCCGAGGAGGCTTGAGGAGAGTGCTGGGTTTCCACCTCTGCCTCTCTCTCCTCTCCAGGGGCCAATCCCCTCCCCCCTCCCAGCCAAATACTCCTTCCCATCTGTTCCTCATCTCCCCAAACACCCCTATCCTACAACTCTCTCTATCCCTCCCTCCTCCCCCCGCCCCCCACCGCTCCAGCCACTTATTCCCTCCTCCTTATCTCTTCTCCCTACCTGGTCTTGGAGCACCTCCATTGAAGCAGGCAACTCTCTTTGAAGCTGCTTGAAACTTCCTCTCCCCAAATCCCAGCCTGCGCGGGAGCTCTGAGCCTCTGGACAGGGCTCATTAAACAGCTGTGAGGCCATGCTGCTTACAGGGAACCTTGGGTGCAGCCCACCCTGTTCCTTGCCTGAAAGACTGGATGCAGAGGGACACCTTCATCATATTCAGCTGCAATCAACACCCAAAGTTCTCCTGGCTGTGCCAGAGCTGATTGCTCCCTGTGCTGCCCTCCCCAGCTCTGGAGGTGCCTGGACCCAGACATTTTGGAACTCTTCTGTCCTCCCTCACTGCAGCGGCACTTCTCCATGTAATGGGGGATGTCCTGGCAATGGTCACCTGGTAGAAGTTGACATGCCTTGGACTTTGGGAGACAGATGCAGCAGAGTTCTCTGGGGTCACTGGACCTTGGATGCTGACAGAGGGAATTCACCAGTCACAGACCTTCGGAGGCACATGTCTCCTGGCATGAGCATTGGGATCAACCTGTCATATTGCTGTGTCGATGTTACAGTTCCTGGGACAGGAGACATGGGCCCCACCATCAGTCCTCAAGATGGATGTCACAGTGTACCAGGAGAGTCCCCCAGGTGTCCAGCCCACATTACTTCTCAAACTCTTTCCTCATCCTGGCACTGGTCTCAAAGCATGAAGTGTGGATCGCTGGGTTCCCAGAGTGGATCCACCAAGTGCTGCTGGTTACCAGTGTCATCAAGGAGTCACTTGTCCTATTCAGACCACGCTTCCTCCAAATATGACCAAGGGCACTGCTACATGGAGAGTCACTGCTCCAACAGATCTTGGCCTAACCATTCAGGATATGGATGTAGTACGAAGCAGGGCTGAATCCTGGTTAGACAGCCTCCCAGGCCCTCAGTGCTGTCTATGTCATTGGCACCGAAACCTGCCCGGGGCCAGCCCCATGTTACTCCTGGATTGCATGGTGGTTCACTCAGCCCTCCCACCCTGCCTATTTGGTGACAGGAGTTTCGGATAGGCCGGTGGCCTTGCCGACCCATCCCCCGCCAGTGCTTGAAGCCTCAAGGGAGAAAACTCACCAACTCCATGTGGATGAAGGGAGTCAAACTACTGGACTGCTAGTGGGCACCATCGATCCCTCGGTATTAGCTTCCTCTTTGTCATTGCCAGATGAGAATATCATAAGGACCCCTCACACCCTTTCTATTCCTCAAGGTGACTAAGGTACACCAGGAACTATTGAAGGGACTTGCTTTCAACCTCAGCCTGCAGGTGGAGGAGATGGCGGAGCAAGAGGACTCCCTGTTTGTTGTCCTTTCTCCCACTGGCCTTCCCCTTCACGAAGAAGTGTCAAATTATCAGTGCTTTATAAAACCCTCCTTTCTGACCCCCTGTTTCCAGACAGGCAGAGTGAAAGTTAAAACTTTAAACCTTGGGCCTTTATGTAACAGGTCTGGAGTGCAAGCAGTTTAAACTGATGCCAGCTTAGGACAAGGGAGTTAGTTGACCATGGCAGGATCCATCACACAGGAAGCCCAAGAGCTACAAGCAGCAGTAGAGGCCCCTGTCTCCTCCCTCCACCCATTCAAGCTTAGCTTCACAAGCAAGGGGCTAAAAAGTTGTTTTGAGGGTATGCCCGAGGATGACATATTGGACCTTTCCCTGAATCCAGTTTTTGCCACTCCCCTTTCCCATTTCCTTCTGGAGTGGTCCCTACGGATACTGTTGAAGGAAAAGCTTTCAGCATTGGTGCATGTGACAAGCACACATGCTTAATGTGGAATGGATCTGAGCAACACATCTTGAGAACCAGTTACAGAACTGGTAACTGTCTTTTATATTTTGTTGGAATCTGTAGAAATACTTTTGAACCTTGATATTCAACTTTTTTTAAAAATCTCTCACCTTTGAGCCTTCACCTCTTCAAAAAAAATTTATATTTAATTTAGCTTGTAAGAACCATAGTTATTGAAGTTCAAGTCTGTCATTTGTTCTATGTCAAAAGAATTGTTATTATTAAAAGAACTTCCTTATCTTTATAGTAGTCTAGATGTTCATAGTAGATGATTGTTCTAAATTTAATTATTGGTCATAAGAGAGTGAAGACTTGTATCTGAATGAAAGGCTGATAAGAAAAACCTGCACATGACTAGAAATATGTAATTTTTAAATATTACTCTAGATATGGGTGTTTTTGTTGTCATAGAGATTGTATAATTGAGTCTTAGATCTTTATTCAGTTATATTTTGGCAGCTACCATAATGACAAAAAAAGCCATATAGAGCTAGCCATGGAGTATTGTCATTTGAGAAATTAACAGTGATGGGATGGGTTTGTACAAGTGCTGATAATGAGAATAAGGATTTTTTTCACAGATTGTAAATCATTTTGGTTATTAATCCATCTCTCTTTATTCAGGGACTAATAAGCTTCAGGAAACAAGTATCAAATTGGAGGAAGTGAAGGTGCAAACAAAATCAGAGCTACGATATGAACAGCCAACCCATGATGTCTCTGGAAATGGCCTAGGGATTTTACTTGACGTACAACCTGTGGGACATGACTATGTGGAAGAGGTAATGCTTAACCACTTTTTTCATATTTCACAAATCATTCGCAAATAAAGCTGTATAATATGAGGCTTTGAAGCTGACATATACGTAAAGCACAGAGTTTTATTTATTTTCAACACTGAGCAATCTGAGAAAAATCACATAGCTGCAGGTTTCATCTGGTGTTGAATTGCTATGGCCCAATTTCACATCTAAATTTGGGCACCCAAATGCAGAATGTAGACAACCTATTAAGGAACCCTTGTCTGAGAATTTTGTGTGTGCCTTGCCTACATAAAGCTAATGAGGCTGTGCCAAAATGTCTAAATGATTTAGTTATATCGAAAATTGATAATCATTAATTACATCTTTAAAATGTTGCCTTGATCTTAAATTCCCAGTTAAGTATAATGAGATTGGAAAATCAAGATTAAATTTTCATCTGTATCATTTCCAGAGAAATGTTGTTTACTTTAGTGTTGTCTTGCTTCTCGTCCTTGCTAAGATTATAAACAAATAAGAGATGAGCAGCAAACAGTGTTTAAAGTTTATGAAACATTTATGTCTGGAGTCATGCCACTGTGAGCAAGGGATGTTAGCATATAGCCATTTACGCGATTAACTGATAAGCCTAGGCTTATCCACAACCCCCCCCCCCCCCCCACTGCCTCTATATCAGAGGCAGCAGGAGAAGGGAGCTGGCTTAAAGCTGTCTCCCTGCGTGTGCTGGTTCCCGCAGAGCTGCCTGCACCTCCCACCCCTGTGCTGCTGCCTCTAATAGAGAGGCAGCAGTAGAGGTTGAGGGGGAAAGACAGGAGCCAGTACACATGGGAAGCCAGCTCCTCATGTGGATCGGCTCCCATTGAGGCAGCAGGCTGGAGCCAGTCTGCATAGAGAGCCGACATTTAAATCCGCTCTCTTCGTGGGCTGCCTCCGCCTGCCATCCCACGTAGCTGCTTCTGATAGAGAGGCAGCAGCATGGAGTGGCAGGGGGGGTTCCCCAGGAGCGGGGCCAGGAGAGCACTGGCTGCTAGCCCTACCCCAGGAAGTATTTTAGGAACTGTGTGACTGCTAAGAGTTATTGTGACTACATGATTAGTAAAATACACAATATCTCACATCCATACTGTTAGCTAATAGTTGAGACTCAGAACCTGAGAATCACGAGCTAGCAAAAGTTGAGAACATCTTGGTGCTGCAAGAAGTGGTGGCGGTGGTGCTAGTCACAACTGAATAGATGATGCTCTTTATTTTGAGTCATTTCTGTACCAAAATCCTGGCATGGTGCTAAGGTGTATTGTGCAGATGGAGAGTCCAACTCTGGACTATGTTACTGAAGCTTCAGGGGATAGCTAAGTTAGTCTGTACAGGACCATTATTTTGGTCGTAGACATCCAACACTGTGGTCATCTGAAGAAGTGGGCTGTGCCCAGGAAAGCTCATGATACCATCTACATGTTTTGTTAATCTTCAAAGTGCTAACAGACTATTTGTTGTGTTACTGAAAGTTGTTATGATGCTTTTCATAAGTATTAAACCTAATGTTCTTTTTACGATGCATTAAACTGTAGGGCTGTGTCTACATTGGCACCCTTTTCCGGAAAAGGGATGCTAATGAGACTAGTCGGAATTGCAAATGCCGCGGGGGATTTAAATATCCCCCGCGGCATTTGCATGAACATGGCTGCCGCTTTTTTCCGGCTCGGGGTTTTGCCGGAGAAAAGCGCCAGTCTAGACGGGATCTTTCGGAAAACAAAGCCTTTTCCGGAAGATCCCTTATTCCTGATTTTAAGATGAATAAGGGATCTTCTGGAAAAGGCTTTATTTTCCGCAAGATCCCGTCTAGACTGGTGCTTTTCTCCGGCAAAACCCCGAGCCGGAAAAAAGCGGCAGTCATGTACATGCAAATGCCGCGGGGGATATTTAAATCCCCCGCGGCATTTGCAATTCCGAATGGTCTCATTAGCATCCCTTTTCCAGAAAAGGGTGCCAATGTAGACAAAGCCTAGATGAAATTTAGGGAGTCCCAGAATAAACATGTATAAAAGCGGGTATTGTATCTTCTCTTTCAGTCCTAAACAGCTATGCAGTGTCACCGTGAACTATTAAATAGATTGTGCGTGTCACCCAAAAGTTGACTGAGTTTCAGTGATGGATAAATGCATATACTTTAAACTTTGTAAAGTGCTTTAGGACCCACTGTGATGTAAGGCTCTTCTTAAATGCAAGATAATTTTGTTATTGTCACCAACAGTGCCTATAAATATTAAATCATATATTTTGTCTCAGGTATGCAATGATGAAGGAAAAATGATCCGGTTTCACTGTAAGCTCTGCGAGTGCAGTTTCAATGATCCTAATGCAAAGGACATGCATCTGAAGGGGCGTAGGCATCGGCTGCAGTACAAGGTGTGAATGGGGACATCCTTTCAGGATGCTGAACCAAAGGGACTTGGATAGTACTGGCCTCAGTCTCAACTCCTAAAATAGAAGGGAGAGAAATCCATTAGTTTATTTTGTAAAGAGTTTTTCCTAAATATAAGGATTCTCACTGGTGTGAAAACAAATAGGATGAATCCAGAAAAATTCTTGCAAATATTTTTTCCCACTGCTTGTTCACTTCCACATCTCAGATATTACTGTATTTAGTGTGTATATATATATTTAATTTTTTCATAAAAATATAAAGGAAACTACCGTAGGTGTTTGGTGCAAATAACTTAATGAAAGTGGTAACTGATTTGAGTAGATTTTGTTATAGGAAATAAATGCTTTCTAGTATCTTATAGGCACTTAGCAAATAGTCTGCAATTCAAAACTATTGTAAAATGAAATCAGTTTTGCATGTCTGAATGAAGATTTTCAAAACACAACTTTGACCATTTGTTTTGTATTTCATTTGGATGGAATTCTTTCTTTCCAAGGCTACGTCTAGACTGCAAGCCTCTTTTGAAAAAGAGCGTCTAGACTACAACCAGTACTTTCGAAAAAGCACAGTTTGCATTACATAGCGCCTTTTTTCAAAAGAGCACTTTTGAAAAAAAGCATTATTCCTTGTAAAACGAGGTTTTCTGCGGTTGAAAAAACTGCTGCATTCTTTCGATTTACTTTTGAAAGAACATGGCAGCAGTCTAGACACCGGGGAAGTTTTTTCGAAAAAAAGCCACTTTTTTTTTAGAAACACCCCCCTTCCCTTCTCCCCCCCCGTAGTCTAGACACACCCTAAAAGAATAAAATCATGTTGTGTGAAGACAGGTTAAATTACCAATTCAGCTTTTTCTGAGACATCTTGCTAGAATGTTAACTTTAGAAAAAAACATTCCAAATATTTATTTTTCAATTAGTAAATAGTTATACAATAATTTCTGAGGACTATCCAGTAGAACTAAACTTAGTCCCTTTCCCTTCCCCAGTTCTAATAATTTCTTGAAGAGAGTAGCCATACCATCTCTTTTCCAAAGCACTTATCAAGAATGAGTCTCTATTTCTGCCTTTAAGTGGGGCGGTAGACCACTTAAACATCTTTTTACAGTGAATATTGCAGTTCAGGCCCCTGAAACAGTGTGGCCAACAGTTTGCAGCTTCCCAGAACTAATTCAAAATGGACTGATTGATAGCAAAATTAATCTTGCATTATTAATGTGAAGCCCATGCTGTTGCACAGGTCACAAAGAATTGAATCCATCAAACTCAGTCGGACTTTGTCAATTCAAGTCTCGGTGAATATAGTCACTATGGAAGAGTTCATCTTTTCCATTTAACTTTTCTTGCATTGGTTGATCTTAAAATTGCATATAAGCACTGATTGGTAAAGTTCTGTTTTCAGAGTACTTCTAGCGGCACAAAGCATTTCACAAGCACTATGTCACAATACGTTAGGGGTGTCAAACACTAGTTAAATCCAGCATAGATTTAACCTAAAACACTTATTTTAAAATTCTTAGATTAAAACCTCCTTAGGTCCTCTTTCAACAGGAGTTGGTCTTTTTGGATGGAAAAGCATATTTGGCTATTGACCAATATGGAGAATATTTTATCATGTGGGACCTGTTCCAGCGCCTGTTGAAATTAAGTTTTCTTGGAAGCAGGATTAGGCTTTTTAGAACATTACCACCTCAGTGTGTCATTCCATCACACACAAACTGTTTGTTTTGGAAATTTGTTTGAGCTTGTCAAGTCCAGAATTGGCCACAACCAATATTTTGAAATAAATTAGCAAGGTATTCAAAAAGGAGCCGGATCAATTCATAGACTCATAGATTTTATGGTCAGAAGGGACCATTATGATCCCCCATTTATGATTCATGGAGAATCATAGAATACTAGACCTGTAAGGGACCTTGAGAGGTCATCAAGTCCAGTCCCCTGCCCTCATGGCAGGACCAAGCACCATTTAGATTAACCTGCTTTTAAATCTCTGGTGATGGAGATTCCACAACCTCCCTAAGCAATTTATTCCAGTGTTTAACCACCCTGACAGTAAGTTTTTCCTAATATCCAACCAAAACCTCCCTTGCTGCAGTTTAAGCCCATTGCTTCTTGTCCTATCATCAGAGGCCAAGGAGAACACATTTTTCCCCTCCTTCTTGTAACATCCTTTTAGATACTTGAAAACTGCTATCATGTCACCTCTCGGTCTTCTAAACTAAATAAATCCAGTTCTTCCAGTCTTCTCTCATAGGTCATGTTTTCTAGACTTTAATAATTTTTGTTGCTCTTCTCTGGACCTTCCCCAATTTTTCCACATCTTTCTTGTAATGTGGAGCCCAGAACTGGACACGGTACTCCAACTGAGGCCTAATCAATGCAGAGTAGAGCGGAAGAATGCCTTCTCATGTCTTGCTCACAAATCAGGGGCGGCCCTAGTTTAGCTGCCAGCAACGGGCACCTGAGGCGAACCATGCAATCGGTGCCTCCACCTCCAAACCCCTCAATGATATTGTGCCACCATTTGGCGCCCCATTTAACTTGGCGCCCTAAGCGACCGCCTAGTTTGCTATATGGACGGGCCGCACCTGCTCACAATACTCCTGCTAATGCATCCCAGAATCATGTTTTTCTTTTTTTGCAACAGTGTCACACTGTTGACTCATATTTAGCTTGTGGTGTACTCTGACCCCTATATCCCTTTCAGTAGTACTCCTTCCAAGACAGTCACCTCCTATTCTGTATGTGTGGAACTGATTGTTCCTTCCTAAGTAGAGTACTTTGCATTTGTCCTTATTAAACTTCATCCTATTCAGATCATTTCTCCAGTTTGTCCAGATGATTTTAATTATTACCCTATCCTCCAAAGCACTTGCAACCCCTCCCAGATTGGTATCATTTGCAAACTTAATAAGCATACTCCCTATGCCATCATCTAAATCGTTGATGAAGATATTGAACAAAACCAGTCCCAAAATAGCTGTGGATCCCCACTTGTTATGCCCTTCTGTCAGCCGATGGTCAGGCCAGTGTGTGTGACTGAACCATTAATAACTCTCTGAGAATGGTTATCCAACCAGTTATGCACCCATCTAGGTTGTATTTCCCTAGTTTATTGGTAAGGTCATGCAAGACCATATCAAATGCTTTACTGAAGTCTAGGTATATCATGTCCACCACTTTCTCCTTATCCACAAGACTTGTTATCCTGTCAAAGAAAGCTATCAGCTTGGTTTGACATGATTTGCTTCTTTACAGATCCATGCTGACTGTTCCGTATCACCTTATTATGTTCCCTATGTTTGCAGATTAATTTCTTAATTATTTGCTTCATTATCTTCCTGACACAGAAGTTAAGCTGACTGATCTGTAGTTTCCTGGGTTCTTATTTTCCAGTTTATAGATGAGCACTATATTTGCCCTTTTCCAGTCTTCTGGAATCTCTCCCGACTTTCATGACTTCTCAAAGATGAAAGGTAATGGCTCAGATACCTCCTTTATCAGCTCCTTGAGTATTCTAAGATGCATTTCATCAGGCCCGGGTGACTTGAAGACATCTGTCTTTTCTAAGTAATCTTTAACTTGATCTTTTCCTATTTTAACTTCTAAATCTACCCCATTTCCACTAGTATTCACTATGGGTACGTCTACACTACAGCACTATTTCAAAATAACTAGCGCTATTCTAAAATAACTTAGTTCACGTCTACACAGCAGGCAATTATTTTGAAATAGTGTCAAAATACTGTCAAGCTGGAGGACTTCTTATTCCGACTCCTGTAACCCTCATTGTACAAGGAGTAAGGGAAGTTGGAGGAAGAGTGCTCTATTTTGAAATAAGTGCTGTGTTAGACACTCCCTTTTTTAAAATAAGCTATTTCGAAATAATATACGCAATTGACGTAGCTCATTTCGAGTTAAGCTCTGCAGTGTATATGCACTGTGTTAGGCATCCAGTCATTATCAATCTTGTTTGGTAAAAATCGAAATGAAGTTGTTAAACACCTCTGCCATTTCCAGGTTTCCTGTTACTGTTTTTCCTTCTTTGCTGAGCAATGGGCCCCCACCCTATCCTTGGTCATCCTGTTGCTTCTAATATATTTGTAGAATATTTTCTTGTTAGCCCTTATGTCTCTAGCTAGATTGATTTAGTTTTGTGCCTTCACCTTTCTAATCTTGCCCCTACATACTTGCTTTATTTGCTTTTATTCATCCTTTGTAATTTGACCTAGTTTCCACTTTCTATACTACTCCTTTTTGAGTTTTAGATCATGCAGGATCTCCTGGTTAAGCCAAGGTTGTCTCTTGCCATACTTTCTATCTTTCCTATGCAGTGTAATGGTATGCTTTTGGTCCTTTAATGATGTCCCTTTGAAAAACTGCCAACTGTCCTCAGTTGTTTTTTCTTAGTCTTGCTTCCCATGGGACCTTACCTACCAGCTCTCTGAGTTTACTAAAATCTGCCTTCCTGAAATCCATCTATTTTGCTGTTCTCCCTTCTACCATTCCTTAGAATCATGAACTCTATGATTTCATGATCACTTTCACCCAAGCTACCACTTGCAAATTTTTAACCAGTTCCTCCCTATTTGTTAAAATCAAATCTAGAACTGCTTCTCCCCCAGTAGCTTTCTCTACCTTCTGAAATAAAAAATTGTCTCCAATGCAATCCAGGATGTTGTTGGATAATCTGTGCCATGCTGTGTTAGTTTCCCAACATATGTCTGAATAGTTGAGGTCCCGCCATTAGCACCAAATCCTATGCATTGAATGCTTTTGCTAGTTTAAGATAAAGCCTCATCCACCTCTTCTGCCTGGGTAGATGGTCTGTAGTAGACCCCTATTTTAACCTAACCCAGAGACTCTCAACAAGTCTGTCTCCTATGTTAATCTCGCCCTCAGTCCAAGAGTGTACATTTTTAATATATAAGGCAACACCTCCCTTTTTTCCCTGCCTATCTTTCCTGAGCAAGCTGTACCCTTCTATACCAGTATTCCAATAGTGTGTGTTATCCCACCAAGTTTCAGTGATACCAATGATGTGGTAGTTGTGTTTATTTACTAGCACTTGAAGTTCTTCTTGCTTATTCCCCATACTTCTTGCATTTGTATACAGACATTTAAGATATTGATTGGGTTTCTCCCACCACCACCCAGTTCTTCCTTGTCCCTCCTTTAGCTCTGCTATTATAGCACATGAATGAGTAGCATAGGGTGGTAGTCAAAGGGCCGGATAATCTCGACAGTCCCACTGTAACATCTCGAATACAGGCCCCTGACAGGCAGCATATGTCCTAAGATGTCAGGGCAACAGAGGGGCACCTCCATCCCCTCAAAAGAGTCTCCAACCACCACTACCCTATGTTTCCTCTTCACAGTGGTGGCTGCAGACGTCCCACCTTTGGGGGTAGATGGCTTCTTCTCTTCTGCCTTGGGGGGTGATTCCTTCTCTCCTGTATCTAGAGCAGCATAGAGATTCACCAGAGCCAAGGTGGGAGTGCTGGGAGAAAGGGTGGAGCACTGCCTGCTGCCAGAATTAACCAGCTTCCAGTGTCCCCCCGAGACAGAGCCGTCTACTCCTCCACCAGTGGTTGCTAGCAGAATAGGTCTGTCAATGGCTATTAGCCAGGATAGGCAAGAATGATGTCCCTGCAATAATTTTTGCAACGGGGCCACTTCACAAATTTTGGTACATGGTCATGGACTGGCTCCAAGCCCCTGAAAGGGGCGGGGCCTCAGGTGAAAGGAGTGGGGTTACAGAGAGTGTGTGTGTGTGTGTGTGAAAGAGAAACACAGAGAGAGACAAATTTTGTGACACATTGAGTATGTATGACAGTGATGGGAGAATGTGTGCAGCAGTGTATGTGACAATGATTGTGTGTTTGTGGCATAGAGATAGTGTGGCACAGACTGGGTATGTGTGGCAGTGACACTGGGTATGTGTGGCAGTGACACAGAGTGTGTGTGCACTAGCTAAGTTTCTGAAAGAATCCTAGAATCCATAGAATACTAGGACTGGAAGGCACCTCGAGAGGTCATCGAGTCCAGTCCCCACTGTCTCTTGAAGGGAAATCTGTGCTGCTCTGTTATCTCCCCCCACCTTTGTTCTGCACTCCTCTGAGTCACATGCTTCAGATTAGAGCAGCTCTGCTGACTCTGTGTCTGTCTATGACCCCTGCTTGGCAGAGGTGGGGTATTGGGGAAGGGGATGCTCTGACTTCAGTACTCCCTTCCCTGCTCCCCCCTGCACAGCTAGCAAGAGAGTCCTGGAAGTAGTTCCGTTGCAGGACAGAGGAAGGTGGGGGTAAGAGGCAACCGTACACACACTGCAGGTGCTGTTGCCTTTGGCTGTAAGTATGCACCTCTGCTGATCAGCTGGGTGGGCTGGATTTGCCCCTCAGGCTTGAGTTTGCCCCGCCTCTTTCAGTAGCTGGGAATGGGAGACAATGTTTTGAGGATAACCTGTTCATTCTCTGTGGGGAACCTGGCATTGGCCAGTGTCAGAAGACAGGATACTAGACTAGATGGACTTTGGATCTGACTCAGTATAGCTGTTCTATTGAAGCCTACACAGAATAAAAATATTCTGCCTTTTTATTTGAAAGTAATGAGCAGATTGTTCATTTCCATTGACTGTAAGATTTAGAGACTTTTTAAAAGCTATGAGATGGGAGAAAAAACATTTTTTGCTGCCTAGCCACTTTATTCTGTTTTCAGTTGTTCATGCTTCAATCAGTCATGACCCTTTTCATGAGAATATGAGTTCTATTTGCTAAGTGTTTACCTGTGCCTGCTACTTGTTCTGCAACTCAAGTTACCATTTTTTTAGGATCAAAGGGGTAGCCTTATTGGTCTGTATCTTCAAAAAAAGTGTTTTTGTACTTGTATTGGTAGCATCTTTTCCACACCAGCAAATGCAGCATTACAACATTTCCATAGCAACCAAATGTCTGTAAACAGCATTGATTTAAGGTGAGAAAAAAGCAGCAGAAATGAATTCTTAAAGAACTGATGTCCCATATTCAATCAGATATTCCTCATTTATATGAGACTGCATTAATATGAAGTCAGATTAGAATTATTCTCAGAATATTGAAATGTATTTAACATCCCTTGGTTAGGCCTTTGAATATCACTTTTGAAATATCTCAGCTTCTGGTCTTCTGTTTATGTGAAGTTGGAGATTGGTCCCAGATTTTCAAAGCTGGGTATTTTCATTTTGGATTCCTTATTTAAGACTCCTTAGGCCTGATTTTCAGAGGTGCTAGGTACCCATAAACTCCAGTTTACTTCATTGGCAGTTGTGGATACTCATCTCTGAAAATTCAGCCACTTTTAGGCATCTAAGTTTTAAAATCTTTCTCTTAGATTGTATTCTCTGTCTTAAACCTGTTTTGGATAGGTCTTTTTGGCAGTTGGAATAGTTTTCAAAGAGACTTCCTTGTTCTGGAAATAGGGACTTAAGCGTGTGGTGTAGCTGTCGATGTCTACTTCTCTTAATTAGTAAATGGTAATAAAATGGTAATAATTATTCTTAAACAAAATTATCTTAAATAAAATGCCACCAAATATTTAAAAACCAAGTGTAATGTCAATAACACTGATGTAATCATAAGACTACAGTAGTAGACTTTTTGAATATTGATACTCTACTAGCTTTGTGATGATGCTTTTAAGATTTCTCTAAAATGTGTTGTAACATTTTGTAGAAGAAAGTAAACCCAGACCTACCAGTTGAGATCAAGCCCAGTAACCGAGCTCGGAAAATGCACGAGGAGAAGATGAAAAAGCAGAAACAGAAGGATATGATAAAGAGACACAGAGATGAAAACCAGCGTTGGCACATGGAAATGAGGCGAGATCATTTTCACAAAAATGTGGATTTTATGGGGTGTTGCACAATTCATACCTTTTTGTTAATTCACACCATCCTTTGAGTTTTGCTGGTGCACAGGTTTTCAGTCATAATCTTGAAGCTGGTCACAGATCTGTCCTCCTCCTTTGTCTGTGCAAATGCTTACTTATCAACATGAATGTTTTCTCCGTGAGATGCCAGAAAAAAGCATGTGTTGACTTCTGTTCTGTCACTGCTGGAAAAGGATTCTGGGCATATTTGAGGAAAACAGTGTGAATGGCTGAATAGGTGAAGTAACTGACTTGGTGCAGTTGTAGGAAGTAAAAGGTTGAAAAGACCTGCCATAGTAGAAAAACTTAAGGCCTGACAGGAATCTAAAATCCTTTAGAGCAGTATCATTGAAGACCATGGCTTCTACATAGGGAAAGTGAAACCATTTGTGTTGTCCTCTTCTCACTGTCCGGTACTTTAACCTTTCTGTGACTGAACAGCATTGGAAGGGGAGGATGTAGGCCTGTTTTTGCCGTAAACTGTGTGAAAGTAATGTTACGTTGACTGAATTGCATGATGGCTCATATTTTGCACTCACTTTTGTGGAGCGGGGGTTTTTAGACTTTTTTTCCCCTGAGGCCCACCTGTGCACTATGGCTCCCTATTCACACTCAACCAATAAAAAGAGAGGCCTCCTGTGGGGCATGTCCAGCCCCTGCACTTCAGCAGGGCCAAGGGCCAGTGAGAGGGTAAACTGGCCAGGCAGATACCAGAGCCAATCCCCATTGACACCCTCTCCCTCAGCAGACCACTAAGTGCCTTATGCTTGTTACCTGGTAGCCCAAGCCCAGTCATCCATCCAACATCTAACATGCCTCATAGGCACCCAGAACTGGACTTAGGGAAAATGGCACCATGGGCAAGATTGTATTTTCATTCTTCCGGCCCCTGCCCCTATTGCTTCTCTTGCTTCCCTCCATTGCCCCAAGCTCCTTTTGCATGGCCTCACACCCCAGGCCTACCTCATTCCTTACCTCATGACCATGCGTGGCTGGAAAATGGTATCTCTTTGTTTTCCTTCGAGTGGTGTCTGTGTGATGCTCCACTCAGGTCTCGGTGAATCCTCGTGCCACTGATTGGAGATTTTGCCTAGAAGTGCCTTCGTATCCTATGCATGCGCATCTCGTGCTGTTTTAGTCCATTAGATGTGCGCGGAGCGATCTTCCGTCAGTTCCTTTTCTGCCGTCTTCGGTTGAAGATGGAGTCACAGCAATGTTTTTCTTTCTGACAGAAAACTGAAAAATAGTATAGTTAGTTTACCAGTTATTAATAGTTTTAGTCAGTGTAAGGGTAGTTTCACGTAGTTCTTTAAAAACAAAAAACAAAACAAAAAAAGCTTCCCCATTTTTTTCCACTTCTACTCTGGTTTTTCTCCAAGTTCTGATTCCTCACGTTTGTTTAACATGTCAGGCTCTCTCCTGGCTTCAAGAAATGTGATTCATGTCCGGACTCAGTGTTGATTTCTGATGGACACGCACCCTGTATTCAGTGCCTGGGCGAAAGCCACATAGTGCAAAAGTGCCCGCATTGTCAAAACATAACGGCCAGCGTGAAGAAAGACCGCAAAATAAGGCTGAAGAACCTTCTCTGGGAGAAATCCCTCCAACTACTGGGGGATAAGTCCCCAGGCATATAGGCACACTTAGCACCCCATGAAAGGGCTAGTTCATCACCTCACAGGGGCTCTCAAGTGCCACAGGCTTCCCCAGCATGATCACTGCTCACTACGTCCCAGGCTGCCCATTTCCTGGTGTCGTCCACTTCTCGCTCCACGGAGGAGTGAAGACCGACCTTAGTTAACGGAGCTGAGTCGGAACCAAGACAGTCAGCACCCACCAATGCAGCTAACTAGCCGCACCAACAAAACGGGATATGCCAGCACCCACAGGCATCCCGGCACTGATTGAGCAAGCTGGTTACCGGCAGACAGACTTAAAGCGTGTTCCAGCACCAGAACATAAGAAAGCAGCTAAAAAGCCCCACAGTCGGGCACACTATCTCCACCAGTGCATTCACCACACTCCCCAATATTACCTCACTCTAGCAGCCCATGTAGACAAAATGTAGAAGCTTTTTCTCACTTTCCCACACCATTCTCACCATGAAATGAATGTGGCAGCCGGCAGAGGAGTAGATTTTCATCACATCACTCATCCCCAACGGGATCAGTGGCTTCATGGCACTCCACTCAACACCATCCTTTTCAACAGCCCCCACAACTTCTGTGGCTTAACTACCCATAGTAATATCCACCGAAACAGCTTCAACCTCAGTGGCCTTTTTGGGAGCCATGGCACCAATATCGCCACCGCTCATGAGATACACTAGTCTCTACACCAGTGCATACAGCTACATGGTCTCCAGCCACCACAGCACATTCGTCCCTTCTAATGCCCATTCCTCAGTAACAACCCAGGCAGATCTAGCACATGATGATGAGAACTTACCTCAATACAATTCAGAAAGCTCTTCACAGGTCCCGCAGTCTTCCACTGTTTCAGATGAGGCAGTTTTTCAAGTATTTCCCTCTCCACCAGTAGACAACCTAAACGAATTTCAAGAATTATTCAGACGAGTGGCTCAGTCTCAGGACACTACTCTCCAAGAAGTGCAAGACAAACAATATAAATTACTCAAAATATTCCAACTAGCTACATCCTCAAAAATAGCATTACCCATCAATGAGGCTATCATGGAGCCATCGGATGTATTCTGGCAGATGCCAGACTCTATGCCCCCCACCAATCGCAGGGCGGACAGAAAATACTTTGTCCCTGCAAGAGGGATGGATTTCCTATTCTCACATCTCCACGCAAATTCATTGGCCGTGGACTCGGTTCATCACAAATCAAAACACCCTCAATACAAGTCTACACCTCGAGAGAAAGCACACATGATTAGATCTTTTCAGCCGTAGATCTCTTTTCTAAGCTGAAAAGTCTAAGTCTTTTTATCAGAGGGGTAGCCGTGTTCGTCTGGATCTGCAAAAGAGACAAGGACTACATCTGGCACCTTATAGACTAACAGATGTATTGGAGCATAAGCTTTCGTGGGCAAGGACCCACTTCATCAGATGCATGCAGTGGAAATTTCCATAGGCAGGTGTAAATATGCAGGCCAGAATAAGGCTAGAGATAAGGAGGTTAATTCAGTCAGGGAGGGTGAGGCCCACTTCTAGCAGCTGATCTAGACATGTAAACACCGAGGGTATGTCTACACTACCCCGCTAGTTCGAACTAGCGGGGTAATGTATGCATACCGCACTTGCTAATGAAGCCCGGGATTTGAATTTCCTGGGCTTCATTAGCATAAGCGGGGGGCCGCCATTTTTAAATCCCCGCTGCTTCGAACCCCGTGTAGCGCGGCTACACGGGGCTCGAACTAGGTAGTTCGGACTAGGGTGCCTATTCCGAACTACCGTTACTCCTCGTGAAACGAGGTGTACCGGTAGTTCGGAATAGGCACCCTAGTCCGAACTACCTAGTTCGAGCCCCGTGTAGCCGCGCTACACGGGGTTCGAAGCAGCGGGGATTTAAAAATGGCGGCTCCCCGCTTATGCTAATGAAGCCCGGGAAATTCAAATCCCGGGCTTCATTAGCAAGTGCGGTATGCATACATTACCCTCCTAGTTCGAACTAGGAGGGTAGTGTAGACATACCCCAAGAGAGGAGAAACTGCTTTTGTAATTTTTAAGTCTTTTTAATCACTCTTTATATGGGACCTGTTCTAAACCCCTAATCATTTTTGTTGTCCTTTTCTGAACCTTTTCCAATGCCTGCCTGCCTGCCTACCCCCCCCCTCTCTGTGTGTGTGTGTGTGTGTGTGTGTGTGTGTGTGTGTGTGTGTGTGTGTGTGTGTATATGTGTGTGTGTGTATATATATATATATATATATATATATATATATATATATATATATATATATATATAAAAATTTTAGATGAGAAGACCACTTCTGTATGCAGTCAAGTATCAGAGGGGTAGCCGTGTTCGTCTGGATCTGCAAAAGAGACAAGGACTACATCTGGCACCTTATAGACTAACAGATGTATTGGAGCATAAGCTTTCGCGGGCAAAGACCCACTTCGTCAGATGCATGTAGTGGAAATTTCCAGAGGCAGGAATAAATATGCAGGCCAGGATCAGGCTGGAGATGACCAGGTGGATCCAATCAAGGAGGATGAGGCCCACTTCTAGCAGCTGATCTGGAGGTGTAAATTCCAAGAGAGCAGAAGCTGCTTTTGTAGTTAGCAAGCCATTCACAGTCTTTGTTTAATCCAGAGTTGATTGTGTCAAATTTAAAGATGAACTGTAGCTCAGCAGTTTCTCTTTGAAGTCTGGTCCTGAAGTTTTTTTGCTGCAGGATGGCTACTTTTAGATCTGCAATTGTGTGTCCAGGAAGATTGAAGTGTTCCCCTACAGGTTTTTGTATGTTGCCATTCCTAATATCAGATTTGTGTCCATTGATTCTTTTACGTAGGGACTGTCCAGTTTGGCCGATGTATATAGCAGTAGGGCATTGTTGGCACATGATGGCATATATTACGTTGGTGTATGTGCAGGAGAATGTACCAGTGACAGTATGGCTGATCTGGTTAGGTCCTGTGATGGTGTTGCTGGTGTATATATGTGGGCAGAGTTGGCACCGAGGTTTGTTGCAAGGATTGGTTCCTGAGTTCGAGTTATGGTGCGGTGTGTAGTTGCTGGTGAGAATATGCTTCAGGTTGGCGGGTTGTCTGTGGGCAAGGACCGGCCTACCTCCCAAGGCCTGTGAAAGCGAGGGATCATTGTCCAGGATGGGTTGTAGATCACTAATGATGCGTTGGAGAGGTTTTAGCTGGGGACTATAGGTGATGGCCAGTGGTGTTCTGTTGGTTTCTTTCTTGGGCTTGTCCCGTAGCAAGAGGCTTCTGGGTACACGTCTGGCTCTGTCAATCTGTCTCCTCACTTCCTCGTGTGGGTATCGCAGTTTACAGAATGCTTGTTGAAGGTCTTGTAGGTGTAGGTCTCTGTCTGAGGGGTTGGAGCATATGCGGTTGTACCTCAGTGCTTGGCTGTAAACAATGGATCGTGTGGTGTGTCCGGGATGGAAACTGGAGGCATGCAGGTAAGTATAGCGGTCGGTAGGTTTTCGGTATAGAGTGGTATTGATATGACCGTCACTTATTTGTATCGTGGTGTCCAGGAAATGGACCTCCCGTGTAGATTGGTCCATGCTGAGGTTAATGGTGGGGTGGAAGCTGTTGAAATCATGGTGAAATTCTTCCAGAATCTGAATGCAGTATTCAAGATGTGGGCGTACCATGGTTTTATATAGAGGCAATAAGAGATTTTCTGTCTTATTCTCTATCCCTTTTTTAATGACTCCTAACATTCTATTTTCTTTTTTGACTGCCGCTGCACACTGAGTAGATGTTTTCAGAGAACTATCCACAATGACTCCAAGATCTGTCTCTTGAGTAGTTGTAGTCAAACTCCATCATATTGCATATATAGTTGGGATTTTTTCCAATGTGCATTACCTTACATTTGTCAACATTAAACTTCATTTGCCATTTTGTTGCCCAATCACTTAGTTTGGTGAGAACTTTTTGAAGCTCTTCACAGTCTATTTTGGTCTTAACTATCTTGAGCAGATTGGTATCATCTTCAAATTATGACACCTCACTGTTTGCCCCTTTCTCTAGAATCATAGACCTGGAAGAGACCTCAAGAGGTTATCAAGTCCTGCCCATGGCAGGACCAACCCCAACTAAATCAACCCAGCCAGGGTTTTGTCAAGCCGAGACTTAAAAACCTCTAGGGATGGAGATTCCACCACCTCCGTACATAACCCATTCCAGTACTTCACTACCCTCCTAGTGAAATAGTTTTTCCTAATATCCTACCTAGATCTCCTCCACTGTAACTTGAGACCATTGCTCCTTGTTCTGCCCTCCCTCACTACTGTGAACAGCCTTTCTCCAGCCTCTTTGGAACCTCCCTTCAGGAAGCTGAAGGCTGCTATCAAATCCCCCCTCACTCTTCTCTTCTGCGGACTAAACAAACCCAAATCCCTCAGTCTCTCCTCCTAGGTCACGTGCTCCAGCCCCCTAATCATTTTGGTTTCCCTTCGTTGGTCCCTCTCCAATGCGTCCACATCCTTTCTATAGTGGGGGCCCAGAACTGGACACAGTAATCCAGATGTGGCCTCCCCAGAGCCGAATAAAAGGGAATAAAGAGACTTGGTGGAATGACTAGCATGACTGGAGCTCTGTCATGGAAGGGTATAAACTGTTCAGGAAGAACAGACGGGAAAAAAGGAGGAAGAGTTGCACTGTATGTAAGAGAGCACTATGATTGCTCAGAACTCCATTATATAGAGGGGAAAAAGCCTGTTGAGGGTCTATGGGTCAAGTTTAGAGGTGTAAGCAACAGCAGTGATGTTGTGGATGGTGTCTGCTACAGGCTGCCGAATCAGGTGGATGAGGTAGATGGGGCTTTCTTCGGACAACTGAGAGAAGTCTCCAGATCGCAGGCCCTAGTTCTCTTGGGGGACTTTAATCAGCCTGACATCTGTTAGGAGACCAATACGGCAGTACACAGACAATCCAGGAAGTTTTTGGAGAATGTTGGGGAAAACTTCTTGGTACAAGTGCTGAAGGATCCAACTTGACCTGCTGCTTAAAAATAGGAAGGACCTAATAGGGGAAATAGAGGTGGGTGACAACCTGGGAAGCAGTGATCATGAGATGGTAGATTTCAGGATCCTGACCAAAGGGAAAAAACAGAGTAGTAAAATCCGCATCTTGAACTTCAGAAAAGCAAACTTTGATTCTCTCAGAGGTCTGATGGGAAAGGAGCCCAGGAGAGCTGATAGTATTTTAAAGAAGCCTTATTGAAGGCACAGAAAGAAACCATTTCAGTGCATAGCAAGAGAAGAAAATATGGTAGGAGACTGGATTGGCTTACCGGGGAAATCCTTGGTGAACTTAAGCATAGAAAGGGAGCTTACAAAAAGTGGGAACTTGGACAGATGACTAGGGAGGGGTATAAATGTATAGCTTGAGAATGCAGACGAGTTATCAGGAAGGCGAAAGCGCAATTTGAATTGCAACTCACAAGGGATGTGAAGGATAACTAAAAAGCTTGCTAACATGCCTGTAGAAACAAGAAGGTGATCAGAGAGGATGGGGGGCCCCTACTGGATGAGGGTGGTAACTCAGTGACAGATGATGTGGGGAAAGCTGAAGTACTTAATGTTTTCCTTGCCTCTGTCTTCGCAGACAAGGTCAGTTCCCAGACAAATGCACTAAGTGACACAATATGGGATGAAGGTGGGGAAAACAGGTTAGGAACTATTTAGAAAAGCTAAACATACATAAATCCATGGGTTCGGACTTAATTCATCCGAGGGTACTGAGGGAGTTGGCAAATGTCATTGAGGAGCTTTTCGCCATTATCTTTGAAAACTCGTGTAGATCAGGAGAGATCCCAGAAGACTGGAAAAAGGCGATTGTAGTGCCCATCTTTAAGAAAGGGAAGAAGGACGACCCAGGGAACTATAGGCTGGTCAGTCTTACCTCAGTCCCTCGAAAAATCATGGAGGGGATCCTCAAGGAATCCATTTTGATGCACTTGGAAGAGGAGAAGGTGATGAGAAATAGTCAGCATGGATTCATGAAGGGCAAGTCATCCCTGACCAATCTGATTAGCTTCTATGATAAAGTAACTGGCTCTGTGGACATGGGGAAGTCAGTGGATGTAATCGACCTTTTTCTTTAGCAAGGCTTTTGATATGGCCTCCCACAATATTCTTGCCAGCAAGTTAAGGGAATGTGGATTGGATAAATGGATGGTAAGATGGATAGAAAGCTGACTGGAAGGTTGGGCACAGGGGGTAGTGATCAACGGCTCGATGTCAGGATGGCAGTCGGTTTCTAGCGGAGTTCCCCAAGGTTCGGTTCTGGGGCCAGTTTTGTTCAACATCTTTATTAATGACTTGGACGAGGGGAGTAAGTTTGCGGATGACACTTAAGCTAGGGGGAGAGGTAGACACGCTGGAGGTCAGAGATAGAGTCCAGAGTGACTTAGACAAATTGGAGGATTGGGCCACAGGAAATCTGATGAGGTTCAACAAGGACAAGTGTAGAGTCCTGCACTTGGGATGGAAGAATCCCAAGCATTGTTACAGCCTGGGGACCAACTGGCTAACTAGCAGTTCTGTAGAAAAGGACCTGGGGGTTACAGTGGATGAGAAGCTGGACATGAGTCAACAGTGTGCCCTTGTAGCCAAGAAGACTAATTGGCATATTAGGTTACATTAAGAGGAGCATTGCCATTCGATCCAGAGATGTGATTATTCCCCTTTACTTGGCTCTAGTGAGGCCACATCTGGAATATTATGTCCAGTTCTGGACCTCCAATTACAGGAAGGATGTGGATGCATTGGAGAGGGTCCAGCGGAGGGTGACCAAAATGATTAGGGGGCTGGAGCATATTACGTATGAGGAGAAGCTGAGGGAGTTGGGCCTATTTAGTCTGCAGAAGAGAAGAGTGAAGGGGAATTTGATAGCAGCCTTCAACTTGCTGAAAAGAGGTTCCAAAGAGGATGGAGAAAGGCTGTTCACAGAAGTAATGGATGGCAGAACAAAGATCAATGGTCTCAAGTTGCAGTGGGAGAGGTCCAGGTTGGATATTAGGGAAAACTATTTCACTAGGAGGGTGGTGAAGCACTGGAATGGGTTCCCTAGGGAAGTAGTGGAGTCTCCATCCCTAGAGGTGTTTAAGTCTCGGCTTGACAGAGCCCTGGCCGGGTTGATTAAGTTGGGATTGGTCCTGCCTTGGGTAGGTGGCTGGACTTGATGGCCTTCTATGGTCTCTTCCAGCTATATGATTGATTCTATGAATAATCACTTCTTGAGATCTGCTGGCAGTGCTCCTCTTAATGCAACCTAATATGCCATTAGCCTTCTTGGCTACAAGGGCACACTGTAGACTCATAGCCAGCATCTCATCCACTGTAATCCCCAGGTCCTTTTCTGCAGAACTATTACTTAACTGGTTGGTCCCCAGCTTGTAACTATGCTTGGGATTCTTCCGTCCCTAGTGCAGGACTCTACACTTGTCCTTGTTGAACCACATCAGATTTCTTTTGGCCCAATCCTCGAATCTCTCCAGGTCACTCTGGATTCTATCCCTGTTCCCCAGTGTATCTACCTCTCCCCCTAGCTTAGGCTATGTCTAGACTGCAAGCCTCTTTCGAAAGAGAGCGTCTAGACTGCACGCGGAGTCTGGATGCTCTCTTTCTAAAAAGACTGTTTGCTTTCAAGAACGCCTTATTTCGAAAGAGCACTTTCGAAAGAAGGCGTTCTTCTTCGTGGAATTAGGTTTACCACCGTCGAAAGAAAAGCCGCATTCTTTCGATTTAATTTCAAAAGAACGCGGCTGCAGTCTAGACGCAGGTGAAGTTTTTTCGAAAAAACCCCTGAGTCTGGACACAGCCTTAGTGTCATCTGCCAACTTGCTCAGGGTGCAATCCATCCCCTCAGCCAGGTCATTAATAAAGATATTGAATAAAACCAGTCCTAGAACTAATCCTTGGGGCACTCCTCTGGAAGCCAACTGCAAAGCTGACTTCGAGCCGTTGATGCAGGGCCGGATTAAGGCATGGGTTAGCCAGGCATCTGCCCGGGGCACCAACCTATGGGGGGTGCTTGATGGCAGCAGTAAGGGGTGTGCAGCTTTCCTTATAGCTGCCATCAGGCGCCACACGCCTGGCTCCCGGATTGTGGGCTGCAGCAGTTCCCAGGCGGGGGCCACGTTAACACCCGCAGAGCCAGCCAGCAGTGTCCTTCCCCCCGCAGCCATGGGGCCCTGCACAACCAGGCTCGACCCACCCCAGGCGGCCCTGGGCAGTAGCCGGGCTGGGCCAGGCCGGGCATGTGTGTCCTGCTGCCGCCAGCTCCACGCACCCTCCCCCACATGCCGGCGCGAGGGGCAGGGCCGCATATGCGCCCTCCCTCAACCCAGGGCGCAATTACCCTGTCTGCCTGGGGCTCTGGAATGGCTCAGTCCAGCCCTGCATCTAGCCAGTTTTCTATCCATCTTACAGCCCATTTATCCGCTCCATACTCCCGTAACTTGCTGGCAAGAGTATTGTGGGAGACCATATCAAAAGCCTTGCTAAAGTAAAGGTATATCATATCCACTGACTTTCCCACGTCCACAGAGCCAGTTACCTCATCATAGAAGCTAATCAGATTAGTCAAGCACGACTTGCCCTTCGTGATCCATGTTGACTATTCCTGATCACTTTCCCCTCTTCCAAATGCTTCAGAATGGATTCCTTGAGGATCCCCTCCATGATGTTTCCAGGGACTGAGATAAGGCTGGTCTGTACTTCCCTGGATTGTCCTTCTTCCGTTTTTTAAAGATGGGCACGAAATTTGCCGTTTTCCAAACATCCAGGATCTCTCCCGATCTACACAAGTTTTCAAAGATAATGGCCAAAGGCTCTGCAATGATATTTGCCAGCTCCCTCAGTACCCTTGGATGCATTAAATCCGGACCCATGGTTTTGTTTGTTTAGCTTTTCTGAATAGTTCCTAACCTGTTCTTTCCCCACCAGGGGCTGCCCTTCCCATACTGCGTTACCTAGTGCATTAGTCTGAGAGCTGACCTTGATTGTGAATACAGAGGCAAAGAAAGCATTGAGTACTTCAGCTTTCCCCACATCATCTGTCACTAGGTTACCTCCCTCCTCCAGTAAGAGCCCCACACCCTCTCTGATCACCCACTTATTGCTAATATGCCTGTAGAAACCTTTCTTGTTACCCTTCATATTCCTTGCTAGCTGCAATTCCAATTGTGCGTTCGCCTTCCTGCATTCTTGAGCAATATACTGATATTCTTCTGTAGTCATCTGTCCAAGATTCCACTTCTTGTAAGCTTCCTTTTTGTGTTTTAGGCTCACCAAGTATTTTCCCGGTAAGCCAATCTGGTCTCCTACCATATTTGCTTTTCTTACTGTTCATTGGGATGGTTTCTTCCTGTGCCTTTTAATAAGGCTTCTTTAAAATACTGCCAGCTCTCCTGGACTCCTTTCCCCTTCATGTAAACATCCCAGGGAATCCTGCCCATCAGTTCTCTGAGGGAGTCAAAGTCTGCTCTTCTGAAGTCCAGGGTGTGTATTTCACTACTCTTATTTCTTCCTTTGGTCAGGATCGTGAAATCTACCATCTCATGATCACTGCTTCCCAGGTTGTCACCCACCTCTACTTCCCCTACTAATTCCTCCCTGTTTGTGAGCATCAAGTCAAGCTGTGCATGGCCGCTGGTCAGCACTTGTACCAAGAAGTTTTCCCCAAAATTCTTCAAAAACTTCCTGGATTGTCTGTGTACTGCTGTATTGGTCGCCCAACAGATGTCACGGTGATTAAAGTCCCCCATGAGAACCAGGGCCTGTGATCTGGAAGCTTCTCTCTGTTGTCTGAAGAAAGCCTCATCTACCTCATCTACTTGATCCAGTGGTCTATAGCAGACATCAACCACAACATCACCCCCGTTGCTTCCACCTCTAAACTTAACTCATAGACTCTCAACAGACTTTTCTCCCTCTATATACTGGATCTCTGAGCAATCATACTGCTCTTTTACATACACTGCAACTCCTGCTACTTTTCTCCCCCGCTGTTCTTCCTGAACAGTTTATACCCTTCTATGACAGTGCTCTAGTCATGCAAGTCATCCCACCAAGTCTCCTTTATTCCAATCAAATCATAGTTCTTAGTCTGGGCCAGGACTTCTAATTCTTCCTGTATGTTTCCTAGGCTTCTTGCATTTGTGTACAAACAACCAGTTGATTGCCCTACCTCCTCCATTCGAATGAGGGGGTCCTCCTTTGTTGCTTTTTCCTCCTTGTGTTTCTTCTCTAGATCACTTAAAAATAAGTTGAATAGGATGGGTCCCAGGACAGACCCTTCGGGGACCCCACTAGTTACCTCTCTCCACTTGGAAAACTTACCATTTATTCCTACCCTTTGTTTCCTGTCTTTTAACCGGTTACCAGTCCACAAAAGGACCGTCCCTCTTTTTCCATTAAAATTTACTTTACTTAAGAGCCTTTGGTGAGGAACCTTGTCAAAGGCTTTCTGGAACTCTAAATACACTATATTCACTGGATCCCACTTGTCCACATGTTTGTTTGACCCCCTCAAAAAACTCTAGCAGATTAGTAAGGCATAATTTCCCTTTACAGAAACCACGTTGACTTTCCCCCAACAAATTATATTCATCTGACAGTTTTATTTTTTACTGTAGTTTCAACTAATTTGCCTGGTACTGATGTCAGACTTACCAGTCTGTAATTGCCAGGATCATCTCTAGAGCCCTTTTTAAATATTGGCATGACATTAGCAATCTTTTAGTCTTTAGCTATAGAAGCTGATTTAAAGGCTAGGTTACAAACCACAGCTAATAGTTCTGCAATTTCCCATTTGAGTTTTCAGAACTCTTGGGTGAATGCCATCTGGTTCCAGTGACTTGTTACTTTTAAGTTTATCAATTTGTTCTGAAAGCAACAATCCCAAAGATCCAGTGCATCCAAATACAACTTTCCTTCACTGTCTAGGACCTTCTATCAACAACGGGCCCTTGTTACGATGGAGAAATTGGTTCTCCAGAGCAAATTGGGCTACACAATCTCTATACTTCTTAATGTGTGGTATGGGAAATTGAGCTACACAATCTCTATACTTCTTAATGTGTGGTATGGGAAATTGGGCTACACAATCTCTATACTCCCTTCTCCAGCCCTCTTAATGTGTGGTATGGGAAAGCACTGCTAGGCAAAATCTCCCAATAGCGGCGCGAGAACGCACAGGTACGCACATCTTGAAGAACCATCCTTACTGCACAGGGCGAGAATCTCCTTCATGTTTGCCCTCCGAACCCCACCCAGGGAAGACCACCCAGAACTGTTTTGCAGCCCGCCCTTGAGGAATGGCCCATACTTTGAGAACCTCTATAGCAGAGCACTGAGTGGAGTGGGACGATGGATAGTTTTTGTAATACTTCAGTATTCTTGCTCCCCCATCATACCCAACCCAAGTATTGGCAGGTAGTAGGCATCTGGAACTGGAGGTACCACATTCAGCTAGAGGATATCACTAGTGTTTTAGTTTGTGTATATGAATTCTGCATAGAACGAGTATAAAAGCATCTTAAGATTGTCTCCTCCTTATCTCATCCTTTGCAGAATCTTGACCTACTAATAATTCCCTTAATTCACTGATACGCAGTCGGCGTCTGAGTGAAATTCAGTATCTGTTTAAAAGGTACACAGCAGAACTAGGGCAGGAAATAAGGTCAGCAATTTCCAGTTCTGTTTTTGCCGCCTTACACAGTTCAATCAGATGTTCCTGTTAATTTTCTTCATATTCTCCTGAGACACTCTTGCTAACTTGATCATAAATGAGTATTATAAGTTATTTGGGGATGGTGCCCCCTGCTCACTATGCTCGCCATCCCCCCTCTCCAGGGATAGGCAGCTCCCGCTCTCTCCTCATCCGCTGGGGAGGGCCAGGCTGAGCTGTAGCAGCCCTGGCCTGCTCCAGCTATCCCCTCTCCAGCTACCAGTGGGGGAGAGATCTCAGCTGGCCCGGCTTCCTCCGTCCTGGCCACTGGGGGGTTGGACCAGGCCGAGGTTGGGCTGGCTCCCTTCCTCGGGCTGCTGGGTGGAGATTGGGCCGGATGGAAGCTGTGACTGGCCTGGCTCCCTACCTATGGCCACTGGCTGGGGAGAGGGCTTGGCTTGACCCTCTTGCTCTGGCAGGGAGGAGGAAGGGAACAAGGCTCTGGCCCCCTGCTGGCGAGGAGCAAGGCTATGTGGCCCCTGCATGCCCCCCAACCACTGGGGCACTGTGCGTGTCCTATGCACCCCCCCACCTGAGCCCCCATGAGGCTCTACAGCTCCCTCGCATCCCCATATACCCCACCCAAGCCCCCAAGAGATCATGAGGCTCCCATGCCCTCCCTCCCCAAACCTTCCGCACACCCCCAACCCAAGCCCCCACGATTCCCACATGCTGCCCTCACCTGAGCTCCCACAGCTCCTATGTGCCCCTTCCCCCCCCCACCCACAGCTCCCAGAGGCCCTCCACTTGTGCCTTCCTGCCCCCAGCTGAGCCCCCACATGGCCCTCCTCCCCACACGAGCCCTTGCAGCTCCCACATCCTGACCACGGCTTCCACACACTGCCTCCCACCCAAGTGTCCTACTCTCCCACCCCAGATAGCGGAAGAGCCACGCGGCTCAATTCAAACTCTGGCAGACACCTGCCCACGTGGCAGCTGCTGGAAGGACATCCAGCCCTGGGTCAGTGGCCAGCAGTGTGGGGGAGAGTAGCGGGGGACTGGCAGTGAGACCTGTGGCAGGAGGCAGAAGGTCCTGCTGCAGAGGCCCAGGGGTGAGGGCTGACAGGCTGGGGATCACCCTGTAGGAGGCACCCCGGCTCCTGAGCCAGGGCTGGACATCCAGCTCTGGCTCTGGGGGGTAGGGTGCCTCCCAGCCCCGTTTCAGGGACCGGGGTGACCCCCACTCCGGCCCTCCCTCCCTCCCCCTGTTGTAGAAATTGTAACTCCTGGCAGTGTGCCACGTGGTGGCTAACAGAGGCACATCCGCTCCTGGCCCCAGCTCAGGGACTGGGTGCTTCCTAGCCTGTTTCAGGGGCCGGAATGTCCCACAGTCCAGTATGCCCTGCCCCACAGCGGGCCTCTCCTGTGGTTCCCTCTGCCCCCCACCATAGGCCTTACTGCACTCCGCCCCACTCCTACCCAGCTGGAGCTTTTGCCCCCCGACAGCAGGCCTCTCTGCTGCCCCACTCTCCCTGCTGCAATTTTCCTCCTCCCCCCCAGAAGCCCACTAGCAGCAGCTTACCTTCAGTGCTACTGCTCCTGTTGGGGTCCAGGAACCATGGGTTGCCAATTCCTGCTGGGTTAACAGTGGGGAGAAAGTGAGGAGGCGGGACAGTGGAGGTGGGGAGGGGCTGTGGGATGCAGGAAAAACTTTTTAAAATAATATAGATTTGTTAAGTCTAGTATCGTAGTTTTTCCTGATCACTTGGTCAGAGACCAGTGACTGTTTTGAGGCCTGAACTACTTCAATGTAGTTCATCTTCACTTTGTGTAAATGCCGTATTTTGCCCTCTTTCCATTCAGGCGCTACAAAGAGGAAATGTACTGGCGGCGAGTAGAGGAAGAGCAGTTATACTGGGAGGACCAGTGGCGTTGGATGGCTGCAGACTGGCATCCACCCCCACTTATGGGCAGACCTGGCATGCCAGTTCCTCCTCTCTTGGTAGGTAACCCTTGATTCTGTTCCAGGAGAAATGTGAAAAAGTCTGGCATCTTGAAACTCTGTTTCAAGGCTCAAATGTCTATTCCTTTGTGTATTCTTGGAATACTGCACGATTAATGTTATGTTTCCTAAAAACCCAGAATTGGTATCAGTAATGGGCACAGATTAACTTTGCTTTTAGTTGGTTGCAAAGTTTTCGACAAATGCACGTTTGAAATGCTGGACTGCCTGACCAGATAAACATATGAACTCCAGATTAATAACTTTCTCTTTAAAGGATATGATTTGCCTATCCTGTCCTTATGTTCAGCTACAAAATCATAGAATCATAGAATAATAGGACTGGAAGGGACCTCGAGAGGTCATTGAGTCCAGCCCCCCGCCCTCAAGGCAGGACCAAGCTCCATCTACACCATCCCTGACAGATGTCTATCTAACCTGTTCTTAAATATCTCCAGAGAGGGAGATTCCACCACCTTCCTTGGCAATTTATTCCAATATTTCACCACCCTGACAGTTAGGAATTTTTTCCTAATGTCCAATCTAAACCTCCCCTGCTGCACTTTAAGCCCAATGTCATTTGAAAGCAGCTGTCTGTATACTCTTCTTAACCCCCAGTACCTAGACACTTAAGCCTCTTTAGTTTTTATCATGCCTACATTCTGCATACCTTCCCCTCCACTCATAGAATCCTAGGGCTGGAAGAGAACTTAGGAGGTCATTGACTCCAGCCCTCTGCCCAAAGCAGGACCAACCCTAACTAAATCATCCCAGACAGGGCTTTGTGAAGCTGGGACATCAAAACCTCTAGGGATGGAGATCCCATCCTAGGTAACCCATCCCAGTGCTTCACTACACTCCTAGGGAAATAGTTTTTCCTAATATCCAATCTAAACCTCCTACGCTGCAACTGGGAGCCTCATTCTGCCATCTGTCATTACAGCCTCTCTCCATCCTCTTTGGAACTTTCTTTCAGGTAGTTGAAGGCTGCTCTCAAATCCCCCCTCACTCTTTTACAAACTAAACAAGCCCAACTCCCTCAGCCTCTCCTCGTAGGCCATGTGCTCCAGCCCCCTAATCATTTTGGTTGCCGTCTGCTGGATCTTCTCCAATGTGTCCACATCCTTTCTGTAATGGAGGCCCCAGAATTGGACACAGTATTCCTGATGTGGCCTCACCAGTGCCAAATAAAGGGGAATAATTCTTTTAATCTGTTGGCAATGCTCCTCCTAATGCAACCTAATATGCCTTTAGCCTTCTTGGCTACAAGGGCGCACTGTTGACTCATATCCAGCTTCTCATCCACTGTAATCCCCGGGTCCTTTTTTGCTGAACTGCTGCTTAGCCAGTCAGTCCCCAGTCTGTAGCAGTGCTTGGGATTCTTCTGTCCTAAGTGCACTTGTCCTTGTTGAACTTCATTAGATTGCTTTTGGCACAATCCTCCAATTTGTCTAAGTCACTCTGGCCCCCATCGCTACCCTCCAACCCTAGCATAGTGTTATCCTCAAACTTGCTGAAGGTGCAATCCATCCCCTTATTCATGTTATTAATAAAGATGTTGAACAGAATGGGCTCTGGAACCATGGGGCATTCCATTTGAAACCGACTGCCAACCAGCCATCAAACTGTTGGTCACTCACTACCCATTGAGTCCAACAATCTAACCATCTTTCTCTCCACCATACAGTTCCCTTATCCAATCAATATTCCTTAACTTGCTGGCAAGAATATTGTGGGAGACCGTATCAAAAGCTTTGCTAAAGTAAAGATAGATCATGTCTACTGACTTCCCCATGTCCGTAGAGCCAGTTACCTTGTCATAGAAAGCAATCAGATTGGCCAGGCATGACTTGTCTTTGGTGAATTCAGGTTCACTATACCTGATCACTTTCCCCTCTTCCAAGTGCTTCAATATGGATTCCTTGAGGATCCCCTCCATGATTTTTCCAGGGACTGAGACTGACTGGTCTGTAATTCCCTGGATTGTCCTCCTCCCCGTATTTAAAGATGGGCACTACACTTGCCTTTTTCCAATCGTCCAGGACCTCCCACGATCACTGTGAGTTTTTCAAAGATAACGGCCAATGGCTCTGCAATGACATATACCAATTCCCTCAGCACTCTTGGATGCATTTAAATCCTGCCCCATTGATTTGTGTATGTCTAAATTTTCTAAATCGTTTTTAGCCTGTTCTTTCTCCACCGAGGGCTACTTCCCTCCTTCCCACACTGTGCAGGGGGTCAGACTAGATGATCATAATGGTCCCTTCTGACCTTAAAGTCTATGAGTGTGGGAGCTGATCTTGTCTGTGAAGATAGTGGCTAAAAAGCATTGAGTACTTCAGCTTTTTCCACATCATCTGTCACTAGGTTACCTCCCTTATCCAGTGAAAGTCCCACACCCTCCCTGATCACCCTTTTACTGCTAACATGCCTGTAGAAACCTTTCTTGTTACCCTTCACGTTTCTTGCTAGCTGCAATTCCAATTGCACTTTGGCCTTCCTGATTACACCCCTGCATGCTCGAGCAATGTATTTATACTTCTCCCCCGTCATCTGTTCAAGTGCCCACTTCTTGTGAGCTTCCTTTTTGTGTTTAAGCTCACCAAGGATTTCACTGCTAAGTGAATCTGGTCGCCTACCATACTTGCTTTTCTTCCTGTGCATCGGGATGGTTTATTCCTGTATCTTCAATAAGGCTCCTTTAAAATACTGCCAGCTCTCTTGGACTCCTTTCCCCTTCATGTTAGCATCCCAGGGGATCCTGCCCATCAGGTCTCTGAGGGAGTCAAAATCTGCTTTTCTGAAGTCCAGGGTGTGTATTTTGTTGCTCTCCTTTCTTCCTTTGGTCAGGATCCTGAACTCGACCATCTTATGTCACTGCTGCCCAGGTTGCCATTCAAATCTACGTCTCCTAGTCATTCTTCCCTGTTTGTTAGCAGCCGGTCAAGCTGTGCATGGCCCCTGGTCGGTTCCTTCAGCACCTGTACAAGGAAGTTGTCCCCAACATTCTCCAAAAACTTGCTGGATTGTCTGTGCACTGCTGTACTGGTCTCCGAACAGATGTCAGGGTGATTACATTTCCCCATGAGAGCCAGGGCCTGTGATCTGGCAGCTTCTGTTAGTTGTCCGAAGAAAGCCTCATCCACCTGATCTGGAGGTCTATAGCAGGTACCAACCGTATCACCTCTGTTGCTCCTGCCTGTAAGCTTAGCCCAAAGACTCTCAACCGGTTTTTCATACTGGATCTCTGAGCAATCATACAGCTCTCTTACCTACAGTACAACTCCTCCTCCTTTTCTCCCTCACCTGTCCTTCCTGAACAGTTTATACCTTTCCATGACCTATTTTAAAGCCCTCCTTGCTAGGTTTGGAAGCCTGCCCATGAAGATGCTCTTCCCTTTCTTCATTAGGTGCATCCCATCTCTTCCTAGCAATCCTTGTGCCTGGAACAGCATCCTATGGTTGAGGAAATCAGACACCACCTGAACAACCACACATTTACTTCTACGATTTGACGATCCCTATCTGGACCTTTTCCTTCATCAGGGAGGATGAACGAGAACACCGCTTACACCTCAAACACCTTGATCCTTCTTCCCAGTGCTACATAATCTGCTTTGACCTGCTCAAAGTCATTCTTGGCAGTATTGTTTGTTCCTACATGGAGAAGTAGAAAGGGGTAGCGATCCAAAGGTTTGATCAGTCTTGTAAGATTCTTATTTGTGTCCTGCATCCAGACACTCACCCTTTCTTTTAAAAATCTTTTATATTGGGCCAAGAAATCACCATAAGATTACACATATGTCCACACGCCCACTTGAGATCTGCAGCGAGGACTCCATATTGCAGTGGAGTATGTGACATACTGTGTTGTCATTAGTGGGTAGTGCATTACAGAAGCAGGAGATAAAACAAGCACTTGTGAAAAATCACTTTTTAAATTGGAAAAATTCGTAGCCAGACTTTCTAAGTACTTCATATTTTAATCTGTTTGCAGATTTACATATGTCCCGTTTATGTGCAGATTATTGAAGTGGTGGTTGTCACATACAGAACCCAGTGAGCTTCATTAGACAGTCTGTCTATTAAGCAGTTACGGGATTTTCAACTTCCCCTCCCGTGCAGGCTCCTACAGGTGAGCGCACGTGTGCTCTGCCGCCTGGCTCCCCCAATGAGGCAGGCTGCCCCGCCAGCACCATCTTCCAGCCCCCACCCCCCGGCAGGCCACCCCTGCCACTTCCTGCACCCAGCCCGCCTGCCTGCCTCCTGGCCTACCTGGTTTTGCGCCGTGCGGCTCACAGCTCTCCCAGCACGCTGCCCACCAACTCAGACTCCCACCCTCACCAGGCTGCATCCCGGGTCCCCCCTCCCCCGGTCTGTCCCCCCCCCCCCTTCGCCAAGTCGCAGCCTGGTCCCTCCCAGGCAGGATGCCCCTGCAGCTCAGGCCCCCAGCAGCCCGCCTCCCCTTGCCAGGCTGCCCTCCCTTGCCAGGCCGCATCCCAGCCCCCCTGCAGTTCCCGGGCCCTCACCAGGCACCCCCACCAGCACCGGCTCTAAGCCCCCCCCCAGCAAGCCCACTACCTGCCCCCCCAGCATCCTGCCCCCCTCACCAGGCCACATCCCAGTCCCCCTGGCAGGTGGCCAATGCGGCAGGCCACCCCGGCTAGCTTCGGCTCATGGCACCCACAGCAGGCCCCCTCCCCCCAATCTAAGACCAAAAAGACAAAAATTAAAAGTAAAAAATTTAAAAAGACAATCTTTCTAAACGTGCACCAAAAGAATGAAAATAGTTTTCAGCTACCAATTTAGGAGAAAGATTGGATGGCTAAGTACCATTCAAGGTAGTTGCAAACTTGTTAGCCATCTAATCTTTCTCCTAAATTGGTAGCTGAAAACTTTATTTTCAGTCTTTTGGTGCACTTTTAGAAAGATTGTCTTTTTAAAATATTTTTTTAAATGTTTAAAATTTTCTTAGTATAGTTTCCTAATTCTTTTCAAACTCAAGCATTTTTCAGGCAGTCTGACCTGGAGGTCAGATTTCTTTTTGTTTGAGTCTGTGAGGCAGACTTTTATGTATCTCATCACTGGAAATTGGGAGGTTCATTACAGCTCTCACTGTATCTCTTTAGTCAAATCTGTATCTACTGACTAGCCCAGTTCTCTGGGTACGAGGTATAATGGTGTCACTTTGTATTAAGCCACCTGATAGATTTTAAACGAGATTTTTACAGCGTGTCACATGTGGAGATCTGATTAGTGATTTGTTCTGTACTCACTGTTGGGGTTGGCAGGTCTTCATAGTCAATGTGAATCTGTATGCAACATGACTTGAGAAAGCTGGCTAGGAAAGCTCATGAGATTGCTCATTAACCACTGCAGCTGGAGAACTTGGAAAATGAGTACAAATTTCAGCTCCTTCTACTGGTCTTGGTCATGCTGCTGTACTATATACCAATCATATTGAAGCTTTTTCAAGCCTTTCATCCAAATAAATCCTCAAATCCCCAACTTCCACAAATTCACTTAGCGTAGCGTTGAAACATGGTCTCCTCTAAGTTGGAACATGACATCAGTTTAGTGCATAATAACACTGAACGACTCTTCAGGAAACACTTATTCTATTGAAATTTCAGAGGAAATTGAAGGAAGGAAAATTGGAATTTGAGCTGTCTATAGGATACAAGTGGTGCTGTGGATTCATGACGTGTGGTCAAGACATAAGCTTTTATAGTTTGATTTACAAGATTTCGCCTCTTAGAATTTTGCATCCTCTAGTGCTGCACATTAATGCAATACTAATTTAGAGGGAAGAACACTGCAGATTGATTCTCACTTTATGCAGCAGCTAAATTTTCCTTCCTGCTTTTCTAGCCAGACCTTATGAGACTTGACAAAAATCCAGTTGTTTGCTGGAATTTCTTTAATTGTTTCCATTATTTATTTATTTAAAATATTTTTACCCCACCTCTGTATTTAAAAATATTCGAGGTAGCTTCCTGTAGTCTTGTGCATCTGTTCACATAGTTACAAATGTGCATAGGATGTCTAATAGTGGCAGTATTGCTAAGAATTGTTTTCATTCTCCTCTCTCACCCTCCAAATGATGATAGAGTTTGCCATTTTCTGTTTTTCAGCCTTCTAGACGACCAGACTCTTCTGATGACCGTTACATCATGACAAAGCACTCGATCATCTACCCAACAGAAGAAGAGCTGCAGGCCGTCCAGAAGATCGTCTCCCATTCTGAACGTGCCCTTAAGCTCGTCTCTGATTCATTGACAGAGCAAGAATCTGAAAGAGGGGAAGATGAAGAGAGAGGGTAACAAGCTTTCCATAGTCCCTTTCCATAGATAGTTACTGCAGTGTTGGGGCAGACAGGGTGACACTTTTGGAGTTCTGAGGAAGTTGTCATCACAGAATAGCAGAGCCTGTTCAAGGGGATGGGTAAGAAGGCCACATCAGCAAAATAAGTTTTAAAATGGCCAAAAGTAATCCTTCCCTCACTCTTTTTCGCATCTGTATGTGGTTTTCCTAAATAGTAGTAAGGATGGCGATCGCAACATACATTAATGCATGTATCACAAGGGCATTAATTTGTGTATTCTGTTCTGCAACACTGGTTGAAACTAGATACAAAGGGTTACAAAAATGTCCAATTCCTGCAGAAAATGTTCCAGTTGTCTATACCACTTGGCACCAATATTAGTAGAGGCACCAAAAATACTCTCTCCTGAATGCTTAAACATGGAATGGTAGTGAAATCTTTATGCTATTTTAAATACAAATTCTGGAGGGCTCTTTCCTGTAGGTTTAACTGAAAGGTTTCAAAATTACAATCAAATGGCAAATGTGTTGTGAAGTAACTCATAATAGACCTATCACTAAAGTTGCTTCAGTGAATTTGTGCTTCAGCAGAACCAAAATATTTCATGGAGATTTTAGTGCTCTTCTGTTTTAATAAATACAGTGCAGCCATTTACTTTAGTAGCCTTAATTATATTATTTATTGCATTTTAACTTTCTGCTATGTAGCTATTTTTGGGGGTCCCTGTGCAATTTTCCCTTTAATTATCTCCATCTCTTTAATGATTTCCACCTGTTAGTGGAAGGAATTAAAGTTTATGTATGACACACAAATTTTCATATTAGTGCACATAACAAAATTCATGTGTCAGGCTTGGGACTAAGTTCTTGTGAGTGTGGGAGGGGGCTCAGGCCTGGAGCAGAGGATGAGGGTGCAGGAGTGTGGGGGCCATGGCCCGGGGATGTGGGCTCTGGGCTGGGGATGAAGGGTTTGATGTAAAAAAAGGGCGTTGCGAGGAGGAAGTGGGGCAGGATGTGGTCACAGAAGACCCTTGGGATTATTTCCCAGTGTGCTGATCATGCCACTAACACCCAATTTCTTGCTCTCTGGGGTTCCTTACCACTCTGTCCTGATGGGCTATATCCTTTAGTCTCCCCTAGACATGACACAGAGTTGGGGTAACTGCCCCTCTGCAGAGCAATGCAGACACTGAAACACTTCACCTTAGGGAGGATGCAGTTTTAGGGTTCAGCACCCAGGAAACCAGCCCCTGAAAGGAATCAGACCCCTAAATAAACCAGTCTTTCTCTGTGTAAAAGTTTTTTACTCATTGAAAGCTCATCAGGTAAGCCCCCTGTATCCATGAAAGAGAGAGATGCCCAGTGGTTGGTTCCTCCAGGAAGTAATTTTTATACTGGGTCTGATAGTAAATAAGAGTGTTTTTATTTTATTAAGTACAGAGTCATATTTAAGTGGTTGCTGGTGAAAACAGATCAAAGTAAGTAACTAAATTAAAATGCATAGAAAACACATAGCTAGTTCTAATTCACTAAGAAATTTATTACATGCAAATTCATACCTTAAATAACTGTTCTTATTTCAGGAATCCACATAAAATCAGAGACAAACTCTTCTTCTTCGAGGAGTGTCCCCGTGAGTGCTCCACCTTAGGTGCGCCAGCGCCGCTGTGCTCACCAGTTGGAGATTGTTAGTAGCAGCACCCGTCCCCCCGCTGGCCACGCGTGCTAGGCTCTACCGTGAGATGCCTGGTGTATGTAATGTGCATGCGCGGCCAGCCGTCTCCTCAGTTCTTCTCTGACTACCCCGGCTTCGGTCGCAGATCTGCAGTCACCCTCACATTCAACCTTCTCCATCCTTTCAGCTACTCAGCTAGCCTTAACTTCAATTAATAACCAACTGAATTGACACGATTCACTTAAAAAAAACCCAAGGATCTCCATCAGGCGGCGTTCCCGCTTTGATAGTGGTTGCCGTTGTTCAAGATATAACTCAGGTCATGCCCGGCTCCTCTGCTTTAAAAAGTGTCTGGGCTGTGGTCTTTCTGTAGCTGTAGCAGATGGACACTCTCTGTGGATCTGCTGTCTGGGACAAGGACCACAATACAGAGCACTGTCAGGACCGCAAGAAACTAAGTGCACAAGGAGAGCCGGCAGCTACAACTCCGTGTGTTGCAGATGGAGATAGCACTGAAACCTCCTTCAGATGCCCCCCTAAACTCTCCCCTCAGGCATAGCCCACCAGGGGCAGAGGCAGGTAAGAGGGCTATTGCAGGTAAAAGACCGAGCACCAAACTGAAAACTCCCTCAGTGAGGAAGAGGTCTCATTCTTCCTCTGGGTCTACATCCCTGGTGAGGAAAGTGACAAATTCAAGACTTGACACTGCTGCCCCTACACCATCAAGGGGGAGCAGTTAAGAGTTCAGGTTCTGGCTCCCATAAAAGCTGTGACCACAAACAGGGATATCGTCCCTCCTCACACAGCCGCACAGCAGGGGCCGATGCATAAAGCTGTCGCTCCGGCACCGGCTAAAATACTGGCAGAAAAAAAGCGGGCGCCAACAACCCTGCGATCGGAGGCAGCAGCAGCAGCAGCAGCACGCCCACTGAGCAGCCAGCACTGACCGAGTGCTCGAAAGCGCCCAGTACGTTCCCGGTGCCAGCACCGACCCCCCCACAGCGCTATACTGCCAGTGGGCCCACCTGTTGTGTTTCCGCAGTTCACCACAGTGGCGGAGTTCTCTATAGCCTCGGTGCCCCAGGCACCCAAGCTAGTTCTAAGTCCTCATTTTCCGCTACTCATGGAGCTTTATCACCATGCTTCAGTGACTCTGAGGAGGAAGACTTACCTCAACCTACTCTGTGTAAGAATTCCTTACCGAAACCAGTACACCCCCAACAGTTGCAGCAGCGCTGGGGACTGCCATTCATGCCCCTAAGTTGGCCATATTGGGACCCATGGGCTACATTCAGACAACAGCCTGTTCCCCAAGCAGAGCATCTTTATCATATATCTGCCAAACCTAAACCCCCTAGCTTACACTTGCTGAACAGGTCTGAATTCTCTGAATGCGAAGACGACACGGAGACCACAGGGGTGGAACAGCCCTCACATTGCCCCTTACCTCTACACTCTTCTCCATCCTCGTTGGCAGAGACATTTACATCCCCATTAATAACGGGTGCAGAGGATGATTTTAAGTCCTTTCAGGACCTTTTTAAGTGGGTAATTGACAAACTGGAAATATCCCTCTCCAGTCCTCTGGATACACAGCATAAGTTACACAGCATAAGTTAACTAGTATCCTTCATGCCTCAGTGCAAACCAGACTCTCAATACCTATGAATGAGGCATTGATGGACCCAGCTAAGCTTCTATGGAAAATGCCAGCGACAATCCCACCAACATTGAAGAGACTTGATCAAAAATATTATGTCGCCCCCACAGGATGTGGAATTTCTTTCCACCCATTCCCTGCTGAACTCGCTCATAGTAGAAGCTGGAGACCAAAGGGGTAAGCAGCAGGCCATGCGGCCAACCCCTTATGACAGAGAATGGAAGAGGCTCGATGCCATGGGCAAGAGAGCATACACCTCTGCCAGCCTCCAACTACACATCACCATCTATGTAGTGCTTCTTTCCAAATATACACATCGTATCTTTGATCAGTTGTCGACTTTTATTGAAATCCTACCAGACAACAAAAGAGAACAATACAAACCTTTGATGAAGGAGGGCTCTCTAATCTCTAGAACTGCACTTCAGTCTGCCCTCGATGTTCATTAAGTCAGGGTGGATCTGTCTCATTCGCAGCATTAGGGGATTCCAGCTGACCCCGGGCTCCATGCAGCGCTGCCTTTTTGAAGCGCTGGGGTGGCGTTTCCAGGAGGCAGCGCAAAGCATTCTGCGCGGCATTTCAGTGGAACCCCGGGTCAGCTGGGGAGTCCCCAGCTGACCCTGGGTTCCATGTGGCACTTCCTTGTAACCTAGGGTCAACTCCGGCTCCACTGCCCCTTTGAAACATGCAGAGGCAGTGTTCGAAAGGGGCAGCCGCTGCACAGCTGGTCCTAGGCTCAGCTGTGAGGCGGCTGCTCCTTTGAAATGCCGCCTCCATGTGTTTCAAAGGGGCAATGGAGCCCAGGGTCAGCTATGGACTCCCCAGTTGGTCCTGGGCTCTGCATTGTGCTGCCCCTTTGAAGCACTGGAGCGACACTTCAAAGGGGCAGTGCAGCATTAACACCTGCAATTAATGTGTTAAAAAAAATTAATGCGTTAATCCTGCCCTGCTTTAATCTCAAGCATTAAAGCATGTCAATTGACAGCCTTACTTACTACATCTTCACAACTCGGGTCTATCCCTCAGTTCTGTCAGGGTCTACCTTGCAGCCATATCCGCGTTTCACTCACCTATACAGGATCACTCGGTTTTCGCTCATCCATCAGTCAAGAGATTTATGCAAGGTCTGCGCAATACTTTCCTACCAACTAAAGAACCAGTCCCCGCACGGGACCTTAACCTAGTACTAAGGGTACTAATGGGCAAACTGTTCGACTCACTAGCAACATGTTCCTTCCTCCAGCTATCCATGAAGGTGGCCTTTTTAATGGCAATTACCTCTGCATGAAGAGTGGTAGAGTTGGGCGCACTTATGACCCACCTGCCCTATACAGTCTTCCACAAGGACAAGGTGGAAGGACAAGGACAATTCCTTCCCAAAGTACTTACCTCTTTCCATTGTAATGAACCAGTTACTTACCTGTCTTTTTTCGTAAACCTCATAGTGATGACAGGGAAAGGGATCTGCACACCCTCGATGTCCGCAGAGACTGTATAAGGATGGTTTATGCCATATTCAACAAACAGCCTCCTTCGACATTATGTGCCCATTCCACGAGGGCAATGGCCACTTCCGCTGCCTTCCTCTGCGGTATCCCCACTGATGAGATCTGTAGGGCAGCCACATGGACTTCCGCTCACACTTTCACTCATCACTATGCCATCCAATCATATGCAGACACTCTCGATTCGGCTGCTCAGTACTTTCAGTAGCCAAAACAGGCCTTCCGAAGGCCCCACCTCCAAGCACTGATACTGCTCTTTAGTCACCTAAGGTGGAGCACCCAAGGGGACACTCCTTGAAGAAGAAAGGGAGGTTACTCACCTTGTGCAGTAACTGGAGTTCTTTGAGATTGTTGTCCCTGTGGGTGCTCTACCCTCCTCCCCTCTGCTTTGGATTCTGCTTGGGTCCGGATCAGAGAAGAACCGAGGAGCCGGCTGGCTGTACATGCACATTACATACACCAGGCATCTCGCGCCAGAGCCTAGCGCGTGCGGCTAGCCAGGGGGGCACTGCTACTAACAATCTCCCAACTGGTGGATGCGACGGTGCTGGCGCACCTAAGGTGGAGCACCCATGGGGACAACCATCTCGAAGAACTCCAGTTACTGCACAAGGTGAGTAATCTTCCCTTAGTTTGATTTGGGTCTCCAGCACTTCAAAGTTCTTTGTTTCCTCTTAGAGTGGAGGAGGCAGTTTCAAAACCTAGCTGAAGACAAAAGGGGATTGTTTCCCATTGCTTAAATAGATTTTTCCCCAGGGTGGGAATCCTTTCTTTTACATCCCCCACTTCCATGGAAAAATACCAGGTTCGGAATGAATGAGGAGTCCTGTGGCACCTTAGAAACTAAGGGTATGTCTACACTACCACCCTAGTTCGAACTAGGGTGGTAATGTAGGCAACTGGAGTTGCAAATGAAGCCCGGGATTTGAATTTCCTGGGCTTCATTTGCATAAAGCCGGGCGCCGCCATTTTTAAATGGCCGCTAGTGCGGACTCCATGCCACGCGGCTACATGCGGCACGGACTAGGTAGTTCGGACTAGGCTTCCTGAAATGAGGAGTAACGGTAGTTCGGAATAGGAAGCCTACTCCGAACTACCTAGTCCGTGCCGCGTGTAGCCGCGCGGCACGGAGTCCGCACTAGCGGACATTTAAAAATGGCGGCGCCCGGCTTTATGCAAATGAAGCCTGGGAAATTCAAATCCCGGGCTTCATTTGCAACTCCGGTTGCCTACATTACCACCACCCTAGTTCGAACTAGGGTGGTAGTGTAGACATACCCTAACAGATTTATTAGGGCATTAGTTTTCATGGGCAAAACCCACTTCAGTAGCAGGTGGTGTGGTGACATGTTTTTCTAGACCAATCACTTACAGGACAAGTAAGGCTACATACAAGTCATTGAGTTGATCACTGAGCCATTAGGCTTCCAGGACACCATTATTGGTTCTCATTAGCACATTTACAATTATAAACAGACTCACACTTCATATTTCCAACGTCATATACAAGACTGATTCATACACAGAAACAGTATATACAGGTCCAGCTGTAACGCTGATACTCGGCCTGTTTTGCATAAAGCATCTTGGAGTTATGCATATTCATATTCACAAGCCAGTTTTCATAAGGCATGGAGTGGGGAGGCATCACAGAGAGAACTCCCCCATCTCTCTCTCCTCGCAGCAGCACCTGGGCTGGGAGTGAAAGGCATCTCTCCCCACCATGGCAATGCTGGGACTGCCCCTCCTCTGGCCCTGGCAGGTTCCAGCCAGGGCTGGAGAGCTTGGCCACGGAGGGGGGTGGCGCTAGGTTCAGGCCATCCCTCCCTAGCCAAGGCAGGCTGATGGCCATAACAGGTTGGGGGACGGGCAGCTCTCTTCCCTGCCATGTGCAGGTGCCTGGTGCATCTGTGTGGCACTAACTGTGCAGCTGCACAGCTTACAGGGAACTTAATCCCTCTGGTAGATTTTAAGACTCAGATTCCATGTAAATAGCTCTGTTTGATGTCTTCACATGGCTTCTCTCCACAACAGGAAGGCAGAAGCTGCTCCCCGAATTCTGAAAGGTGTAATGCGAGTTGGCATTCTGGCAAAAGGGCTTCTGCTCCAAGGAGATAGGAATGTTCATCTTATCCTACTCTCTGCCCAGAAACCTACACACAAGCTTTTAAAAAATATCACAGAGCAGCTGCCCAAGCAACTTTCGGTAAGAATGGATCTTCCTTCTTTGATTTCTAGTGACTGTTTCTTCTTTACTAGATGTCAGGTAAAGTATACCTAGAGCACAGAGTAATCCAGTACTGCTTATTGAAGATGAAGAATATGCCAGGTGATGTACAAAACAAAATGGAAAATACTGTTCCTACCTTCATCAATAGGCATTGCAAAAGGGAATGTGTGCTGGACATTTTCTGCATTCCATCTCAAAATGTTAATTTCCATTATAGTAATAGGTAGCATAATGGCTTGTTGCACTGGTTTTTTTTTCTCTCTTTGCCCACATGAAATGAATTTTGGGTGACTTAGTTCAGTCCTTACAGGCTCTTGTTGACATCACAAAGCTAGTACCATTCGACATAATTTTCATGCTCAGGAAAGTTTTAATACTATAATGACAGAGTTCTGCATAGTAAAAAATATGAGGGATATCAGTGTAAGTCTGTAACTAAAAATGAAGAGTCCTGTTGAACCTTAGATACTTAACAGTTTAGTAGGTCATGATGATCTTTCACTAGTAAAACACACTTCATCAGATGAGTTGGAATGGAAATTGCAGAATCTGGGGTATATATATCAGCAAAAAAAGTTTCCAGACAATTGTAGGACCAGTGTTAATTAGGCTAATTAAGTCAGGGTGGATCTGTTTCATTCGCAACATTTCATATGAATATCAAAAGAGGGAAAATTGCCTTTTTAGTGTGTTAACCAATTGAGATCTTTATTCAAGCCTAAGTTGATAGTGTTGAATTTGTAGATGAAGTCCAATTCTTCTCTTCCTCTGTAATTGTGTGATACATTTGTTTTGTAGAAGGATGGCTACTTTTAAATCCATTACTGAATGTCCAGGGAGGTTAAAATGTTCCCATACAAGTTTATGTGTATTAGTATTCCTGAGGTCTGATTTATGTCTATTTATCCTTCAGTGCAGTTGGCAACAGAGTTTGTTGCAGGGCTGGGTTTCTAAGTGAGTGTATCAGAGGTGTGATGTGATGTGTTACTACTGGTAAGTATTTGCTTCAGGTTGGGCGGCTTATCTATAGGCAAGGTGTGGCCTGTCTCCCAACGTCTGTGAGAGTGAGGGATCATTGTAGATTGTCAATGATGCACTGTAGGGGTTTAAACTGAGGGCTGTAGGTGATCACCAGTAGTGTTCTGTTATTTTCCTTGTTGGGCCTGTCTTGAAGTAGGTGACTTCAGGGTACTCATCTGGCTCTGTCAGTCTGTTTCCACACTTCCCCAGATGGATTAAGAACTCTTGATAAAAATATTGTAGGTTTTTGTCTGTGGGATTAGAGCAGATCCGGTTGTATCTTAGGGCATGGCTGTAAACAATTGTTTGTGTCATGTGTCCTAGATGGAAGCTAGAAGCATGAAGGTAAGAACAGCGGTCAGTAGGCTTCTGGTATAGGGTGGTGAGCAGTGTTCCCTCAACATTTTCTATTCTTGGGCGGGTTGAAATTTCTTATGTGCACTACCAATATTGAGGTGTGTGTGTGGATGTGCACCACCAATGCAAACAAAACACACACACACATTTTAAGCAGTCAGTATGTGCGGAAGAAAATATATTAAAACAAGGGATATTTAACAAGGAGCAATGCTTACGATATTTAATATGAAATCAAATAAAAAAGAAAATGTATACTACCCTTGGAGTACATGCATCATCAGCCTTTCTAACAGCTCAAGCTAGTACTTGCTACTTCTGACTCAGAAGAGCCAAAACTCTACCACATAGCAAAGATCTGGCCTTAATGCAATACAATATACCATGATTTAATTAGTAACACCGGATTTTTAAAAATTAAGATCAGAGTTTTAGATATCTGCAACACTCCAAAAAAATTCTGTTAAAAGAATCTCTTTCTTTCTTACCTTAAGACATTAACACCTATGTAAACTTTGTTTCAAATGTAATCATGCAAATATCCTGTCACACACCCCCACTCCATGCAGCCTGCTTCTCCCCCTCCAACACAACCAGACAGAGCATTTGCAGCAAGTCAGAAACTCCTGGGGAGATAAGGGGCTGACTGCCCCCTGCTTCCACCTCACTGCACAGATGCCAGCACCCAGCCACCCACCCTTCCTTTCCCCCAAGCAGTCAGCCCCTTATCTCCCCAGGCAGTCAGCCCCTTATCTCCTCTTTCCTAGGAGGCTTGAGAGTGCTGAGTTTCTGCCCCTCTCTCTCTCTCTTTCTCCTCATGCAGATGGGGCTTTTCAACTGATCTGACTTCCCCCTCAACCAATTACTTATTTACTTCCTCCCTCCCTTCCTCCAGCTACTTATTCCCTGCTTATCTCCCTTTTTACCTGCTCTGGGAGCTGGTCAATTTCAAGCACGGACCAGCCCCATGTAGATGTTTGCTCAGCAAGAGGACACCCCTCCTCCCGCCAGTCAGCTGAACTCTCTGCCTGCCTGGGAGCTTTTAATTTCTGAGTGGAACTCAGAAAACTGCTGTATGACCACGCAGATGCGCTACTTACAGAGAACTTAAGTGGTGACCTTCATTTATTTATACTGTAGTGTCCAGGAAGTGGGTCTCTTGTGTGGACTGGTCACAGCTGAGGTTGATAGTGGGTGGAAATTGTTGAAATCCCTGTGGAATTCTTCAAGGGTCTCCTTCCTGTGAGCCTGTATGATGAAAATGTCATGAATGTAGCGTAAACAAAGGAGGGATGCTAGGGGACAGGAGCTGAGGAAATATTGTTCTAGGCTAGCCATAAAAATGTTGCATATTGTGAGACCATGTGGGTATCAATAACAGTGCTGCTGACTTGAAGGTATAAGTTGTCCCCAAATCAGAACTGGTTGTGGATGAGGAGAAAGTCACATAGCTCAGTCACCAGGTGTGTTGTGGCATCATCAGGGATACTACTCCTGATAGCTTGTAATGCAGCCTTGTGTAGAATATTGGTGTAAAGAGCTTTTACATCCAGGGTGACCAGGACAGTATTTTCAGGAAGATTCCTGATACACTGTCGTTTCACCAGGAAGTCAGTAATGTCTCAAAGATAGCTAGGAGTGCTGGTAACATAGGTTCTGAGGAGAGAGTCAACATAGCCAGATAACCCTGCTGTAAGGGTGTCATTGCCTAAGATGATGAGACATCCGGGATTTCCAGGTTTATGGATCTTGGGTAACATATAGAGTGCTCCTGGTTAGGGCTCTGGGGGTGTATTTGTATAGATTTGGTCCCAAGCTGTCGCAGGGAGTTTCTTGAGCAGATGGTGTAGTTTATTTTTTTATTCCTCAGTGAGATCAGAGGAAAGAGACCTGTGGAATGTGGTGTGGGTGCGTTGCCTGGCCATCTCTGTTCATACTCTGACCTATTCATGGTGCCCTCTTTGATTAGAATGTCAGAGTTGTTTTTAAGGCTGTGGATAGCATTGTGTTCTGAACGGTTGAGGTTATGTCGTATGTGATGATGTTTGTGCACATTCGTGGAATCGGTCATCGTAGAGGTCCAGACCGTCCTTCGGCAGTCAGGAAGAGTCCAGGTAGAATTCTTATTGTAATGTTGGTAGAAAGGATCCTCTGGGTCATTGCAATGTTCAATGGCACGTTGAAAATATTCCTTGAGTCAAAGAGGGCAAAAATAAGCTTCCAGGTCACCACAGAATTGTATCTTGTGTTTGGGGGTGGTGAGGCAGAGCGAAGGGCTGCATGTCAAGTTTGAGGTGCACTGGTAGGGCTCTAAAAAAAAGTGGTCAATAAGGGCATACAAAAAAGTTGATATGCTGCCTATTAATCTACACATACAGAATGGGAAGTGATTGTCCAGGAAGGAGCTGCTGAAACGGATTCAGCAGGGGTCATAGTGGACCACAAATTAAACATGAGTCAACAGAGTGAAACTGTTGGGGGGGGGGGAAAGCAAACATGATTCTGGGCTGCATTAACAGGAGTGTTGTGAGCAAGACACGGGAAGTCATTCTTCCGCTCTACTATGTGCTGACTAGGCCTCAGTCGGAGTATTGTGTCAAGAAGGATGTGGAGAAATTGGAAAAGGTCCAGCGAAGAGCAACAAACATGATTAAAGGTCTAGAAAACATGACCTATGAGGGAAGACTGAAAGAGTTGGACTTTAGTTTAGAAAAGAGAAGATTGAGAGGGGACATGATAGTAGTTTTTATGTATCTAAAAGGGTGTCACAAGGAGGAGGGAGAAAAATTGTTCTCCTTGGCCTCTGAGGCTAGGTCAAGAAGCAATGGGCTTAAACTGCAGCAAAGGAGGTTTAGGGTGGACATCAGGAAAAACTTTCTGTCAGGGTGGTTAAACACTGGAATAAATTGCCTACTGGTGTTGTGGAATGTCCATCACTCCAGATATTTAAGAGCAGGTTAGGCAGACACCTGTCAGGCATGATCTAGATAGTGCTTGGTCCTGCCATGAGGGCAGGGAAATGGACTTGATGACCTCTTGAAGTCCCTTCCAGTAGTATGATTCTATGATATTTGCAGTGTTATAGATAGTGTACTGATCACAGGATATGAGAGAGAAAAGGTAGGTGAGAGGCTTTTTTCAATTGGACCAACTTCTGTTGGTGAAAAGGTCTGTATTTCAAGCCATACCCTGCTCTTTCTCAGATCTGGAGAAGATAGTGTGTGTGAACTAAATACAAGGTGGAACAGATTGCTAAGCTAACAGCATTTACATATGTGGTAGGAGACCACTGATAAGGAAGTTGGCCATTAAAGGTTAGCAGCAAATTGTTACAATAAGCTATAAAACCAGTGCCTGTTAATTTCATGATTTTTAGTATCCAGCAGAGCTGTGAATTTTAGCTCCCAGGCTTACCTGTTGAAAGAGTTATGTGGGATTCTTTTGAGTAGAAAGAGATAGTTGTTAGGGCAGTTGATACACTGGATGAGGTACACCAGACGTTGTGACAGGCATCTCTAGGATCCACTGATCTTGAAATATATATTGAAGGTGATACTGATCATTGTGTCAGTGGAGATATGTCCACATATTTTGCACATGTTTTGGCAGGGTCTGGTGCTGTTTTGAGTTTGTGTGTCCTGGTCTGATCAGAGTTTGCTTCTGCTGATGAGCTCAGTGAGCTTGGGTGGTTGTTTGAAAGCCAGAAGAGGGAGTTTGGAAAAGATTTGGCTCATGATATAGATGTCTCTGTGTCTGATCTCTCAGTACTCATCCTCAAAGGAAACTTGTAGAATACTTTCAAAAGAAAAGCCTAGGAATTTAAATTCATAATTCTGCTGGACACATTCAGTTATATACTTGAGCCACTGTAATGGTTGTGCTTACCACATTGGTGTCTTCTGCTGGTTGTCTTGGAAATTAGTTGTGTAGTTGAGTGTGCCATCTGTAGGTGGCGTTTTGCCTGTACCTGTGACGACTACTGTACCTGTCTCAGCTCAAGGACTGCGGCATCCTCTTTAGGACACAGTCCTCTGGCTGTGGCCCACTCCATCCTCTCTCTTTCAAGGGGAACCAGCTATCTCTAATCTAGTCCAACCTTAGTGACAAGTTGCAGTCCATGCTCCAGTCACTCCTCTCAATGGCAAGTGAGGGCAAAAGGAGGGGAGACCAAGGCTTGCCCGCTACTCAGCTAGTTCTCCTCCCTTGCTCTCCTGGGAGTGATTCCCCTCTGCTCTACTGAGCAGCCCTTCTTGTATGGTCCTCGCTCACCCTGATTAGCTGCCCTAACAAACTTTCTCCCTATTGGCTGGCTCTACAAGCCCTCTTCTTATTGGTTGGGGTTCTGCGCACCTTCTATGAGGGCTTCTTTGACCCCTTTTCCTTCCTGTGTGAGGCAGCTGCCCCACCACAACACATAAATTGTCAGATTAAACCATAAAACCAGTAGCACGTCCTACTGCCCGCTAACCTCTAATTGCCCACTTCATTTAAAGTAGTGTCCTATGACATGTGTGAGCCCCTTCAACGTAACTATCACACCTTGGCTACGTCTAGACCACATCCCTTTTTCATAAAAGGGATGTAAATTAGACGTATCGCAATTGCTAAAGAAGCGGGGATTTAAATCTCCCCCGCTTCATTAGCATAAAAATGGCTGCCACTTTTTTCTGCACGGAGCTTTGCCGGAAAAAAGCACCAGTCTAGGCGTTGATCTTGAAATAAGGGATAAGGGATCTTTTGGAAAAGGCTTTATTTTCCGCAAGATCAGCGTCTAGACGTAGCCCTTGTGTTTAACTCAGACACTGTTTACTTTCTCCAGACTAAGAGCTCTGTGTAGCTGGAATGTTTTATCCCTTCCACCAACAGGAGTTGGGCCACTAAAAGATCTTTCCTACTAATGTAATTGTAACTGCGCTATGTCATTCCTACCTTTTAAACTGTATTAACTAATTGAACTAAAAATTCACCAAATAACTTTTTAATAGTGGAGTGTGGGGATAAAGCTGGCACATGAACTTGAAGGTGAAACAAGTTGGGTTTTGTTTTTAACTTGCTAGATGTTAACTGAAGAGGAGTATGAAGTTTCGTCTAATTCTGGGGAAGCGAGTATACTCATCTGTTCGTGCAAGGAACCAAAAATGCAGGTCACAATTTTAGTAACATCTCCTCTTATGAGAGAGGATGCTTCTGCTGACAAGGGTGAGTAAATATTGATGGTCTAAAATGATTTTGTATGTAAAAGGTTTTATGTACTAAGTTCATAATTTAAAAATGAAATAACTATGATAGAGCAGACATTTTGATACCATCTGCTAATTCCAAAGTGACAGAATCAGAAGGCTGAAATCCTCCTAAAACTTGCTTTTTCCCTTTGCCTTTCTGAATGGGGAGACAGGAGGTGGATCGAGTTAGCTGTGTTAGAGATTTAATTCTGTAAATCTACAGACTTAACTGCTGTAATCTGCTAATACAGATTTTGTGCTACTCTCAATGCTTTCTGAAAGAGTTCTCATTTGGAAAAAAAGGACAATGTAGCACTTTAAAGACTAACAAGATGGTTTATTAGATGATGAGCTTTCGTGGGCCAGACCCACTTCCTCAGATCAAATAGTGGAAGAAAATAGTCACAACCATATATACCAAAGGATACAATTAAAAAAAATGAACACATATGAAAAGGACAAATCACATTTCAGAACAGGAGGGGGATGCGGGGGGGGGGGGGGAGGAAGGAAGGTAAGTGTCTGTGAATTGATGATATTAGAGGTGGGGAGAGTGGGATGTTTGTGAGTTAATGGTATTAGAGGTGATAATTGGGGAAGCTATCTTGGTAATGGGTAAGATAGTTCAAGTGTTTGTTCATTCCTTTTTGGAGAGTGTCGAATTTTAACATGAATGACAGTTCAGAGGATTCCCTTTCAAGTGCAGATGTAAAAGGTCTTTGTAGCAGAATGCAGGTGGTTAAGTCATTGAGAGAGTGTCCTTTCTGGTTAAAATGGCAAGAAACTGTTTTTTCTTTGTGATCTTGCCTGATATCTGTTTTGTGGGCATTAATCCTTTGGCGAAGTGTCTGAGATGTTTGTCCAATGTACATACATATGTGTTCATTTTTTTAAATTGTATCCTTTGGTATATATGGTTGTGACTATTTTCTTCCACTATTTGATCTGAGGAAGTGGGTCTGGCCCACGAAAGCTCATCATCTAATAAACCATCTTGTTAGTCTTTAAAGTGCTACATTGTCCTGCATTTTGCTTCAGCTACCCCAGACTAACACGGCTACATTTCTATCATTTGAAAAAGTCTGCTTGCTTTTCATTGAGGAGACCATGATTTCTAATCACAGTGCAGTAAGGCTTCAGTCAGTGGATATGATTTAGAAAACTGAGTGCTAGTTTGATAGCTATTATTAACAAAAAATCATACTTGTCTTCTGGTTTTTCACAGCAACTCTTGGTCACAAAAGCTTGGTAAGTAAGTTGTGCAAAGAGACATTCATGTATTTCTTTCCTCTTAGAAGCAGCAGCAGAATCTCAGCATGAACCCTGTGATATTTTGAGTCAAGAGAAATGCTTAGAATCATTGGCCGCCCTTCGTCATGCTAAATGGTTTCAGGTAAAGAGCTTTCCCAAGCACTGAGATGTATTGTGCAGTTTCCCATTGACTTGCTAATCCAGTAGAAGGAAGGACTCAGTGGGAAGAAAGACACAGTCTCGTGCTGCAGAACTGACCAGGTTTAATCAAAGTGTAACTGATGCTATTAGAGGCATCTTCTGTATAATGACCAAAAATCCTTGTGTGCACATTCCAACTCCAGCAGTACACTGACAATCCAAGAAGTTTTTGGAAAATGTTGGGGACAACTTCCTGGTACAAGTGCTGAAGGAACCGACCAGGGTCTATGCTCAGCTTGACCTACTGCTCACAAACAGGGAGGAATCACTAGGGAAAGTAGATATGGGTGACGACCTGGGCAGCAGTGATGATGAGATGGTTGAGTTCAAAATCCAGACCAAAGGAAGAAAGGGGAGCAACAAAATACACACCCTGGACTTCAGAAAAACAGACTTTGACTCCCTCAGGGAACTGGAGGACAAGATCCCCTGGGAAGCTAACATGAGTGGAAGGGAAATGAGGAGAGCTGGCTGTATGTTGAAGACTTATTGAAGGCTCAGGAACAAACCATCCCGATGTGCAGTAAGAAGAGCAAGGGCAACCAGCCTGGCTTAACAGTGAAATCTTTGGTGAACTTAAATGCAAAAAGGAAGCTTACAAGAAGTGGAAACTTGGACAGATGACTAGAGAAGAATTTCAGTATATTGCTCCAGCATGCAGGGGTGTAATCAGGAAGGCCAAAGGGCAATTGGAATTGCAGTTAGCAAGGGATGTGAAAGGTAACAAGAAAGGTCTCTACAGACATGTTAGCAATAAGTATGTGATCAGGCACGGTTTGGGACCCTTACTGAATGGGGGAAGTAACCTAGTGACAGATGATGTGGGAAAAGCTGAAGTACCCAAGGTTTTTTTGCCTCTGTCTTCACGAACAAGGTCAGCTCCCAGACTTCTGCACTGGACAGCACAGTATGGGGCGGAGCTGGGCAGCCGTAGTAGAAAAAGAATGGGTTAAGAACTATTTAGAAAAGCTGGACATACACAAATCCATGGGGCTGGATTTATTGCATCCAAGGATGCTGAGGGAGTTGGCTGATGTGATTGCAGAGCCATTACTCAATATCTTTGAAAACGAGTGGCAATCAGGAGAAGTCCCAGATGATTAGAAAAAGGCAAATATAGTGCCCATCTTTTAAAAAGGGAAGGAAGCAAATCCGGGGAACTACAGCCTCTCCTCTGTCCCCAGAAAAATCATGGAGGGGATCCTCAAAGAAACTGCTTTAAAGCACTTGGAAGAGAGGAAACTGACCAGAAACAGGCAACATGGATTCACCAAGGGCAAGTCTCGCCTGACCAACCTGATTGAGTAGTCAATAGGCAGCCCAGCTCAGTCCTGGCTCGCGCCTGGTGTGGGACCAAACCCTGCTACAGCTCTGCAATTTAAGAGGCAGTAGGAGCTGGCTCCTACTGCATTTTAAATTGCAGAGCTGCAGCAAAGTTTGGTCCTGCTCCAGCGTGAGTGGGGATTGAGCTGAGTTGCCTGCCCAGCTGGCAGAGCTCCTGTGCGTGGGGGTCTCAGTGGGAAGGTGGGACCTCCCGCACACAGGGGCTGCTTCATGGCAGCAGCCCCTGCTCCCCCGCTCCCCCCGCTGCTTCTACTAGAGGCAGCAGTCAGGGGGTGGGTACGGGCGGCACGGTGGAGCCAGCTTAAAACCCAGTTACCTCCAGCTCCTGCTCTCCCCCCACACACACAGGCAGTGACGGGGGCAGAATGTGAGCAATCAACTTGATTACCCAATAAGCATAGGCTTATCAGGTAGTCGACTAGTCAACTATTCCCTTACATCGCTAGTGTATATGGGGAAGATGGTGGACATGTTATACCTGGACTTTAGCAAAGCTTTTGATATGGTCTCCCATATTTTTCTTGCCAGCATGTTAAAGAAGTATGGATTGGATAAATGGATACTATAACATGGATAGAAAGTTGACTAGATTGTCAGGCCCAATAGATAGTGATCAACAGCTTGGTGTCTGATTGGCAGTCGGTATCAAGCAGAGTCCGCTCAGGGTCAATTCTGGGGCTGATTTTGTTTAGTATTGTTATTAATGACTTGGATAAGGGGATGGATTGCACCTTCAGCAAGTTCATGGACAACATTAATCTAGGGGGAGAGGTAGATATGTTGGAAGGTAGGGATAGAGTCCAGAATGACTTAGACAAATTGGAGGATTGGGCCAAAAGAAATCTGATGAGGTTCAACAAGAACAAGTCCAGAGTCCTGCACTTGGGACACAAGAATCCCAAGCATTGTTACAGCCTGGGGACTGATAGGCTAAGCAACAGTTCTGCAGAAAAGGACCTGGGGATTCCAGTGGATGAGAAGATGGATATGAGCCAACAGTGTGCCCTTGTAATCTAACAATATATTGGGCTGTATTAGGAGGAGCATTGCCAGCAGATCTAGATAATTGATTATTCCCCTGTATTTGGCACTGGTGAGGCCACATCTGGAATATTGCATCTAGTTCTGGGCCCCTGTTAAAAGAAAGGATGCATTGGAGAGAGTCCAGCAGAGAGCAACAAAAACGATTAGGGGCTGGAGCACATGACTTACGAGAGGCTGAGGGATTTGGGCTTATTTAGTCTATAGAAGAGTAGGCTAGGTAGAAACCTTCAGCTACTTGAAGGGGGGTTCCAAAGATGATGGAGAGAGGCTATTCTCAGTGGTAACAAATGACAGAATGAGGAGTAGTGGTCTCAAGTTGCAGTGGGAAAGGTCTAGATTGACTATTAGGAGAAACTATTCTAGTGGGAGGGTATTGAAGCACTGAAATGAGTTACCGAGGGAGCTGGTGGAATCTCCATCCCTAGAGGTTTTGATGTGGGAGGGTAGAAGGGATGGGGCCTGCCAATACAGGGTAGTGGCCAGGGCTATAGCCTCCCCCAAAGGCACGTTCACCAGCTGCCCATGTTAAATACAGTGGTGGATTTTGTACACATTACCTAAACAACTAAAGAGATGGTGGGTGAGATAATTATATTTTAGTGTACCACTTCTGTTGATGATGAGAGAGACAAGCTTGTAAGCTGACACAGAGGTCTTCTCCAGATCTGGGAAAGGTAAAATGAGAGATGGAACTGATTGGTTTCCTACAACATATTAACTCATTGTGCTAACTTTCCACTGCATGTTGAATGTTTAACACCTTTGCATTCAAAGGACAAAGGAAGGTCAATGAAGCTTAAATGACCATCAATTTTACTTAAATGTTTAGGGCTCTAAAGTGAGTTATTAAGCCAGGTGGTGATGGTGATATATAAAAGGATCCTGTCAGACCCATTTACTTACAGGAGTTGACATCTACAACCTTCTTTAGTCTACTAGCATAACCATAAAATATTTTGCTTTGAACAGGTTTTATTTTCACCAAAAGCTTATTAAAATATCAATAGGATCGTCCATACTCTAGAAATGTTCCTTTTAAAGTTATTGTGCTGTGGAGAGGAGGAATTCATAGAATCAAGAGACCTTAGGACATCATCAAATCCAACCCCCTGCCCAAAGCAGGACTCAGTCATCTCAGCCCGGGCTTTATCAAGCCAGGACATCAAAACCTCTAGGGATGGAGATTCCACCACCTCCCTAGGCAGAGTCATAGAATCATAGAGCTGGAAGAGACCTCAGGAGGTATCAAGTCCAGCCCCCTGCCCAAGGCAGGACCAATCCCAACTGAATCAACCCAGCCAGGGCTTGTCAAGCCGAGACTTAAACACCTCTAGGGATGGACATTCCACCACCTCCCTACGTAACCCATTCCAGTGCTTCACCACTCTCCTAGTGAAATAGTTTTTCCTAATATCCAACCTAGACCTCCCCCACTGTAACTTGAGACCATTGTTCCTTGTTCTGTCATCTGTCACTACTGTGAACAGCCTTTCTCCAGCCTCTTTGGAACCTCCCTTCAGGAAGCTGAAGGCTGCTATCAAATCCCCCCTCACTCTTCTCTTCTGCAGACTAAACAAACCCAAATCCCTCAGTCTCTCCTCATAGGTCATGCACTCTAGCCACCTAATCATTTTGGTCACCCCCTGTTGGACCCTCTCCAGTGCGTCCACATCCTTTCTGTGGGGGGGGGGGGCAGAATTGGACACAATTATCCAGATGTGGCCTCACCAGAGCCGAAAAAGGGGGAATAATAACTTTTCTGGATCTGCTGGCAATGCTCCTCCTAATGCACCCTAATATGCCATTAGCCTTCTTGGCTATAAGGACACACTGTTGACTCCTATCCAGCTTCTCATCCACTGTAATCCCCAGCTCCTTTTCTGTAGAACTGCTACCTAGCCAGTTGATCCCCAGCCTGTAACAGTTCTTGGGATTCTTCCGTCCCAAGTATAGGACTCTACACTCGTCCTTGTTGAACCTCATCAGATTTCTTGTGGTCCAGTCCTCTAATCTCTCTAGGTCACTCTGGACCCTATTCCTGTCTTCCAGCGTATCTACCTCTCCCCCTAGTTTAGTGTCATCTGCGAACTTGCTGAGGGTTCAATTCATCCCCTCATCCAAGTCTGTAATAAAGATGTTGAACAAAACTGTCCCCAGTAACAATCCTTGGGACTCTCTGCTTGATACCAACCACCAGCCAAACATCGAGATGTTGATCACTACCCATTGAGCTTGACAAGATAGTCCGCTTTCTATCCACCTTCCAATCCATACTTCCTTAACTTGCAGGCAAGAATATTGTTGGAGTCCGTATCAAAAGCCTTGCTAAAGTCCAGTTATATTATGTCTACTACCTTCCCCACACCCACAGAGCCAGTTACCTTGTCATAGGAGGCAATCAGGTTGCTCAGGTATTACTTGCCCTTAGTGAGTCCATGTTGACTATTCCTGATCACTTTCCTCCCTTTCCTTTCATGATTTTTTCAGGGATTGAGGTGAGGCTGACTGGTCTGTAGTTCCCTGGATTTGCCTTTCCTTTTTTTTAAAGATGGGCACTACATTTGCCTTTTTCCAGTCGTTCAGGACCTCCCCCGATCACCACGAGTTTTCAAAGATAATGGCCAATGACTCTGCAATCACACCAGCCAACTTCTGGATTATGCTGCTCAAGCAAATTCACTTTTGTTTCTCTTGCCTATCCCTTCTTGCATTTATCTCCAGACTTCTCTTTGTCCAGATCTATTCTTCCCGCATCATTAAACTTTGTGAAACTTTGCACTTTTAGAGAGAGGTAAGGGATTGACTCTGAGTACACAAATTTTCAGCAGGACAATAGGGTTATTTTTCATCTCTATATATTATTAATTTAAACACTTGCGATTAATAAATATGTTATCTCTGGAAAGACAAATCCACAGTTTGAGAAGTGCAAAACTAAGCATCTCTGATGTTATCTTCTAGATTGAGCACTGTCTCATTGGGTAGCTAGAGAGATTAACCTAGCCTGGAACCCCATAAGATTGGATCCCTAATCCACAAGCTCATACCAAACTTTTCTTAAACATTACATGAATATATTGTCTCATACTATAGAATTAGAATTTGCAGTCCCTGTTACATTGTAGCTCAAAGATATCTCATCATGGATCGTAATTAAAACTCTTTAGATCTATCTTCTTCAAAAAGCATTTTATCTAAAAAATGTGATTTAAATTAAAAACTGATTTTTTAAATTTTTTTTAAATCATTGATTTTTATCCATCCTGGTTCTAGGGGTGGAGTATGGGTGGCCTCACATCAGGCTATTTGGGAAGGCAGAGTCTTCCCCTGTCTATCATTCCCATCTCCATGATAATTAGCACTCTTCAGCAACCCCAAAAGAAAATCAAGAGCTGAATAGATCCTTGAGATACAACAGGCCCATTTGGTCTTTCTCTTGTGAACCATTGGCTCATGGTAAAGTGAAGCCTGCCCTATTGTGATCCTTCTGTACCTGCTTTGTGGATAAGTAGAGGATTTGAATATTCAGAGCTGACAGTCTAATGCCTTTTTCTAGCACTGATGCCACAATTAATGTTTCTTACCTTGGGAGTCCTCAGAATATTGAGTGCAGGTGATGTAGCATTTTAACTAAATGATTGAAAATGGCTAGATAGGTTTGTTTTTTATCCCCTTTGTTTTTGTGTTGTATCTCCGCATTTTTTGGAATGCCAGTGCCTCATTGTATTTCTTACATGGAGTAGTACACAATGGACACTTTGCTCCATATGAAGTTAAATGGTTTAATATTCACATAAGAAGAATACTGACATCAGACTCTTAAGATACTATTAATGAGGTTTTTTTATTGCTTGTATTACGTAAGTGTTTATTGTCTTAGATATTTTATTTTAAGTGTTGTTTCTTTCCCTAAAGGCTAGAGCTAACTGTCTGCAGTCCTGTGTAATTATCATCAGGGTTTTGCGAGATCTTTGCCAACGTGTACCAACATGGGGTGCACTTCCAGACTGGGTAAGGAAACAAGCCTTTTCTGTGACACACTTCCTCTGATTGCTATGATGCAAGACGCTTTTTTGTAGCAACACTGATGATTATTGGGGACTTTGAAATGAAATAAAAGATAAGCTAACCACACAAGTACATTGGATATATAGGGCTGAATCTGTTGACACCAATGACAAAATCTACCCACCTCAGATGGTCTACGTTTACTCTCCCAGAATCTTGGCTGCTGGTGAGTGCAAAGGGTAAGGGTAGATTCCTGCTGACAGTGACACTAGCCCCCACTACAGCCACACTAGTCCCCCAGCCACCTTGGTTGGGGAAAGAGGTGGGGCAGGGCAAAGGGTGGAACCAGTGAAGGGGGTTGTCCTGGCCCTTTTCCATGCTGTGTGGGGGTAATCATGTGACTGGGTCTCTCCTCTGCCAACACATATTTGACCCTGTACATAACAAGAGAGCTGCTTTCAGCAACTGGGAATCGATCCTCTATAGCTTCTTCACCAAAACAAATTTATGTAAAAACATCGAGGAGTCCTGTGGCACCTTATAGACTAAAAGATTTATTGGAGCATAAGCTTTCGTGGGCAAACATCCGACAAAGTGGGTCTTTGCCCACGAAAGCTTATGCTCCAATAAATCTGTTAGTCTATAAGGTGCCACAGGACTCCTCATCGCTTTTGCAGATTCAGACTAACACTGCTTCCCCTCTGAAATGTTTGTAGTTATTCAATTCCAGATACTTTTACAGGGGTGGAGAATATGACAGTTGAGAAATAATTAACACATACGTGCAGTCATCTCAGATTTTCCACTTCTTATCTGGCTATAACATACAGTGCCTCAGCCCATGGCTGCAGGCTGCCTAAGCAGTATGATTCAGCTAAAGCTCTGTGAGAGGAGGTTGCTTTCCTCAGAATGTGAACAGCCACACCGGCATGACTGTAGGCACTATGTACAGGGTTAAATATGTGTTGGCAGAGGAGAGACCCAACCACTTGATTACCCCTGCACAGTGTGGGAAAGGGCCAGGACAACCCCCCCTCTACCCTTTGTCCTGCCCCACCTCTTTCCCCAACCAAGGTGGCTAGGGGGACTAGTGTGGCTGTAGTGGGGCTAGTGTCACTGGCAGCAAGGATCTGCCCCTACCCTCTGCACTCACCAGCAGCCACGGTTCCCTCTAAACTGCGCAGCAGCACAGCCCTAATCAGCCCCACCCAGTCAGGCAGCTCCTGAGCCCCTGGCTGGTCAGGGCTGATTAAGCAGCTGCAGGGCTGTGTTGCTGCATAGCGTAGAACGGGGGAGGGCAATAATTTTTGATAGGGTGCCACTCCCAAGAATTTGGTACGTGGTCGAGGGCCGCACACTTCCATGATATTAATGGAGGAGGTGCGGGGTCTGGGATGGAGGTTGGGTACAGAAGGGAGCTTGGGGTAAGGGAGGCAGTTTTGGACTGGGGCTAAAGGGGTTGGATTGTGAGCTAGGGCAGGGAATTGGGTTGTGAGCTAGGGCAGGAGGGGACTATGATCTGGGGCAGGAGATTGGAGTGCTGGATCTGGAAGGGGATATGGGTACAGGAGGGGAGCAAAGGATTTGGGGATGTGGAGCAGGGGGCAGAGGGTTGGGGAAGGAAGGGACTGGGGTGCCAGAGGTAGGCTCTGTCAGAAGACTTACTGGCCAGCAGCAGTTCCTGAATCAGCCTCCCTGCCTGTCCTCTCTTCCCCTCTTTCCCCCCTCCCCCAGCATAGGGTGCAGCCATGTGCTCTGGAGCCCCTTGTGCTTTATGGCTGCCTGTTATTGGGATTATGCTGGGGATGGCAGCAGCTCCTAAAGCTTCCCCCCGGGTATGTCTACACTAGCCCCCTAGATGGATCTAGGGAGGCTAATGAGGGCAACCGGAATTGCAAATCAAGCCCGAGATTTAAATATCCCATGATTGATTTGCATGTTCCCGGCTGGTCGCCATTTTAGAAATTGACTAGAGGAATACCACCTAATTCGATTTAAGGCTTTATTCCAGAATCCCCTTTCACTGCTGCGCGTAGACGTGGGCAGTTACCTCGGGCTAGTCAGTTTCTAAAATGGCGACCGGCTGGGAACATGCAAATCAAGTGTGGGATATTTAAATCCCGGGCTTGATTTGCAATTCCGGTCGCCCTCATTAGCCTCCCTAGATTGATCTAGGGGGCTAGTGTAGACGTACCCCCCTCCCTTCCAGACTCATAGTTTTTAAAAAAAAACCTGCCCTACAGCCACATTTCTGAGCAGTGTGCGGGTGGATTCAGGCAAGCAGGGAGCCTGCCTGAGGCTCCCCGCAGCATCCGTGGGCTGAATCTGGTGGCTTGGCAGGGTGCATTTGGCCTGCGGGCCAAATTTTGCCAAGGCCTAGCTTAGAGGGAACATTGCTGTCAGCAGCAAGGGAAGCAGAGCAAGGTAGCCCTGGTTTGCTTTGCTCCCCTGGCCATGTCGTTTTGGTTCCCGCTGGTGAGAATGGGGGCGATCTCACCCCCTATCCCGGAGCGGCTTGCCAGGAGAGCAAAGTGAGCCTACCTCTGCTTCCCCTGCCGCTGCCAGTGAGCTCTGGGGGGCCAGATCCCCTGCTTCAGGTTTTTCCCCACCCAGCTCCCTTCCCCACTCCCCGAATCATTTCCTCTTTCCACACATGCTCAGTTAACCTGTGATAAGGGGATGAATTGGCTTATTGAAAGAGAAGCACATTTGTTTTCTTCCCATTGCTATCCTTTCTCTTCCAGCTCTTACTGCAGCTGGGAGACTCACATATGATGTGCCCAGAACTGTCTTATTGTGCGTGTATACAATGTCCAGTACAAGGGGACCTTAATCTTGATTGGGAACTTTTAGTGCAGTGTAACTAATACTGATGATTGGACAAGACGTCTAATATAATAGTACTGGACTATTTACCCAGCATTACTTGGGTCCTTGTTTTTCTTCATTTAAATCACTGCTGTTGGGCAGACTGGAGACAAAGGGTTCAGAATGCAGGCTGTGCTGGGGAGAGAAGACTAACCCAACCCTCTCCTACTGCAGCAGCCTGGGGACAGGTGAGAAGCACTTCTCCTTAGCTTCTGCAGCTCCAGGAGGCACAGTTGATGAGGGTCCAGATTCATCTGCTCCCTGCACTCCCCAGCCAAAGAGAAATGCAGTAATCTGCCCTTTCCCCTTGTTCCCTGATGAAGGGGAACAGCCATCAATGCTCCCGTACCAATGGAGGGTGGAAGCTTCAGCCCCGACCCGTGCCCCCCCAGCATTTCTATAAAGGACCTGGGGGTGGGAGGCTGGAGACTGGGGTAGTCCCGGCTGTGGGGGAGTGTCCCCAGCCAGCCCTTTCAACCTGCCTGGTGATTCTCTATTCTCTGTATGGTTTTATGCCTCCCTGTACACGTCGGGGGTGGGGGGAGTTGAAGCTCCCCATGCACAGCCAAACCCTTACCTTGCTTTAAGTTCTGATAAGAGGAAGTTGTATGCCGAACTTGGTGGTCGTAGCTCTTATTGTTAGGAGGAGTTGTTGGACAGGGAGGCAGAGAGACAGACTCGCTCATCCACAGACAAACTCTCTCAAATTCATAGTAGATTAGACTCATATAAACATAATAGAATCACTGGATAAAAGGTGACATGAATTTCACTGGTTGGCTTTTCAAACTAATGTAATTAAGAAGTGATGATAAACTTGAACATTTATTGGCACTTTTTTAAAAATAGCAGGGCTATTGTCAACTAATAAATAACCAAAGAAACCATGCAAGAGCAAGTCTAAATGATCCCATGGAGCCTACAGTGGTCCATATTCTTTGGTCAGTCCTAATTTTCCTAAGAAAGTGACCAGACTGCTGTAAAGACTCGAAATCAGGGGTCGACAACCTATCGCTCGTGAGCCAAATATGGCTCACTAAGGAGCCGCATATGGCTCTTTTGAAGCTCAAGCCCAGCCCCCACTTGTTTCCCCCCACAGCAGGGAGCCTGCGCTGGCGGGTACAACAGACCAGGGCAAAACAAATCAGCTGCAGACACAGCAGGGAGCCCCCAAACACCCTCCACTGCTTGCCCCACCCCCGCACACCTCTCAGAAAAGCAGCTGCCGGGCCGTTGGTGTTCCACACAGTGGAAGAGAGTGGTGCTTTATGGTTGCTTCCAACAATCCCGTCGGCCAGTTCTGGCCAATGGAAGCAGCCTGTTTCAAGAACAGGCAGCGCACGATGCACCACTCCCATCTCCCCTCAGGCTCTTATTCACAGGGCACGTGGTCCTGCAGCCTGTGGAGGGGAGAGGGCAGAGCATGGCTCTTTGCTGACCACTTGTTATGAATTTTGATGTAGTTTGCTTCTTTGGTTTGAAAAGGTTGCTGACGCCTTCTCTAAATGCAGAACTCCATCACGTAATTTGTTAGAGAATTTCTAGAAATAAGTTAGTGGCCAACTCTGAACTGAGCTCTTAAGCTCAGCCTTGGATAATTCTATTTGGCCGTTTTCTTTTGTAAGTAATTTTTGGTGACAAGTAAAATGGTTTTATTATTATTTTCACAGCACAAGTAGACAACTTGTTTTTTTGCAGGAGCTTAGATGATAGTGATGGTTTTACAAGGCTACCTTAGCAGTATCTTAAATTTAGTTTCAAGGAACTAAAAAGTAATACGGCCCTAAGAAAATAGTTGTCTTTGCCTTCTGCAGAGGCTGCCAGCCTCTTTTGGAACAGGACACAGCATTGCTTTTATTTTTAAAAAATTGTGGTGTATTTTATCTTCATTCTCTCATTTAAAATTCAATCCTGATTGTGTCCTTCCTACAGGCAATGGAACTTCTAGTAGAAAAGGCTTTAAATAGTGCAACGATTCCTTTAAGTCCTGGAGATGCCATGCGCCGCGTTCTTGAATGTGTAGCTACAGGAACACTCTTGATGGGTCAGTTCTAAACTAATATCTTTCATGTTGCTCCACAGATGGACTGTGTCATCTGTATTGTCATTCTGTGGCACGTTACATTTTTTATGGTTTCCCATGAACAAGTGTGAAAGTATGACTGTTGGAATACACTTTGTCCACTACTGATCCGAGGACTCAGTGGTTCTCGTAGCTTTTCTTTCAGAAAATGGCAGATGTGTTGTGCCTTTTTTATTGGTGGAAGGAATTGATTATTTTTTATTTTGAAGTACTTAAAATAAGGATGTTAAATGGCAGTTACCTAGCTAATCATATAGTCGATGCAGTTTGTGGATAGGACCACTCTGCAGTGGGGGAGTTGGCTTGAACTGAGACTGAGTAATTCTGGGTCCCGGCTCACACTGAGTCCAGCAGCCTCTGTTCGTGGCGGACAGCCATGGCCACCACAAACAGGAGCTGCTTGGCAGCAGCAGTCCATGGCCACAGGGGGGCCAAGCTCCCCAATGGGACCCCTGCGGACAGGGGCTGTTTCGCAGCAGCCTCCCCTACCCCCCGCAGAGACAGTGCTGGGGGGAACCGGTTTTTAAAACAGCTCCCTCCAGCACCGGCTCCTGCTCTCCCCTTTCTTGCTGCCTCTGATAGAAATGTGAAAATCCAAGCATTCTGTGCCAGTCCCTAAGAATCCAGAAAGGAAATTGAATAGCCAGATTTCCTTGTTGAAGTTGAATGAAGTGCAAAAAAAGTAACCAAATTGCATAACTTGTGAAAAGCAGTGTCAGTAATACTGTAACCAACACTACATTAAGAAATTATGTAAATGTGATTTTTATTAAGCATCTTTTTCTAAAATCCCGAACATAGTGTATTTTAGTGTTGTGACTCCTCCTTCCCCTTGCTTTCAGATGGACCTGGGCTACAGGATCCCTGCGAAAAAGATGAAATGGATGCTCTAGAGACTATGACCAGTCAGGAAAGAGAGGATATTACAGCCAGTGCCCAGGTAGATAAGATAGTTATTTCTAATAGCACTGAGAAGGAAACTTCCATAAAAACATTCTGCAAAGTGAGGCATCTGGTATACTTTGGCATTTGAAGTTACTATGTCTTTTCCAGCTACAGAACCCATGGTAAGGGGCAATCTCTGGTTTGCGATTGTATGTGTTTGTGATCCCAAAAGCCATGTTGTTAACTCTGACCATGAAAGCTTCATCTAATTTATACACTTTTTAAAAATAAAGAAATACATCAATATGAAAAATATGTGACATGAAAAAATAAAGTTGCCTTCAAAGAGAGGTAAGTCACTTTCAGTATTACATTTATCCCCAAGTCTCCCTGTCCATTTATTTTTCTATTTTCAAAAAGCTTTTCTCTCCTGAGTAGGTTGGAGGGAGTAGGGCAGAGCTACTCAACTTTGGAAGCGCCAGGGCCACAATGCTACTCTCAGCACATGCCGAGGGCTGCAACTTAAGTGTGCTTGCATATACATTCAAATATGTATGCAAATAGTTTCACACTGATGGGCATGAATACCAAGATTAAGCCTTAAGCCACGGCACCAAACGTGGCCAGTGTGAGCCAGTCGGCACCTCTCAGGCTCTGCCCGCAAGGCTAAGCAGCCAGCACTTCCCACAATCCCCGGCACTCCTGGCACCTCCTCTCCAGGGGTTAGAAATGCCGACACCCCGTACCTGTCTGTTCCAGCTAGCCGGTCTGCTTGCTTACCCTGCTTGCTTGGGAAACACCTCACCGTTGTGAAGCAAGTTCCCAGTGGAGGCCATGTTCAAAGCATCCCACCTGTGAGCTGTGTGTTGAGCCCCACGTAAACCCAAACTGCACTGTGGGCCGCAAACAAACACGTGTTGAGTAGCCCTGGATTAAGGGGTAAATACATAAAGACACGGGCAAACTGCCTGTGTGAAACTAGTGACACAGAATTGTCAAAATAAATGCAATGAAAAAATTATTTTTTGTTCTCTAATCTTGTTAGCTATCTTTGGTGCTTAGTGTAACAGTATCAAATATAAATCCATGTATTCTTAATACTTTTTAAAATGTGCACAACCATATTTCTGTATAACTATTATTAACTTTCTTAATGATTTGCATGGTAATTCTTCTTCACATCAACCAGCAATAAAAGCTGGCAATTTCATCAGATTTTATGTGGAAAGGCAAGCTGTGGGCTGCATTTTCTGTTTTTTGCATCTAAAATCTGTTTCTACTGGCCACATAAAAGTAATGGCATTAATATCAGTCAAAGATTCTTGGGATGTTGGCAGATAATGTAATGCAATTTTAAAATTTAAAAAAATCCTCTTGCAAGCCAGACAGCACATAGTAGAAAAAATTAAAAATACTTTTAGTTTATTAGCTTTTGTCTAATGTCTCCAGTGCAGCAGGCTGAAGTCATATACTTGATTTAGGAATTCACAATGATTCTTTTACTAAACAAAGGAGAGTAGTTTTTAGGTCTTAGTTAGGCTTTGAGAACATCTTTTTAAGATCTAGAAACTATTGTAAAGATTTTCATTGACTTCAGATTTTGGATTAGGACGAACATTTTTAGGCCTGATTATTCAGAGGAATTGATTAGCTCAGCTTCCACTGATTTGAATTGAAGTTATGAACTCTCAGCAGCTTTTCAATAAGGTATTTATATTTTTATATCTGTCCTTGATATTTAGAATGTTTTGTCATCATTAACTTTAAACTCCATCCTGTAGGATGGTGGTTAAAGGCTGCTATACACAGAAGGTACTGTAGGCTATGTAGTACTAGCCATGTCATGCCTACACCTATCTTGTCAATGTTTCTTCTGTCCTTAATGTTTCTTTTCCTTCCTCCTCTAGCATGCTTTAAGGATGCTAGCTTTCAGGCAGATACACAAAGTACTTGGAATGGACCCTTTGCCACCTCCTAAAAATAGACTTAATGTACGCAACAGAAAAAGAAGACGAGACACCAGTGAGCCAGTCGAGGGCAACAGGAAGAAGGACAAAAAGGAGGAATGTGATGCCTAACCACTGTTGTCGCCTTTACTAAGATAAAGTTCATCTGACTTTAATTTTTATATATAAATATGAGTTTCTGTTTAGTCTTCGACATTTGGCAATTTTAATGTTTTTCCCCTTGAAATAACGTGGTGTAGATTTGTTCTAAATTGTGCTTAAATCATTTCAAAAATTTAATCATTCCATAAAAGTAAAGTTGATTATGGCAATAGTCCCTCTTCCTCTATTACATTCCCTTCCCATGCCCTCCCCTGAACTCCAGAAGAAACCCTCCCACAGCAAAATAGGTAGGCTGAGGCAGGCATTTAAAAAAAACTCTGGTATTTCTCTTAAGCTTTAAATATGTCCCATGATATGTAAAGGAAAACACAAACTTATTGGGTTCGCATCTTTACAAACACTTCCTTGTTCATATTACATTCCCAGCATGAAATTGGAGTCATTTTCTAGCTGGATCTGTAGTGTCTGTTTGAAATTGACAAGTTTGAGACTTTGGGAGAAGAAGGATCCTTGCACTTTGTGGGCTTCCCCTTTGGGGCAGTGAAGCGAATGCTGCATTGTAAAGAGTTACATAAGCTACTCGCTCAAAGCCATTTTTGGCAAAGCAGCCAACTTGTCTGTAAATGACAGTGGGCAGTAGAAATGAGAGTGTCCGAAATGTTTAATTCCCTTGGGTTACAATTCTCCATGATACAGAACACAATGTACTTAAAAACACCGCTATAAAACATGCTGTCTAAACCTAAAAAGAGAGAGGGGGTGAAAAACTAGAAGGATTTCTCCTGTTTGATATTGTGGTTTGCAGCTTTGCATAGCTTTTTCTCTTCCAGGAAAGCATTAAATATGTGCCAGTAGAGGTGACACTCTAAACAGTCTGAAGCAGAAGTGCTAAGAACAGGGTCAGATGCTAACTGTTACTTGACAATGTAATCACTAATCACAGATATTCTCTACATACCAATTAGTGCCTTCTAAAGAGAGGTGATCAGGACTGTCATGGGGGAAAAGCTGCTTTAAAAAAAATCTGCACAGTTTGACATTTAGTCTATTTTTAAAGCCAGAAGTTTCTCCTCAGTACCTCTCACAAAATGTCAGGCTTTGATAGCTCTGCTTTCTTGGGCTACCATCCTGTAAAATCTACTGATGCTGAGCAAAGGAAGGGTGTTCTAGCTGCACTAATAGAAATGGGGTGAGGAGGTTGGTCTCAGCACTTGTGCAGTCAGGCAGCTCGTCTGGGAAAGCTGATTGCCAGCATTGGGCAGCCAGTAATTGATTGGATCAACCTGTTTCTATGTGAAGGGTTTCTCAAATTGATTGCCCAATGGGATTTTTTTAAAGAACTTTTATTTTGACAATGTTGTGTTCTAGGGTCACATGACACAGTTCATTTTGTTATTTTATTTTATTTGTGTTTAAAGAATGGCCTGTAGTGTGGCTTTAATATTTGAATGTCTTTGTAGTGCTATCTGGAATAAAAGAAAAATTAAAAATAAAAAAATAAAGGAGTTACGCTTCCATTTTTCTATGTAACGTCTAGTGTTTAACCAGTAAATTCCACTAGCAAAGTGATCACCTAACTTTTCAGAGTTGCACTCCCCTCCCCCTTTGCTCAATCCATCTTCCATGGCTCCTGACTGGAATATTGGTATAAAAGGATTCTGCTTGCTCAGGAAAAGGAAAAAGGAAAAAAAGATTTTACCTTATATACTTACGGTATATACACTTGGATTGAGGTCAAGATAGACATAGGAGATTGACTTGTTCAGAGTCTCTGGGTGTAAAAAATAAGGGTGATGTCATGGTATGGATATACTGCAGACCACCTAACCAGAAAGAAGAGATGGGTGAGATTTTTTGTTTGTTTGTTTGTTTGTTTAGAACAACTAACAAATTCATCCAAGGCACAGGACATGGTGGTGATGGACTTCATAGGACTTCAACTATCGAGACGCCTGTTGGGAGAAAAAAACCACAGCAGGGCACAGATTATCCAAAAAGTTCTTGGAATGTATTGGAGAACTTTTTTTTATTTCAGAAGGTGGAGAAAGCTACTTCTAGATTTAATTTCAACAAATAGGGAGGAACTGGTTGAGAATCCGAAAGAAGGCAAGTTGGGTGAGAGTGATCATGAAATGAAAGTGTTCATGAATCACTAAGGAATGTTAGGCGGGAGAAGAGCAAAATAAAGATAATGGATTTGAAGAAGGCAGACTTTAACAAACTCCGGGAGTTGGTAGGTAAAGTCCCTGTGACGGACCCCCTATGCTTTAAAAAACTGACTTGTGGATACAGATGTGCCTAACTCAAAGATGTTTTGGACAAATTCTCTCATGTAACCTATAGATTTTCCTGTCATAATCTGCTGTATCTATATATCTTATTTTTGTGCATGTATCATTCTTATGTGTAAAGTTACATATATGGAGTATGGAATGCTTTACGATTTTGGAATGCTTTACGATTTTGGAAAACCATCAGGAGTGTTTCCAATGCTGGGACGCTTCCATGTCTGGGGAATCATATGTAAACACCCTCTTTTATCCTTTAAGTCTTAGCAGTAGTTGGTTTTAGGAAGTCAAGTGACTGGCCAGGTAACTTCCCCATGTAAAAGGGTATGCATAAAAATAATGGGAAGGTTAGCAGGGTCTGTGTGTGGCTGGAGTGGCACACCCAAGGGAATGAATCAAAGACCCCAGGAAAAGGGAACGTCCCTCGTTTGAAGGCTTAGCTGGAACAGGAACAGTTTGAGTGAGTTTGTAAGAAGGTTTTAGTGTCAGAATTAGATAAGCGTTTTCTGTTGGTTTACGTTTGTAATTTACTTTGCTCTGCCTGTTCTCACTTATAACCACTTAAATCCTACTGCTTGTACTTAATAAAATTACTTTTATGTACTGTCAAGCCCGGAGTAAATAATTGTTATCTGAGGGAGCAATCAATGTGCACATCCTCCTTTTATTAAAGGGGGCTTACCTAAATAATGCATTTGGGGCTCTGATCCCATTTGGGGAGTAGTATCCTGGGAAGCTGGACCCCAAACTGACTTTTCCTTGGACCTGAAGAGTTTGTGTCTGTATTGCTTCTCGGGGGGCGGGGAGTAATTTCAGCTCTGTACCTTGGCTGGGGGAGATCAGCAGAGCTGGCCCAGCAGGACAGGGTAGCAAGAAGCCCCAGAGAGCAGGAAGGTGAGTGTCAGTGACCTTGTCAGCACTCTGGGAAGCCCCCCCAGGCGTCTTCTGTGTCTATACCCCGTCACAGTCCCACTGGAAGCAAGTCCAAGAGGAAAAACAATTGAAGACTATTGACATTTTTTTCAAATAGACTTTATTAAGAGCACAAGAGCAAACTATTCCTAGAAAAGATAGAAAGTCTGGCAAGAGACCACCCTGGCTTAACCAAGAGATCTTGAATGATCTGAAAATCAAAAAGGAGCTCTAAAGAGAGGAAACAAGGTCACATACAAGGGGTGAATGTGAATACATAACACACTATTAGAAAGGCCCAGGCACGAAACAAGCTCAGTCTAGCTAGACACATAAAGGGCAACAAGAAAATGCTCTACAAATACATTAGAAACGAGGAAGACTCATAGGGCAGACTCACCATCATGGCGCCTCCAGCTGGTTGCTCTGGGAATTAGCTTGTTGACTCGCTGGATGCCTCCCTCAAGCTGGTGTCTCCCCTGCCCTCTCTAGTCCATGCCACGTGTGTCATTTATGGACCTCGGCGTCCTCTTCAGAATACTGCCCTCCAGCAGTGCCCATTCCAGGGTCTGAGCCCCCTTCCAGGAGTGGGTGTTTTTCCTGCTTGCACTCCAGGATCCGATCCTCCCCTCCCCAGGGCACTCTGTTCTCTTCCCAGGGAGCACCCAGTTCCCTTGTACCCACCTTGCCTCAGTGACCCACTGCCAGTCTTCATCTAGCCCCTGCCTCGGGCAAACTGCACCTGGAATGTCCACTCATCACTGGCAAAGGAGTGTGGATCCGCTGCCTTTGCCTAACCTGGCTGCCTCCCCAGCCCTGCTCTACCTCCAGGAAGCCTCCTGCTTCCCTGGCAGTCATACTCTCTACTGCTCTGTCTCCAGAGTAGCAGTCAGTTCTCCCTCTCCCTCCAGGAGTCCTTCTTTACATAGCCCGCGGCTGGGCCCACATTAGCAAGAACTGCCTCCACTGGGACTTCGCGCTCAGCCCTTGCTCAGGGCTGGGGTTTTGCCTTTAAAGGGACAGTGCAGGGCAAACACCCTCTCACAGAGACCAAGAAAAGCTTAGGACTGTAGAGTAGAAAACAGTAACAGAAAATGTGGAAAGTGCAAAGATCCTTAATGACTTCTTTGTTTTGGTTTTCATCAAGAAGGTTGGTGATTGGAAGCCTAACAAAGTGAATGCCAGCACAAATGAGGTAAGCTCAGAAGTTAAAATAGGAAAAGAAAAATTTAAAAATTATTTTGATAAGTTAGATGTCTTCAGGTCACCAGGGCCTCCTGAAATGCATCCTAGAATACTCAAGGAGCTGATTGTGGAGCTGCCTAAGCTATTAGCTATCATCTTTGAAAAGGCATGGAAGATGAAAGAGATTCTAGAAGACTGCAAGGGGAAAATATATTGTCTATTTATACAAAGGAAAATAAGGACAACCCAGGAAACTACAGACCAGTCATCTGTGCTAGGAAAGAGCAAATAATTAAGGAATCCATCTGCAAACATCTGGAAGACAATAAGATAAGTAACAGTCAGCATGGATTTGTCAAGAACAAACCATTCTGATAACTTTGATAGGTTAACAAGCCTTCTGGATAAGGGGGAAGTGGTTGATGCAGTATGCCTAGACTGTAGTAAATAATTGGATACAGTCTTGCATGACCTTATCAAAAAACTAGGTAAATAAACCTAGATGGGGGCTATTATAAGGTGGGTGCATAATTGTTTGGCTAGCCATTCTCAGGAAGTAGTTATCACTGGTTCACAATCATGCTGGAAGGGCATAACAAGTAGGGTTCCGCAGGGATCAGTTTTGGGAATGGATCTGCTCAATATCCAATGATTTAATGCAATGGCATAGAGAATATGCTTATAAAGTTTGTGGACGATACCAATCTGGGAGGCAACTGTCTAAGGAAGGAGTACTGTGGATATGGACCTAGGGGGTTCACAGAGGGCCACAAGGTAAATATGAGTCAACAGTGTGTAACACTTTCAAAAAAAGCAAACATCGTTATGGGCTGCATTAACCGGAGTGTTGTGAGCAAGACACGAGAAGTCATTCTCCTGCTCCACTCTCCACTGATTAGATCTCAACTGGAGTATTGTGTGCCATTTTGGGCACCGCATTTTCAGGAAAGATGTGGACCAATTGGAGAAAGTTCATAGAAGAGCAACAAAAATGATTAAAGGTCTAGAAAACATGACCTATGAGGGAAGATTGAAAGAAATCGATTTGTTTAGTTTGGAAAAAAGAAGACTGAGGCCATGTGTACACCATGAGATGAGGTCAAATCTACTATGGTGGATTTCTGGTCAAAGGTCAAAGGTCCACGTCTCCACTGCGGGGAAGAATTCAAAGTAGTTTGAAGTAACGTGTCCCCATTAGGGCAACTGCCATCAACTTTGAGAGTGATGCACTGTGGGTAGCTATCCTCACAGTTCCAGTGCTGCTTTGCATTCTGGGTTATGCTCCCAGTGTACACTGGGACCAAAACTTTGCAGCAGGTGGTTATGAGTTCATGTCAGCATCCCATAATGCACTCGTCTTCTCCCTCCCCCCTTGATTGAGATCAATGGTTGCCCATGCAGATGCCATATTAGTGCAATCATGGGTCCCGTTTTGCATCATACCATTGTGATATTGATGTCTACCTTGGTGGGCCTAATGGTGCAATATGTTGAGAGCATAAGCACAGCACACCAGGAAGAGTATGAGGTGGAGAAATCTCCAGCTCTAGGTGCCATGGTAACACTGTACAGGCAAGCCCTTGCATTCAGAGAATCATAGAACATTAGAACTGGAAGGGACCTTGAGATTTCATTGAGTCCAATCCCCTGTCCTCAGGGCAGGATCCAGTATCGTCTAGACCAGGGGCGGGGCCACGCACGAGCCGCGCGCCCGGGAGCGGGGCCACGCACGAGCCGCGCGCCTGGGGCAGGGGCCGGCAACGCACCCTGGACCGGCACCGCGCATGGGCCGTGCGCCCGGGGCCGCCCACAAGCCACGCGCCCCAGGCCGGCACCGCACATGTGCCCTGGGCCGGGGCTGGGGTCGCCCACGCGCCCCGGGCCAGCCCTGCACATGTGCCGCGCGCCCAGGGGAGGGGCCGCCCATGCGTCCCGGGCCTGGAGCCGGCACCATGCGTGTGCCGCGCGCCGGGGGCGGGGCCAACCCAGATGTTCCAGCGGGGGCCCAGAAATCCCCCGGCGGGCGCCATGGCGCCCGCGGGCACCGCGTTGGGGACCACGGGTCTAGACTATCCCTGATAGATGTGTATCTAACCTGCTTGTCAGCCGACGGTCAGGGCTCCCTATATCTGTCCCTTAAGACCGGCTGAAGTTCTTTTAAATTGTGCCTGGTTCTGTTACAGCAACTGAAGGAGTCAGGTTAAAACTTAAACAGTTGCAGGTTTATTTGAGGAAGCTTATAAATCATATGGTTGCAATGGCTATTGTTCTATTTCTTAACTGCTAGCAAAATATAGATCTTAAAAATGGTTACAAAGAAGATAAAGATAGAAAAATAGAAATAATGGTACCAGGTAACAGCTTACTCTTTCTATGTGTACACTTAAGACAGAGGACCACATCCAGGTACAATTTTTACCCCCTTCTGTGCCTCTCGACTCCAGCATGTCAGGCCACGGCCGGTCCCTCAATTCCTAGGAAAGACGAAAATACGAGGTGGGCGTCCCCATAGAACCTCGGGAGGTCAAACACCTAACCCGACCAGCAGGTAGAGGGTAGAATGACACTCAAAGTGAGTGTGTGCTGGGCCCATCTTTTATACTCATGGGGTCACGTATTTCTCTTTCTTGTCTGTGATGCCAAATGGGGCTGGTCTGTCTTTTGTGAGACCAGTTCTTACAAGGGAGTTGTGAACTTAATTTACACTTGTAAGAGAGAATTGAGATGATTAAATTGGAAGTACTGGACATTCTTTTCTCAGTGGGGGATTCCTCTCCCAGGGACTGTGTGTGTGTTCGTATCAACATGGCTGCCAGCCGGGCACACTCGCATATCCTGATCTTGCATCAAAGCAGATCAAAGCTTAATGGCTATGCTGATTGCCTTAATCGCTCTCTCTCTCCACATATCTGTTTTTTTCAGCTTCTCAGGATCAGATGAGCCAGCATAGACTATGCTGATTTTACTGCTCTTTCTCTGCCCTGTATACTTCAGAGAGGCAAATAAGATGGATGAGATGGGGGGGGGCTGTCTGGCTACGCTGCTCTTACATGGAAATGGAACAACAGTCAGCATTCAATCCTGTTGACCCATTTGAATGCTGTTGCTGTGAGTCTGTGCAACTGGGGGGACCACATTGTGATGCAGCTATGGGATGGGCAGCAGTGGCTGCAAAACTTCTGAATGCACAAGGCCACTTTCACGGAATTTTTCAAACTGCTTTCCCCCACCATGAAGCGCAGAGTCCCGCTCTGACTGTAGAGACGCACACGGCAATTGAGACCCGCTCTGACTGTAGAGACGCACACGGCAATTGAGACCCGCTCTGACTGTAGAGACGCACACGGCAATTGAGACCCGCTCTGACTGTAGAGACGCACACGGCAATTGAGACCCGCTCTGACTGTAGAGACGCACACGGCAATTGAGACCCGCTCTGACTGTAGAGACGCACACGGCAACTGTCCTATGGAAGCTTGCAATGCCAGAGAGCTACAAGTCAGTTGGGAAGCAGTTTGGAATGTGGAAATCTACAGTGGCTGGTGGTGTAATCCAAGTACCCAACGCAATCAATACCATTCTGCTACAGAGGGTAGTGACTCTAGGAAATGTGGATGCCACAGTGGATGGGGCAATAGATGGAGCACGCGTCCCCATCTTGACCCCTGACCACCTTGCCAAGGAGTGTGTAAACCACAAAGGGTACTTCTCCATGGTGCTGCTGGTGCATTGGTGGATCACCAGGGTTGTTTCACTGACATCAGCATGGGATAGTCAGGAAAGTGTGTGACGTGCACATCTTTAGGAACTCCTGCCTCTTCGGAAAGATTCACAGTGGAACTTTTTTCCTGGACTGGAAAATCAGAATCGGAGAGGTGGAAATGCCAATGATGATCCTTAGCGACCCAGCTTACCCTTGCTCTCATGTTTCATGAAGCTGTACATAGGCAGCTGTACATAGTACAGTAAGGAGCATTTCAACTATAGGCTGAGCAAGTGCAGAATGGTAGTTGAATGTGCTTTGGGGCGTTTAAAGGGAAGATTTAGGAGTTTGCTGACTGTTAGTCCACAGCGAATGCAACATTCCCTTTGTGGTGACAGCCTGTTGTGTGCACCATAATCTTTGCAACAGCAAGGGGGAAAGTTCTCTGTCAGGGTGGAGGGGCTTAGGGAGAGTGCCTACCCAGAGACGTTGTGCAACCAGACACCCGGCGACAAGGAGAACATGGCGCAGTCTTTTGAAAGGGAGTTTTTATGAATGGCCAGTTTTGAGAAACATGCACATTGGTCTCAAAAAGGTTACACCTTCATGCACAGTTTGCTTGTAATCCCACCCCACCCCTGTAGTACAAGCAATAAAGAGACTTTTTCAGAGATCGTGTGTTTTTATTTAGGAAAGACAGTAGGGAAAGAAAAGAAGCTCATGGTGGGAACCCAAAAGGGGGAGAAGCGGGGAGACTCAGGAATGCAAGGACTGTCTTTTGCATCCCAAGGCCCTGGAGATTGACTCTGAGGCTGCCTGCTCCGTGTCCTGGGACTCCTGGGGGTAGAGGCTATGGAACTGGGTGAGGAGGGAAAGTTATTTTGCATGGGGTAGAGGGGATTCGAGGTGGGAGAGGATTCTTCTCTTGGCACCCTGTCAGGGAGCCAATGATTTTTTTCATATTGCCTCGCTTGCAGTTCCCTCCATGCTTTCCTGTCCTGCCTCTCCACCTGCATCTTCTCCAAGACCATCTTCCTCCACTTCGTTTGCTTTCCTTGTCCTTTTTTGCCTGCAGATCTGTGCCACGTGGACAGCTAGTGGAGCCAGGGGAGTGTGCAGGAAGCTGCCTGCTGTTCCCTCTGTAACGAAAAGTTACAACTGCACACATTACAGAAGATAATCCTGGGGCAGACTAACAGAACACAGAAGATACATTGTGTTAAACCTAACACTGTGAAGGTCTCTGTAAAGAGAATGGAGATGTGTTTTGTGCGAGTTTTGTTTTAAAGTGGTCACTGTACAGCAGTAACAGTTCTTGGGGAGCATCTGGACTCAGGGTTTGAAGGAAGGTTAGGCATGGTAAGGGGCCGCCCCAGTGCATGGTCCTTCAGGTGGGAAGGGAAGATGGAGTCTGGTCATGCTGGAAGGGCAGAGTGGCTTCTCGCTCTGTGTCTGACTCTCGTGGCTTCTCAGGGAGTGCTGCTTTCCTATCCTGCGGGAGCCTGCGGTGGGAGAGGGAAAGGGGATGAGATCCGGTCATGCTGGCCGGGCAGCATGCAACTGGGAGGATGGGAGGGAGGGAGGAAGTGAGGGAGTGCCAGAAGCTGAAGACATGCTGGCAGCAGCGAATAGCTTCCCCTTCTCCATCCAGGTTGCCATGCACAATATCAGTCTTCTCTGAATCATACAGAGGGATAGGGAGCTGATTGACTGAATTTGGCCATAAATTGGGCCTTATGCTGCAATGCTTTGTGGTTCAGTGATGCCAGACCACGTCCCGCTAGCTTGGCACGGGAAGGGGTCCTACCGTGGAGGACAGAATAAGGTTGGCCTCCCCAGAAACCTTGTTCAAAGAGTTCCTATGTGAGAGCTTCAAGGAGATGTGCAGGGAAGATTCCCGCACCATCGAAGGAAACAAGCTGTTCCGGGCCTCCCCACGCTGTGTAGGCCCTGAGTACAGCGCACATCACACCCAACTGCCGTAACCTGCTTGTAAGAAAAAAATTGTGAACTCACCAGAAGTGCCCTCTGTGGGATTGGTGCTCAACTGGGAGCTGTCCTGAGAGGAGGGGATAGGCTCCAACATAACAAAAATTTGGCTCTTGCTGCTCTCTGGCTGGCCTTCTGCCATGGTTACCACGCTGTCCTCCATGCTGCTGCCAGGAGTGTCCTTGCCATACTCCACAGTCAGGCTTGGGAAACCGATCAGGTCCCCATCCCCACCCCCAGAATTGCATGCAGCTGAGCGTAGAAAGGGCATGTGTGCAGTGATGCCCTAGACCGTCCATTCGCCTCCTTTGTTTTATGATAGAACTGCCTGAGCTACTTTATTTTAACTCTGCATTTCTGGGCGTCCCTGGCGTATCTTTTCTCCACCATGGCCTTTGCGACTTTCACATAGCTAGCGACATTTCTTTGCTGGTTCAGAGCTCAAAGAGAATGGATTTCTCTCCCCACACCTCAATGAGATCCAAGCTCTCCTGCATACTCCATGCTGGCACTCTTCTGCATCCCTGGGAACTGGAGCTCATGAGACTTGAAGTCATGGCTACCCATGCTGCTCGGCCACACAGGAAATGAAATCAGACTTTCCCAGGGCTTTTCCAGTTCACAGAGAGCAGTTGAGGCAAAAGTTCTGGCCAGAGCAGTCAGAGCAGGGCATGGTGGGATGCTTCCCAGAGGCCAAGAACCTCAACTTTCTCCACGCTGGGTCTATTCTACCGTAAATTTAACCAGCAAGTTTGAGGACTGTTACTTCTCATGAAATAAGGAATACCCAACACTGACTTCAGCAGCCCTTACGGTTGACAAGACAAACCTGGTAGTGTGGACATACTGTTGAGAAAATCAACCTTATACAGCTAAATTCATTGTAAACTTCTAATGTAGACCAGCCTGAGAGGGGACGTAACAGCTCTCAAGTACCTAAAAGAGTGTTACAAGGAAGAGGGAGAAAAATTATCCTCTTTAACATCTGAGGATAGGACAAGAAGCAAGAGGCTCAAATTGCAGCAAGGGAGGTTTAGGTTGGACATTAGGAAAATCTTCCTAATTGTCAGGGTGGTCAAACACTGGAATAAATTGCAAGAGGGGTTGTGAACTCTCCATCACTGAAGATTTTTAAGAGCAGATTAGAAAAACACCTGTCGGGGATGCGCTAGATGGTGCCTGGCACTGCCATGAGTACAGGGAACTGGACTCGTTGATCTCTTGTGGTCCCTTCCAGTTCAGTATTCTATGATTCTGTGGGGTAAGGAGGCCACAGCTGGGTGTGGGCACCACCCAGCTCCACCATGCAGCCCAGACCACAGTGGGAGCTGGCAGCTTTGCCCATGACTGGGTATGGTTCCACTCCTGACCCCAATCTTGACCCTGGGCTAGGAGAGGAGCTGCAGCCAGGCTGTGGTGGGGGCCAACTGCCGGGCATGGAGCCGAGTCTTAAGACGAAGCCAGGCAGGTGGATTGAGTCCCTGGCTAGGGATGGGGTGGAGCTGGGTGCTTGTTCTTCCTGCTTCCTATGAGACTGGCCCTACCGCAGTCCCGCAGAATGTTTGTGTGCCCGATGGTTTGAGGACCTCTCGACTAGCAAGTGATTACAAGTCCGGTAGGTGATTGGATAGATGGTAATTATCCCAAGCTCTCATCACTTCAACTTCACACTCAGATACTCATTAAACCTGGTTTGTACAAACTCCATTAAAAGTTTGGTTTGGGTTTTTAGCATTCAGCATTTTAATCTCAAAAGCAAATTCTTGGATTATGTTTTAACTAACTGGAAAATACTTGATCTGTTCACCATTAAATAGAACCCAGCTGTGCTTCCTGTTAAACGCACATTCAGTTGCTTTTTTCTTTGCACATCTGGGGAAAAGACCTATAATCTCAAATTAGAGTGATTTTTCTCTCCAAGCAAACAGGTCAATTGGAATTCCTACGAACAAAGGTTTTGGTTTATATTAGTCAGTCCTGGGGGACTCTGCAGTTTTACTCTGGCTCCAAATGCAGCAATTGCAGAATTCCCCCAGCACTAGAAATGGATGGATTGACTGCAGCTGATGATGCATTCCTTAGGATGAGCTAAGGTCCTGACCACCAAGAAAACAGTGTGGTGATAATCTTGGGAGGAGTAGAATTATTGCTTTCCATGCCAAGGTGCTACAGAAATGCCATATTCAAGTTGCTGTCTGTATGCAAGGCAGTTCAGGGAACAGTAGCAAACACAGAGGTTCTCCCTGTGCTTAGACCTTCTTTGGTTTGATTTGCATTCTGCTTTTTAGGCAGTTGTGACCTATCAGAGTTATTTTGCTAGCTGATTGGCATATCTTCTAGAAGATTTCCTTTAGTAACCAAGTAGCTCAGTGTTTTGTGTTAATGAGGAAATGAGTTTGCAGATTAGTTCATGTTTATGTGCTGGCTTAAGATGATAAGAGTGTAGGGAGAAGCAAGAGAAGAACTTCAAATTCTAAACACAGAGCATATCAAAGTCCAGAGTTCATCTGCCAATGTGATACAAGATGGTCAGCACGTATGAGACATCTGAGACAGCACTGTGCCAAAAAACTAGAGTACCCTGAGAAACTAAATATATCATTTTAACCTATATTTTAATCAAGGCTTTTTAATTTATGGAGAAAGATTATTGGACTCTTAAAGAGTTTGTGCGCTCTCAAATATGGTGTGGTATTTGTCTGGATGGCCTCACTCACTGGCACTGTTGAAACCCACATTAGGTCACTATTGAGATGTGCATTAAATGAACTTCTGTTCTTCTGCTTCTATGTACAATCTTTAGAGTTGTGCCAAGTAACAGAATATTCAAAAGCAATTAATGTGCAATAATGTGGATTTTGTTTTTAAGTTATTCTTTGCTGCTGTTCTTCCCATAGATGGTGATGACCCTGTGTTCTGAAGATTCTCTCTTGTATCCCCGCCTTGGAAAATGGAAAAAATAAATGTTTAAAGCCCTTCAGCATTTCAAATGAGAATCTTATTCTGATCTGTAAAGGGGTGCTGTACATAACCATTATGTTAACAGCAAACATCCTTTTCTGGGTTAATCTAGTTTGATCTTTTCAAAATTTTTAAGGACAGATACGATCTTTTTGTTCGGGTTGCTAAATAAAAAGCATTGTTTTACTAAAACTGCTGCTTGCCCCAAGTTTGCTGTATTGGTAACAACTAGGCTGTGTCTAGACTAGCCAGCTGTCTACACTGGCCACTTGAATTTCCACAAGAACACTGACTTCCTACTGTCTGAAATCAGTGCTTCTTGCAGAAATACTATGCAGCTCCCGTTCGAGCAAAAGTCCTTTTGTGCAAAAGGGCCAGTGTAGACAGCTCAGATTTGTTTTGTGCAAAAAAGCCCCGATTGCGAAAATGGCGATCAGGGCTTTTTGCGCAAAAGCGCATCTAAATTGGCACGGATGCTTTTCCGCAAAAAGTGCTTTTGTGGAAAAGCGTCCCTGCCAATCTAGACTCTCTTTTCTGCAAATGCTTTTAACGGAAAACTTTTCCATTAAAAGCATTTGCAGAAAATCATGCTCTGGTCCAGAGTTGTGGACCGGAAGGTGTCCCAGACCAAAGGGTCTGAGTGGGGACTCCGCCACAGTTATACTGTCAATGCTTAAGGGCCGTTGTCCATGAAGTACTGCTATTCACTTGAGCGGACAACCTTCACAATAGGTGGGCTGTTCCGGCTGCTGTCTCCTAGAAGCAAATACTTGGAATACCAGTACAGAGCCAATATTTGCAACTTTAAATGCCAAAGTCATACAAGACACAGGAATAGTATGACCAGACTCAGCAAAACCTAAGTTCTCAATAGACACGTCACTTAGACCCCTTTGTATAAAATTTGGGGCAAACATACCGTGGGGTGAGCGGTGCAAAAATGATCTGCATATTCCTATTAAAAATTCAGTAATGTCACTGGCACAGAGCAGAGCTGACACCATGATTTACAATTCATGAAGTACTGCACGTTGTGTTCACAATGCTCGTCACAAGGCTGGAGAGCAGGCAGAGACATGCTTTCTGACAGAGATGGTGGATGTACAGTTTACAGCAGTGGTGGAGCATTGGATGCTCAAGACATTTTATTTACAATTGCCCACATGCAGGGTTGCCAGACTCCTCTGGTTCCCCATCAGTGTAGTTTTTTTTCCTACCGGTATGACTAAAGTGTGATGCACATAAAGCAAGGGCAGGTAAAGTGAGGTGTGTGCTGACTGTACACAGCATTATGAGAGCTGCATGCTCCCTCTGCATCCAGTCAAAGTGCTGCTACAGTTCAATTGACACACCCCGCAAATGCGAGGTATGCAATTGCAGGTATCATGGGAGATTATCTTGGTTACAACCATCTTGTGGCCCATTGCTGCTTACTCACTAGCCTACGCTGTCCATCATCGGTATACAGCCTCTGTTGTGAAATGGTGTGAAATATATTAGGAAGCCCATTGAATGAGGGACAGAGAACACTACATCATGGGATGCTCATCCTGCCCACAGGGGCATTGCAAACCCTTTCCAGAACAGCCAGTGGCAGATGGTCCTGGATTGCACATGGGGATTGGTACCCCGTTCACTTGGGGATGCACTGTGCCCACAAAAGTTTTAATTACAATGGTGGAAGAAAGTGAACTTAGCCTTGTAGCGTAGACATCCACATTTCTATCACTGGCCCTTCTCCCGTGCATTGCAGTGTCCTTCATATAGACATCCACTCCTTGTGGCCTCGTTGAGTCTATAGGGATCTACCTCTAGGCTGTGTCTACATTGGCGTGATCTTGCACCAAAGCGGCCGCTTTTGCGCAACAACTTGCTGCCTGTCTACACTGGCCGTGAGATCTTGCGCAAGAACACTGACGTTCTAATGTGTGAAATCAGTGCCTCTTGCGCAAGAACTCTGATGCTCCCGCTCAGGGATAAGCCCTCTTGCACAACTGTTCTTGAGCAAGAGGCCGGTGTAGAGAGGCAACATGAATTTCTTGTGCAAGAAAGCCTGATGGCTAAAATAGCCATTGGAGCTTTCTTGCGCAAGAGAGCGTCTACACTGGCACAGATGCTCTTGTGCAAAAGCACGTGCCAGTGTAGACCCTCTCTTGTGCAAATACTTTAATGCAAGTATTTGCACAAGATCATGCCAATGTAGATGTAGCCATTGTGTCTGATTAAGTTGCTTATTATCTTTGAACGTGCTAATTCAGAATAAGGCACTCGTATGCTAGAATAAGTGTGACCACATATGGAGTATGTCAGGTAGAGTGTCATGGTCATGAGGGATGGCCAGCAGCCTGGGGACTAAGGGGTTAACTGTACCTAGCTAGGTAGCAGTCAGTCAATAGCAATGCAGATAGGGATTTCAAACTGAGACAAAGGAATTTTGGGGTTTTCTCTCCTTTGTCTCTGAACCAGTTTGCTCTAGATACTGTGGGAGACAGAAGACATGTCTCTCTCCAAGAAAAAGACACTTCACAATGTGTAAGTAGGGTAAAGTTTAGATAAATCAATTAGATTTCATTGTTTTCTGTTGTGGGACTTTGGATCTGATGTCTGTGCTGTTAGAAATGGGTTTTCCTCTCTTTTGTAACTAAGTTTTGGCCATGGGATTCCCCATGAGTATATTAATTGGTGCCTTTTCCCATCTAGTCATTATGCTTGCACCAGGAGGATTGTTTTGATTATAAAAGTTCTTTCTTTTTTATTAACCTGGTGTTGGTTCAGTTCTGTGTCCTGGAAAATCTGTCTGTGGGATCTGCCTGCCTCTGACTAGGGCAGGGGTGGCCAACCTGCGGCTCTTGAGCCACCTGCAGCTCTTTGCTCACAGAAATGTGGCTCTCAGGCTCATTCGGAGCCACATACCCCAGTTCCTGCAGGGAGAAGTGCATGGCTGTGGCAGTGGCAGCTCCGGTGAGACCCAGGCATTGGGTTAGAATGGGAGAGACCTGGGGGTGCCTGACTCTGGGGGTGGGGGAGGGCATTGGGTTAGAGTGGGGGGAGGTGGGCGAGCCTGGTCTGGGGGAGGAGGAGGGTATTGGGTTGGGGGCTGGGGGGTGCCACGCTCTGGGGGAGGGATGTGTGGCTCTTTGCACTACTATCTACAGCTCTTTTGGCTCTTTGGGTATGTCTAGACTACACGGCTCTGTCAACAGAGCCATGTAGATTAGTTTACTAGACATACCCAAATGAAGCAGCGAATTAAATAATCACCGCTTCATTTAAATTAAAATGGCTGCCGCGCTGAGCCGATCAGCTGTTGGCTCAGCGCGCTAGTCTGGACGCTCCGCCGTCGACATCAAAGGCATTTGTCGACCGCCCCGGTAAACCTCATCCCACGAGGCCATGTAGTCTAGACATACCCCCTGTGTCTAACTGGTTGGCCACCCCTGCACTAGGGAATAGTAGCCACAGACTGCAATTCGTATTTTCTCTTTTCTTTTTCAAGCTCTTTGAGGAGAAGACCTTGGGGTGCCCTGGGGTTGGTTTCAAGTGTCCACCCCTGTTTGTGGGTTCAAAAGCACTTGATGGTGGCAGCGGATTTTTATCCCCAAAATCCAGGTTTTTAGGATTTTCTGGAGAGATCAGGTTTGGGGGTACTTTTTGTGGGTCCCCACTTCTGCATTCATCGTGCCAGAGTGGGGAATCAGCCTTGACAGAGAGCGAACCAATTTATGAGATAAATCTCATTTTCAAAAAGGATTTAGTTGCTTAAGAGCCAATGTCTCATTGAAGTCAATAGAAGTCTTTCCATGGGCTGTAATGGGAGATTGGTCGGGTCACAGACTAGGGCTGCATAGTCCCTTCCCTGATACTTCTGTTTGTTGACTCCTTTGGGCCAGAACTGCACAGATAGACTGTCCTGGGCATGTCAACATTTGCAGCTTTCTCCAGTCTGTAAGGCTTGGGGATTTTTTAAAGAATCACTACCACTACACCTGGGGTGTGTCCTGGTATCTACACCTGGGGTGTGTCCTGGTATCTACACCTGGGGTGTGTCCTGGTTCTCCTCTTCATGCCTTTGGTCATCTTTCTCATAATTCCCCTCCCCACACAGATTTTGAAGCAACTATTCACCTAGTGCTGAGGAGATGCTGTGGAAAAGCTAGTGGCTAAGCTGCTGGACAGGAGTTCCTTGCCCAACTCTTCTACTGACTTTTTGAGCAGTATTGGGTAAGTTTCTTAGTCTTTCTCTGCCTCAGTTTCCCAGCTGTAAAAGAAGGATAAAAGCTCTGCCTTTCTCTCCCAATTTTTGGCTACTTAAATCAAGGACAGTCTCTTGCTGTTTTAATGCAATGCCTAGTGCAGTGAAGCTTTCAGCTCAGTTGCATCTTTTTGGTGCTATTGCAACCATGTAGTAACATCATCAACAGTCCACTGCAAAAGCGGCGAGGAGTCCTGTGGCACCTTAGAGACTAACTGAAGTGTAGGAGCATGAGCTTTCGTGGGCAAAGACCCACTTCATCAGAGGCATGCATCCGACACTTCAGTTAGTCTAGAAGGTGCCACAGGACTCCTCGCCACTTTTGCAGATTCAGACTAACACGGCTACCCCTCTGATACTGGAGTCCAGTGCAATGAGTCAGTTTGTGATTCATGGTGGGACTCTGAAGAGACATGGTGGAGTCTAAACTCTAATGAAGGTTGGTTTAGATTTGTGTGCAGTGTCCTATTTACTGTTGAAACAAAAAACAGGGCAATGTAGCACTTTAAAGACTAACAAGATGGTTTATTAGATGATGAGCTTTCGTGGGCCAGACCCACTTCCTCAGATCAAATAGTGGAAGAAAATTTTGTTTCAGCTACACCAGACTAACGCGGCTACATTTCTATAACTATTTACTGTTGTGCTTTGCTGAGAGCTAGGAACCTGCTTCCTTGCCCCTTTCATTCACTGCCACTTTCTTGCAATGAAAAGGCTGCAAAAACCCTTCCCAACTTTCTAACCCAATGGTAGCATGAATGCTGCACGTCGGACCAAATCCAAGTGCCTCTTCATGCTGAATTTGGTTTGTAAATCCTTGTAAAATCCATTCCAGTCATTTCCCCAGTGACATGTCGTAAGCCAGAGTGGAGAATATTCAGCAGATGCATTTAGTGCAGCAGGTTGCTTGTTATCACACAGGGTGCTGCAAGCAGCAGGGGCTAGCTGCTCAGCTGGGGTGGATTGGTATTGCTCTGTTCCACTGACATCAGTGGATCTATGGCAGGACACAGGGTATTGTAACAGGAGTATCTTCACTTCAGGGATAATAGAAGAGGGAAGGTATTTAGGGATCCTGACCCAAAGGGGGTGCAAGCTGTGACGGCATATGGCTAATGCATTACACTTCTACAGCTCTCGTCATGTAAGGCTCTGTCTGTGCTGTGCAGTCATTAGTTGTGCCTCATGCTGTGCCTAGGAGGTAGGTCGGTATTCTTTCCCTTCACAGATGTTGAGGCACAAAAATGGAAGTGGTCACCGGGGATTGGGCTAGGGCATAGGCGTGCGCATGGGGTGAGCCCAGGCACACCCTAATGTCTCCGGCCAGCTAGCGGCTGCTGGAGGAGGAGAGGGATTTGTGACGAGGCGCCGCAGCCCCTCACTTTAAATTCCCCACAGCCATCACCAGGGCACTGTGGAGCAGAGAGGGAGCATGCATGGCGTGCTCAAACGCCGCGCAAGAGGTAAGATGCCCGGGCGTGGCATGACGTCACGGCCTGGGACTTTCAAACCGTGTGGCCCAGCTCCAGAAGCAGCTGGGGCAGAGGCCCGAAAACACCAGCTGGCCTGAGCCATTTTTGCACCCCAGACCCGGCAGCACCGCCCTTTGTGTACCCAGGGGCACCCCCCCCAGCCTGGCAGCACCGCCCTGCGCCCGGGGGACGCCCCTGCCCAGCCTGGCAGCACCGCGCGGCCCCAGTGAGGCTCCCCGGAGGCACCCTGCCCGGCCCAGCAGCACCACGCGGCACCTTGGAGGCGCCCAGACTAGGGCCTGGCCAGCCTGTAGCTTGGGCCAGCTCAGACTCCAGCCCCAGGAATCAGAAGGCAGAAACCGAAGGTAAGGTAAGGAAGGGGAGGGGAGGGAAGGGGAGGAGAAGGGGGGAAAATACGAGGAAGAGGTGGAAGAGGAAGGGGCTTGTGCTGAGGGGAGGGGAGGCAGGTCAGGAGAAGAAAGGGGAAAGCACTAAGGGACAGGTTAGAGGAAAGACAAATGCCAGGGGGCCAAGTGGAGACAATTAGGAAAGGGGCAGGAGGGGAGGTGTCAGTAGGAGGGGGGACAGGGTGATGCTGCGAGAGGAGAGGGGAAGGGCATTGAGGGTTAGAGCGAGGAGGGGGAGGTGCTGGGAAAAGGCTTGAAAGAAGGGGTGGGCATGAGAAGGGCGGGGATGGAGCAAGGCATGTGCGAGGGCACAGGGGCATGAGGGGAATGGGGGCAGAAGGAGGTGAGGGGGTGGGCATCAGGGAAAAAGGGGGCAGGGGCAGTGAGGGAAGGGGGAGGCACCAGGAGGGTTCAGGGCTAAGGGAAGGTGCAGGTGCCAGGGGATTCTGGGGGTGAAGCAGAAGGGCAGACACCTGCAGGGGAGGGACCAGCACCAGGGGAGAGAGGCAGGGGAGGTGTTAGGAGGGGGGATGAGGAGGGGTAGCTCACATGATCAGAGTGGGGCTACTGGAGGAGTGGGCACAGGGGGGAGAAGGGCTGGTGGAGGGGGGCAGGTCACACACATTGGGGTAATGCAACTGCAGATAGTTGGGGGGGGAGGCAAACTAATCCCTATTGGTAGGAGGATGGTGGGAAAAGTCCTTGGGGGGGGGTCACATGACACCATTTACTTCTGGCCATGTGTCCATCTTGCCCCCAGAGTGTTACCTCCAGAGCTGTGGCCCATGGGTCGGGCGTGGTTAACAGAGTCAGGGTTGTGGCTAATGGGAGTCAGGGGGTGTGGCCCATGGGGGTCAGGGGTATGGTTAACAGGGGTCAGGGTTGTGGCTAAGGGGAGTCAAAGTACATTTTAAAGATTCTTTGGGGCACACCCTAATGAGATGTGCTGCGCACACCTATGGGCTAGGGCCAGAACATTTTCCTTCCAAAATGTTCAAAATCTCCCCTGCCACACAGTAATTCTCGTTTTGTCACTTGCTGAGCACAATGTCTGGGACGTTTGTGTGGGCACCACCACAAAACAGGGAGTAGCAGAACAATAACTCACTGTTTCATATCAGCTGATTGTTAGTTTGCTTGGGTGTCACAAACTGCTGCATGGTTTCAAATCAGACAGCTGCTGATACTTCCTCTGTTGGGATGTGAACTTGTGCAGCAAGGGGGCTAAAGTCACCTCGGGGTAAAGCGTCATCGAAGACTGAATCATCTCTGGTTAAAACTGGCTGCATAAAAGCAGGCACTAGGACCTCCAAGGCACTGCCTCTGCAGCCCAGCCTCAAAGAGAAATCAGGAAATAAAGCGGAGAGGAGTTTCTCAGAGTGGCTGTTCTGTGAACACGGCTGCGCAGGAGGTAAAGTTCTGCTCCATCATTTGAACTGGGAATTTATTCTACAAGTTCTTGCGACTCAGGTCTGGGCTTGGCTTGGCAGTGAGCAAACCTGCAACGACTTTGGTGCCAAGGGCTTTGCATGGGTGCTGCAGGAAGGTAAGCACAGGGTCTGGCTAGGGCAGTAGCCGCGGCTGGGTAATACGTTTACCTTCTCCCCTCCAGGAGGCCAGAAGCGCTGGGGACCTTCAAAGTGCTACACTCAGCGGGATAAACAGCAGTGTCCTCCCCTTGGTGCTGCAAGACAATAAGCTGCCCTCTGTCTCAGCGGGTGCTTGTGCTCAGGGAGCCGTCTGACCCCATGTGGTGGGTAGATGGGAGGGGACAGTGTGTGCGGCACCGCCAGTCTGCTGTCTGACACCGAGCTGTGGGTAGGTTTCCTGTAACCTGTCTGCACAGTTGCCAGCTCTTCCACTGCTGTTTGCACTGATGCAGACACTTGTCCAGTGCACTTGTGCCAGGCAGGACTACGCAGTGAACGGGCTGGGCTGTATGATTCGATATCTCCAGGAGCATGTCAGAGACCTGCAATTGCACAGGCTACAGCAATCAAAAGTGCTTCCAAAGGGGTGGAACAGTTCAGGACTGGGAGGGGCAACCTAGCCTAGTGGGGGAGCTGCACGAGCGGCCCTCCTTCATCTCAGTGGACTGTAAGTTTGTGGGCGCCAGGGCAGTCTCCTGGGATGGGGTAGCTCCGCTCGCTGCGGGATGGAGCGACTGAGCCGTGGCAGCATTGTGATTGGATGCGGGGGAGCGCGCAGCTCTCACAGTCAGCGCCCTCCTCACTTCACACGCCCTGGCTTTATGTGCGGGTCACGTCGGTAGGAAAAATCGATGTGGATGAAAATCAGCAGAATCTGGCAATGGCAGCACTATCTCACGAGCCACTCACAACCCCGGCCGGCTGCAGGTTGCCCACCGCTGGGTCGGGGCTAGCATTTCCTGTCCCCTAGGCCCGACAGATCGGGACTGCCGGTCATGAGAGGCATTGGACAGGAGCTTCTCATCTGGATGGATCTTCAGTTATTTGTGCATGAGGTTTCCACCGGTAGGGCCCATGAATCTCAGCAGTGGGATCCATGCAGACAAAGCGTCTCACAGACCCACGCCTACTGTCAGGCCTTTCCCACCGCTTGGGAACGGCAAGGGACCAAAACAACCAACTTTAACCCTCCCAAGATGCCGGGTGCTGACTTCTGTGAATGAGCTTGGTAGACCAGGCACTTGCATCATCAAAACTGCCACCGTGAGGTCGTGAACCCCCCTCTTAACCTAGCAATGGCTGCATTGAGCCAGTCTCACAAGAGGCTGGGTCGGGTGCAGAAACTTGCCCTCTGGTTTGTTCTTCCCAGGGCTGGCCAGCAGCCAACTTCCTTCAGCATGACAATCACTGGAAACCTGTAAGCCCAGCTACCCCGACCCCCGCCAGTGCAGGACTGATCACTCCTAGCTGAGCCAGAAGCGCTCTCCCTTTGGTAGGTAGGAGCCAGTAGAGAGCATCGTTGTCCTCTTCCTGTGCGTGATGCTTCAACGCTTTCTCAGTGCTATAGCAAGACCTGCTGTTCCGATCTGCCTGCTGCCTCTGGCTCAGCAGAGCAACATTCACACCTGAGCTTTCAGCAAGCCTCCTCCAGGGAAGCGTGGTCAGAGATAACAGCGTCCAGTGGTCAGGTTCCACCTGACAGGCTGGTTTGGTCAGCCTCATGGGTGTGTTTTGTGCCTCGTTCAGTAGGCTTTGCTTCCGCTTCATCTCCTGTGATGGTGGTAACAGGCTCCCTTCCTTGACCATGACTTTGGTTTGATTGTAGTGAGGTAGGTGAATGGAAAAAAGAAAAAACCCACAATTGATTTGCCCTCTCCTGAATGCTTGTGAATTGAAGAACATCAGAAAAACGTAAGACTGGCCAGACTGATTCAGATCAGTGGCTCATCTCGCCCCATATCCTGTCTTCCCCCAGTATTCGGTGCCAGATGCTTCAGAGAAAATGAACAGAACAGGGTCATCAACAGATCATCTGGCGAAGTCGGAGGCTCAGGAACATGGGGTCAGTCCCTAACCATCTAGGGACCATCTCCATGAATAGACCTATTCTCCAGTAACTTTTCCTTTTTTGAATCCAGTTAAACTTTAGGCCTTTACAATATCTTTTGACAACGAGTTCCCCTGATTGTGTGTGGTGTGAAGTACTCCTTTTGTTTGTTTTAAACCTGAGGTCTCTTAATGTCATTGGGTGACCCCCTAGTTCTTATGTTGTGAAAAGGGAGAACTAGCATTGCCTTAGTCACATTCTCCACACCATTCATCATTTGATAGACCGCTATCAGATATCCCTTTAGTCATCTCTTTTCCAAGATGACCAGACTTATTCTCCTCTTATGGCAGCTGTTTCAAATATTCTTTATTACCATCTCTGTACTTTTTCCATTTTAATAGATCTTTTTTGAGATGGGGTGACCAGAACTGCACACAGTATGCAAGATGTGGACTTACCATAGATGTATACAATGGCATTATGATTCTTTCTTTCTTTCTTCTTATCCATCCCTTTCCTTGTTATTCCCAACATTGTTAGCTTTTTGACTGCTGCTATACATTGAGTAAAAGGTTTCATGGGATTTCAAGATCTCTTTCTGCAGTGGTAACAACCAATTTAGCCCCCAGAATTTTGTATGTGGATCATGTTTTCCAATGTGCATTACTTGCATTTATCAAGATTGGGTATCACCTGCCATTTTGTTGTCCAGACTCCTGGTTCGGAAAGATCCCTTTGCAGCCAGCTTTGGACTTAAGTATCTTGAGTATCATCTGCAAACTTTGCCACCTCACTGTTTACCACTTTTTCCAGGTCATTTATGAAGATTTTGAACAGCACTGGTCCCAATACAGCTCGTTAGGACTCGACAATCTATCTTTTTATAAACCAATATGTATTCCTACCCTTTGTTTCCTGTCTTTTAACCAGATACCAGTCCATGAGAGGCCCTTCCCTCTTATCACAATATCGCTTCCGTTGCTTAAGGGCTTTTGGGAAGGGCTTTCTGAAATTCCAAGGTGGCAAGTGCTGGCATATTAGTTATGAATATTAAAAAAATTGCTTGAGCCCCAGCACTGAATTCACTGGATCATCCTTGTCCATATGCTTTCTTGCCCCTCTCAGAGAATTCTAGCAGATGGGATGGTGAGACATGATTGTCCTTTGCAAAAGCCGTATTAACCCCTTCCCGTCATGATGGGTTCATTGATGTATCTGGTAATTCTGCTCTTTATCACATTTCAACCAATTTGCCTGGTATTTAAGTTAGACTTTCTGATTTGTAATTGCCAGGATCACCTCTGGAAATTTTTTTAAAAATTGGCATGTTAGCTATCTGCTGGTCACCTGGTCCAAAAGCCGATGTAAGTGATAGGTTACCTATAAGAGTCAGTAGTTCTGCAATTTCTTGGTTGATACAGCCTGGGTCTGGTGACTTATGACTGTTTAATTTATATTTACCTAGGCATTTCCATGGCTCCTCTAGGATCTGAGCATGTCTTAACATTTTGGGGAGGAAGACCATGCTTTTATAGCCACCCACATTTTAAAGGTAGGGTGCTCAGGCACAGAGATTTAGAGCCAGATCCTCAATTGTATTTAGGCACATATCTGATGGAAATCAATTGTAATTAGGTGCCTAAGTCCCTGTGAGGACCTGGGTATAAGTGACATGCACAAGTCACCCAGAGTGTCTGTAGCAGTATCAGGCAATGAACCCAGATCACCTGGGTCCTACTCTGTGCTTTAATCACACACCAGCCTTCCCTCCCATAGAGCATATGGCTTGCGGGGG